>NC_052148.1:63598986-63907680 GCF_902713615.1 Scyliorhinus canicula
CGTGGGACAAAGGGTATCAAAGGATTTGGGGAGATTAGCCATGATCATAATGACTGGCAGAGCAGGCTCAAAGGGCCAAATGGCCTCCTCCTGCTCCTATTTTCTATGTTTCCATGTGTCCGTATCGGGGCAAGAGATTATGATCAGAAAAGAAATTTCACTCAGACGGTGGTGAGAATCTGGAATGCACTGCCTGGGAAGGTAACGGGGGCTGGAAAACTCAAGACCTTTAAAAAGCACTTGGATGAGCACCAGAAGCACCATCACATTCAAGGAAATGGGATAAGTGCTGGTAAATGGGATTAGCATGAGATCAGGGGTAATTATTGTCGGTGCAGACTCGATGGACTAAAAGGCTTTTTCTGCACTGTATGACTCCATGAGAGCGATTCATCCAAATTATTTCTGAGTTCATTTGTGGTGGGTTTGTCAGGGGGTTTCCCACCAGCTCTGCCAGCAAGTTCCCCATGGCTATTCAACGATACCTAGTTACTTTTTTGGGCCCGGGGAAGTTTCTCACCAGTTTAATCCACACTTAGGGTGTAAATCTCAGGCCTAGTTGCACTCTCACTCAAGCAAAACGAGGCTGGTGGATAGATGAAGAAGCAGAAAACGAGAGCCACGCCGGGCATCAAACCATTTGCGATGCAACCAGCCCGCTCCTGAAGACGGAATCGGGTCTTGCTGCATCATGGCGTGAACCAATTATCACCATTTAAACCCTATTTCCACACAAGTGACAGGAGCCAACCCATATTCAATGGTCTAGGGGGTATCGGGGCGGGGGGTTGAGGGCCTGGGGGGAAATGGGATGGGTGGGCTGGCCCACCATGCCAATCTTTGAACCATGTTTTCCCATACTGGGGGCAACCCAGCCCCTGCCTGTCTGCCCCACTGACCATCCACAACTCCCACTGATTGCGGAGGCCTCTGGCCGTACAGCAGATGCCTTTAGCTCATCGGGAATTGGGAATTGAGCACTTCATACATCCTAAGTGAATTCCTGTTGGTGGGCGGGCCATGTAGAATGTGGGGCTCATTGCCTAGCATTCCATTCATACCTTGATGCATGAACACTGTGCATGGACAACTGGAGATGGGTCCCAGCCCCGGGCACATGTCCGCTACCAGGCATGCGTGGGCAGGGCTTTTAATATGGGGGAGCGGTATGCCTGGGGGGATGGGACATGGCATTGGTGATCGGCCCAAATCACAGATCAAAGAGCCAGAGACGTCATACTGGCTGTGTTGAGGGTATTTTAATATTCCTCGTCCAAATGTGCAGCGCTGGCCCACTCTCCCAATGGTGTCGGCCCACGATCCCCACCTCCCCAAACCCTCACAAAAAACTCGTTCCCCCCCAACACACACTCCATCCTTCCCTCACGCCCCCCGCACCCCCCCCCCCCCTTCCCTCCCCACCAGTGACCTCAGTGATCTTCAATGTGCTTGGCCTTCCTTGCTCTACTGCTACGCCTTAGGTGTATCCCCAGAATTGGGCCAAGCTCTGAGAGCGGGACATGTCCCACAGCACCTCATCAAGGTCAGCCTGGTACTAGGTCATATCCCCCATCGAGTCGGACAGTCTGAATCCGGTGACCTTCCCAGTTACATTTTTTGGTTTGTCATACCCAGCACAGGATTCGTTCCCTGTCCTGGTACCGGAGTACCTTGGCGATTATCACCCTCGGCTGTTCCGCGGCTTTGGACTTTGGGCGAAGCAACCGGTGTGCTCTGTCAATTTCTGGTTGGTTTGGGGAAGCTATCCGTTCCCACCAGGTTGTCCAGCATTTGGGCCACATAGTCTGTGGAGTTCCTACCTTCGATCCCCTCTGGTAGGCCCATGATTCGTAGGTTTTGAAGCCTCAACCGGTTTTCCTGGTCCTTGATTTTCCTTTTCAAATTCCCCTGTGTCGTGACCAGTCTTGCTATCTCCTCCTCCAGTGCATTGACCCAGTTGCCCTGGTCTGTTGCAGCTAATCCAGCTCCTTGATCATTCTTCCTGGGCTACCAGTCGCCTTTTTACCTTGTCCAGGGCCACCTCCATGGTGGCCAGAACTTCAGCAATCACACCCTTCACCGCAGCTTAAATATCCGACTTTGTCTCTTCCCGATGCTCTCTCAATTCTCTTGAGAGAAACATCCCCCACCCATCACCTGGTGTGTGTGTGAGGGGGGGGCTTCTCGGGTGGTGGGCCGGTCCCTCTCACTATGGTGAAGCCCAAGTTTCGGCGCTCGGCGTCAGCCGGCTCGGTCATTTACTTGTCCTGGCTTTTTCCACTCCTGGCTTCCAAGCATCCTCTGGAGTGGCTGCTATTTGGTATTTTTCCCTTCTCGTTGTGTTGTTGAAGCGGTGTGGGGATGTGTTTTGGTGTTAGCGGGCATTGTACGAGCAACAAGAGCCTATTTTTCAGGTTTGTTGGAGGAGAGCCATCTGATGTGCGGTGTCTCCAGAAGTCCCTCTTTGTCTTATTTTAGTAACTACTTTAAATCTGTGCTTTCTCCTTCTCAATCCTTTCCTGGGTGAGGACAGTTTCTCCCTATCTACTCTGACCAGGCCTCATGATTTTGAAGAGCTCGATCAAATCACTTCTCAACTTTCTTTTCTCAATGGAAAGCAATCCAACATCGCCAATCTATTTTCATAATTGAAGTTCCTCATTCCAGGAACCATTCTCGTGAATCTTTTCTGTACCTGTTCCATTGCCTTCACATTCTTCCGAAAATGCAGCACCCTGAATGAGACGCAATAAGTCAAACTGTTCAACATGACCTCCTTGTTCATGTACTCTCTGCCCCCAATAGTAAAGTCCAGAATACTGAACGCTTTATTAACTGTGCTATCAACCTATCCTACCCACTTCAATGAATTCTGCACATAAAAGACCAGGTGCCTCTGCTCACACACCCCATTTAAAATTGTACGCTTTATTTTATATTGCTTTTCCATGTTCTTACTATCAAATCAATCACTTTACATTTCTCAGCTGCCACCTGACGGCCAATTCCACCAACTTGTCCATGTTCTTTTGAAGTTCCATACTGTCCTCCTCGCAGTTCATAATGCTTTCAAGTTTTGTATCATCTGCAAATTGCTCAGTGCATCAAAGTCCAGGTCATTAATATATATATATATATCTAGCAGGAAATATATTTATATATAACATATATATATCAGGAAAACCAGGGTCCCAACACTGACTTCTGGGGAACAATGCTAAAAACCTTCCTCTTGTATGAAAAACATTGATTAACCGCTACTTTCTGCTTTCTGTCAATCATCCAATTCCATACCCATGTTGTTACTGTCCCTTTTATTCCATGAGCTATACATTTGTTCAAACGTCTGTTGTGTGGCACAATATCAAATGCCTTTTGGAAGACCATGTACACCACATCAACTGTGTTTCCCTCATCAACCCGCTCTGTTACCAAAACATAATTTTCCCTTAAGAAATCCATGCTGACTTTCTTTAATTATCCCACATTTGTCCATGTGACTATTAACTTTCTCTTGAATTATTGTTTCTAGAAGTTTCCCTACCCCTAAAATTAAACTGATTGGCCAGTGGCTTATCTTTCCACCCTTTTCCAAACAAAGGTGTAATGTTTCCAAGTTTTCAGTCCTCCTAGACCACCCCTGAGTATAAGGAAGATTGGAAAATTACGGCCAGTGCCTTGGCAAGTGACAAATTCCATTGGGGACTGCCTGTAGTTCCAGCAGTGGCCACTGATCCTGCCAAGCACTGTAGAGTTATAGAGTTGGCAGACGTTTAATGGGCTGACAGTTCTCTGAGGTTGGACTTCCTGTGCCCGAGGGCCAGAAATCCTACATTCAGCATATAAACAGCCAATTTTGGAGAAAAAAAACTACTGTTCTTTTAGTGGGCAGGCTGTCACCGACTTGTTAGCAAGTGGTGCCATGATCACACCACCCCGTAAATTCCAACCCACCATGGTGCATTAGCCACTCTGGACATTTAAAATCTTAGCATTCAATATGCATTTTCTTTATCTATTCTTACTTTTCCAATTCATTATTTTTTTCAATATTGAACTGCAATTGTCAGCTATATGCACATCTTGCTAGCTTATTTATGTCCCCCCCCCCCCCCCCCCCCCCCCCCATATTTTGCCATATCCTACAATTGGGTGTCATCAGAAAACTGTGGCAATGTTTGTTCACGCCCTGACTACCTGACCATTATTAAGTATAAAGTAGTAGTCACCGCATAGCAGACATTTAGAACACTGCCTGTAACGCACAAAACTTCCTCTTGTCACCTCCTCTCCCCCACCCAACACTATTTGCCCGTCCAACCAGGGGTGTAATGCTGCCAGAGCACTGTTCTGGCACATCCAACTAGGGCCTAGGACAGGGGACTGTAGCAGTTCTAAACACCTGGGCTGGGGGGCTGGGGGGATCGGGGGGGGAGGGTACAGGCTCAGTATGTCAAATATCATTTCTAATCAATTGGATCAGAAATGGGATTAAAGACAGATAAGTACCTGGTCCTGATGGCTTGTATCCTAAGATCCCCAAAAAAATTAGCTACAGAGGTAGTCGATGCATTGATTATAATTTTCCAAAAATCCTTGGATTTGGAGAAGTACCGGAGGATTGGAAAACTGCCAACGTGGAACCCCTATTCAAAAAAGGAGGCAAAAAGCGAGTAACTATAGGCTGATTAGCCTAACATCTATTGTTGGAAAGATGTTGGAATTAATTATTAAGGAATTAATCGGAGCACATTTGGAAAATCATAATCTAATCAACCAACATGAGCATGAAAGGGAAATCATGTCTGATTAATTTATTAGAGCTTTTCAAGGAAGTCTCAACAAGACTGGATAGAGGGGGACCAATAGAGGTATTATATTTGGACTTCTAGAAAGCATTCGACAAGGTACCTCACAAAATGTTAAGTCATCAAATAAGAGCCCATGGTGTTAAGAGTTAATATTTTGGCATGGATAGAGAATTGGCTGATGGGCAAGAAACAGCGAGTGGGGATAAGGGATTCTTTTCAGGTTGATGACCTGTATCCGGTGAGGTTCCACAGGGAATAGTGCTGGGACCGTAACTATTTAAACTATATATTAATAACTTGGAGGAAGGAAGCTCCCTTCTTCCCCCCCTTCCACATCTCTGTAATCCCACCTAACCTGCACATCCATGGACAATAAGGGACAATTTAGCGTGGCCAATACACCTCACCTGCACATCTTTGGACTGTGGGAGGAAACCGGAGCACCCGGAGGAAACCCACGCACAGGGGAAGAGTGTACAAAATCCACACGGACAGTCGCGCAAGGCCGGATTTAACCTGGGTCCCTGGTGCTGTAAGGCAGCAGTGCAACCCACTATGTCACCTGCTATTTGGTCCTCTTATTTAAGGAGATATGTTATTACATTGGAAGTGGTTCAGTAGAATGATTCCCGGAAAGGAGGGATTATTTTATGAGCAAATGTTAAACAGGTTGGGTCTCTAGAACATAGAACATAGAACAGTACAGCACAGAACAGGCCCTTCGGCCCTCAATGTTGTGCCGAGCCATGATCACCCCACTCAAACCCACGTATCCACCCTATACCCGTAACCCAACAACCCCCCCTTAACCTTACTTTTATTAGGACACTAAGGGCAATTTAGCATGGCCAATCCACCTAACCTGCACATCTTTGGACTGTGGGAGGAAACCGGAGCACCCGGAGGAAACCCACGCACACAGGGGGAGGACGTGCAGACTCCATACAGACAGTGACCCAGCCGGGAATCGAACCTGGGACCCTGGAGCTGTGAAGCATTTATGCTAACCACCATGTTACCCTGCTGCCCCAAATTGGAATTTGGAAGAATGAGAGGTGATTTCATTGAAACATAGGGGGCTGGATTCTCTGTTGGAGGGATTCCCGTTTCGCCGGCAGCGCACTCACGGCAGCGGATATCCTGATGGCGTGGGGGTGCCCACAGTGGGAAACCCCATTGGCCAGCTGCCGGGACAGAGAACCCCACTGCCGGCGTGGCCACACCACACCAGAAAACGGGTGCAGAGGGACAGAGAATCCCATCCAGGATTCTTAAGGGGCAACTACAAGGTAAGATCCTGGGCGTGATTTATTGCTGGTGTCCTGCCAGAATACGGACTGGTCACAGCCAGTAGATCCTGGCCTCTCCCGGGATTCCCAACAGTTGTTATGCCTTGTGAAAGTTAACGAGATCTTGCGGGATCTCGCGAGATGTTGTGATCTAGATCTTGGCCACAGTGGGCAGGGTCCAGACTCGCATAATTAAGTGAGCTATGTCTCCGGCGGATCGAATTGCCAACCGGCCTTGCCAAGGAGACCCTATCGAGGCACTGTTTAGTACTGGTTCCACAAACGGGAACCAGCTGGAACAGCACCTGATTGGGGGAGGGGGGGCGTCTCCCAGGCGATTGAGGGCCCCTGGATGGTCAGCCTCAGATCATACTGGGGTTGGTTTAGCACAGTGGGCTAAACAGCTGGCTTGTAATGCGGGTTCAATTCCTGTACCGGCCTCCCCGAACAGGCGCCGGAATATGGCGACTAGGGGCCTTTCACAGTAACTTCATTGAAGCCTACTTGTGACAATAAGCGATGCTGCTGGGCACTGCTGGACTGGAACCCTGGCAGTGCCACCTGAGTGTCATCCTGGAATTGCTAGGGTGCTCAGGTGGCACTGCCAGTGTTCCAGGCGAGCAGTACCAAGGTGCCAAGCTGGTATTTTGCTCATGGCAGGGATGGGGATTTGGCCCGGGGATGCCCTGCCCGTGTAAGGTGCAGTGTGGGTGCCGGGGGCCCGAGGACCCTCTAATAGGTGAGTTGGCATGTTGGGGGGTGTCCAGCATTGATTCGGGAGTGGTCAAGAGGTTGGGGCACTATTTAAAAATGCTGCCCCGATCTCTTCCTGTACTGAGTAGCTGCGCTTGCTGAAGCAGCTCTGATGCTAGCAGGAACTGATGCTATGTGCAGCCATGGGGGGAGGGTGGGGTTAATCCCTGCTGGGGTCTGAAATAGCAACAAAGTGATGTTAGGTGGCAGGGGTCATTCTCAGCACTTGTAGCATTGGGAATGACCCCGCTAATCCTGCGCAGAACAGACTGTGATTTTTGAAAATTAAATTGTGCTCCACATCTGGAGTACTGTTAGCAGTTTGGTCCTCTCATTTAAGGAAGATATTATTTCATTGGAGGCGGTTCAGAGAAGATTCACTAGGATGATCCTTGGTATGGAGGAATTGTCCAATAAGCAAAGGTTGAACACGTTGGGACTCTACTCATTAAAATTTATAAGAATGAGACGTGATCTCATTGAACCATATAGGATTCTTTTTTTTAAAATAAATCCCCCAATTAAGGGGAAATTTCGGGGAATTAAGGGGAAATTTAGTGTGGCCAATCCACCTACCATGCGCACCTTTGGACTGTGGAGGTGAGACCTACGCCTACAGGGGGAGAATGGACAAACTCCAGATGGACAGTGACCCAGGGCTGGGATTGAACTCGGGTCCTCAGTGCCATGACGCAACAGTGCTAACCACTGCATCACTCTGCCACCCCAAAACATATAGGATTCTTAAGAGGCTTAACAGGGTAAATATTGAGAGGATGTTCCCCCTCATGCGAGAGTCGAGGCAGGAGGACACTGTCTCAGAATAGGGGGCTGCCAATTTGAGACTGAGATGAAGAGGATTTTCTTCTCTCAGATGGTTATGAGTCTTTTGAACATAAACTTGTGGGGACAAAGTCCTTGCGTATATTTAAGGCTGAGATAGATAGATTCTTGATCAGCAAAGGAATCAAGGGCAGGAAAATGGACATGAGGAATGTTGAATCAGCTATGATCTTATTGAATGGCATAGCAAGCTCGAGGGGGTGAATGGCCTATTCCTGTTCCTATTTCTTATGATCTTAAGGTCTAAATGATCGCAAGTTCTACAATTCCATTATCATGTTCAGATGGATTCACCCAGTCTCAAGGGTAAATCTCAAGAAGTGCAAGTCACTGGTGCCTCCATTTAGAGCAGTCAGAGTTTAGGACCTGACAGACCGGCTTATAAAAGTCACAATTTTCAGGCTGAGAATTAAAATTTCTTGAAGGTAGGTCATCAGGTCAATTTCACTCGTTGTTGCGCTGCTGCTGGGGTGGTCAGGGAGTTGGGGCATTTGGGGACTGAGGAAGGAGGCATTGGGTGAAGGGGTGGGGATGGGTTTGGAGAGGATGGGGGAGGCTTTTGGTTGGGACGTTTGAGAGGGTGGGGAGATTGTTGGAGGGAGGTTGAGAAAGAAATTGATGGCTCTAATATTTTTCACTTAAAAAGCATAGGTCTCTGACTTCTGGAGGACAATTGATTGATACATAATCAAGCAACGTAATAGTAGATTTAGAAATCATATGGCCAACGCACTTTCTTCAACCACTGATACCTCAAAATCTGGCATCACGTCTCTGCGCCCAACATCGGCCTGTTTATTGAGCCACATTTTATTTTATCCTATATGCTAATATCCTTGCCTTGAGTGCCTTATGCGTTACCTTATCACATTACATTTTGTTTATTTCTAACTAAGAATTCTATAAAATTGGTGAAGTTTAAGTTGTTATTGAGGAATCAGTGTCAATAGCCCCGGTTAAGTTGTAACTAATTTCAATCGGTAGTAATCTCCCAAGAAATGAAGGAGTTGACCTGCTTTTCCACAATTCCTTTTGGAGGAAGTATGCTACATTTGACACCCTTCAGCTGCCAGCTCAATTTTCCATTCAGCAGAATTTGTGACATATATAGTGAGAGCCTCCTTTATTTCTTAACTCGCTTCTGTCAGGATCCTCCTAAATAAAGCATTGATCTCAGTTTGAGCGACTGCTTTCGTGCCAACTCTGCTAACATTAACCTCACTGTTTACAGCCCAAAACCCACATCCTCAGCAAAAACATGAGGTAAAGTACTTATTAAGTACTTCTGCCATTTCCTCACTCTTTCCCTTTTATATTCAGATTAGCCCTATCCCTGTATGGACTATTCCCTTACTACTGGTGGGCCAATACAAAGCATTTTAATTGCTTATTATCTGTTTTGTCAATTTTCCATCATAATTCCTTTGCACCGTTTTAACCTCACTTTTTGTAGTTTTTGTCCGAGTTTTATTTTTCAATTACCTGTCATTTAAACTTGAACATTTCATTTTAAGTTTTCAATTTCCTTTAATTTCTTTCCGATCTCTGCTAATGATAAATTCTTAAGATTATTTACATTTTTTTGACATTTTTAATTGCTAAAGCCCCAAACGTAGGGACCGATGGCTTTAATTGTGGACTCCCTGCAGTGTGTGCAGTTGTCAATGGATTCAGAGTAAAACAAAAATAGAAGAAAGCATTTCTTTGAGTCATTGTATTTGTCCCTGGAATTAATAAACAAGGTCTTCATTCAGGAAGCGACCAGACAAGATGGTTAATTGGATGGTGTTCCATTGGTTTGTATGTTATTCTTTATTTGTGCTGCAGCAGGTACTAAGCAAAACTAAAAACCCCTCCCCCATCACCCAAAAATAAAAAAGCTTTTTGCTGTGCACATGGAAGAAAATTGGGCTCCAGAAATTCACGAAGTGGGACGATCGAGAGATAAGACTGAAGGAAATTTTCTCAAAAGCTGCTGTGCTGATTATTACTGAGCCTGACTGAATGCCATCAAGATATAACTGCTCTCACAGTAGCAGCATAAGCTTCTAATTCTTCTCATGCTTAATGATGGTGGCTTTTGGCAACCCTTCTGACCCCAGTAATTAAGGTAATATCGTCAGACATAGGGAACCAGATGGAACAGTTTAAGGAGCTGCTGTAACACGTAGTCACAGGGCAATGTCCCAGCTGAAATCTTCAATGCAGGATTTTATCACTGCAATTGCACAACAGCATCCTGAATATTAATGGGAAATCCCATTGACAAGCGGCAAAAAGAGAGAATCTTGCCACCAGCTATACGGGCGACGCCGAGAAAAATGGTGGGGGACAGGAGAATTCCACCCTTTATGCTAGTTTACCCTTCCTCGGTACCTCTCTCCTCCACTCTCTTGTCTGAACCATTTCTCAACTAGGATGTATGCCATGCAAACAGTCTGTGATTCTTCATTTGCCCTCTCCTGTTAAATGTACCGACTTACAGCGGAAATAGAAATGGTGCATGTTTAAATATGTACAACACATTGCTCCATGGAGTGTCTCAGGTGACCAGCACAGATGGAATAAAGGAAAGTTAGATACGTACATGAAAGAGAAATAAATGGAAGCATGTGTTAGATGAAATAAGGCATTTGTGCAATATGAACGTTGACATGTTGGGTCAAATAGCCTGTTGAAGGGCAGCATGGTGGCGCAGCCCTGGGTCACTGTCCGTGTGGAGTTTGCACAATCTCCCCGTGTCTGCGTGGGTTTCACCCCCACAACCCAAAGATGTGCAGGGTAGGTAGATTGGACACACTAAATTGCCCTTCATTGGAAAAATAATAATTGGGTATTCTAAATTTATTTTTTTTAAATCGCCTGTTGACGTTGTGTAAGATTCTTTGTAGTTCAGTATAACTGCGTGTACATAAGCTGAGGATGTCTGGAGTAAAAATATACAACAACAGGTATGACTATTTCAGTCCATTTGGTCAACTCCACTCTCTCCTGAATCTTGTTCTCAGGGCCGAGGCAGAATTTCCCAGTTCAGCTGATCAATATCTTTAGCATCTGCATCATCTTAATAAAAGTCCTTCTCTCTTCGCTCGTATAAACAAGCTACACGTGTACAGTGATGTCCTTCCTGTAATAGGATGGCTGGAAATATTTTGGATGTGGAGTAACCAATACCCATAGTTGGTTCATTATTACTCTTTATTTTATGAACTATATAATTCAATATCCTGTTTGTTTTATTTACTGCTGGTGCACACTACAGATAGCTTCAATAATATTTCCACACTGTCACCTTTTTGTGAATATTGCAGATTTGGTTTATATTCCCTTTGAACATTAGCCATGGCTCAGATGGTAGCTTACTCACCCCTGAATCACACCGTTCGGGGTTCATTTTCCACTCCACGACTTGAACACAAATCCTAAAGCTGACACTCCGGTGCAGTACTGAAGGAGCATTGCACTGTCAGAGAGATACTGGGCGGGATTCTCCATCTGTTCACAGCAGCGGGATTTTCCAGTCCCACTGCAGTGAATGGGAGATTTCGCTGAACGCCAGATTCTCCGTCCTCGCCAGCAGCGATAGCGGGGTGGACTCGCAACGCAGAAACCCGGCCGCCGTCTTTCAAATGACAGGTTAACCCAAGACCCCACCTGCTTGGGTGGATGTTAAAGATCCCATGGTGCTATTTTGAAGAATAGAAAGGGGAGTTATCCCTGATGTCCCAGTCAATATTTATTCCTCTATCAACATTACTAAAATAAACTGATTAGCTTTGCATTATCATATTGCTATTTGTTGGAGAGTAGTAAGCACAACTTAGCTGTCATGGTTCCTTCAGCGTACATCATTGGCTGTGAAGCATTTTGAAATGGCTGGTGACTATGAAAAGCGCAATATAAATGCAAATCTTTCTTTATTTCTGTCATCTCATATTTCTGCTGTTGTCAACATTGAATTTCATTTACCATCTTCAGCTCAATTTGCCAATCTATTTTGACCTCTGGCTGCCTGATCTCCCTTGCCTGTCTCGGTAATATATTCACCCAGTAAGGGTCCACTCTTCGCTTGGCTAAATTCAGGATTACAATTGACCGTTGCACTCTACAAGTAGGACACACCAGTAGTTCGAAGTACCTTTTACAATAGGAGTCTGTAATATTCCACTACAGATAGTTACATGCATTTATTCATAGACTTGTACAACTTTCCTGCTCAATATTACAATGAACAGTAATCCCACTGTTTGTAATCAATAAGACAGCAATGGAAGTGGGGAGTGAAGATGAGATGTTCTTGAGGAACAGATAGAGTTGCTCACTTGTAGTCGTTAAGCAAAAAGCTAGGATGTGTAGAATTCTTTCATGTATTGCAATAGTGGCCGTGAATGATGAGAAATCTGCCAATAACTGAGTGCTGAGTCCTTTTTTCTAAATATTGGTAGTTGCTTGTGACCTGAATTGAGCCATCTGCTGAAGTATCATGTTGATTTCATCTTCACTCCTATGTGCTTTGTACATTGGTGTTTATCAAGGAATTGCGATAACAAATATAATACAATTGTTAATTTAGTAGATACAATAAATAGATCTGAAAAGTATATATTTTTAAAAAATCATTACTAAAATATCTATTCTGGAAATTTCACAATTTCCAGCCATATAAATCTTTGAAGTTCATAAATGAGCCTGTTTCCAGTGGGGTCCTGCAGGGATCAGTGTTGGGGCCCTTGCTTTTGTGGTTTATATAAATGATTTAGCTATGAATGTAGAAGGGTTGATCAGGAACTTTTGTGGATGATATGAAAATTGGTAAATAGTCTGGAGGAAAGCTTTTGATTACAGGGGGATATAGATAGGTTGGTTAGGCAGGCTGATCAGTGGTAAATTGAATTCAATCTGGATAAGTGTGAGGTGATGCACTCGGTCAGGACAAACAAGGCAAGGGAATACATGATAAGCGGCAGGACCCTGGGAAGCACTGAGGATGAGAGGGCTCTTGGTGTGCATGTGCACTGTTCCCTTAAGGTAGCAGAGTAGGTGGATACAGTGGTTAAGATGGCATATGGTACACTTGTTTTTATTTCCGAAGCATAGAGGGGGCGATTCTCCGCACTCACGACGGTGCGGAGAATAGCGGGGGTCGTAAATTTTACGGCCACGCTGGTCTGACGCCCTCCCGCTATTCTCCCCCCCCCCGCCCCCCCCCCCCCCCCACGCCCGCCTCCCGACACGAATCGCTGCCCGCCCTTTTTTTACGGCGAGCAGCGATTCTCAGCTGGCCGATGGGCCGAATTCCAAGCCCTTTACGACCGTTTTTAGGAACGTCAAACACACCTGGTCTGACCGTTCGTAAAAACGGCCGTAAAGTCGCAATCTGGGGAACCATGGCACCGATTGGCACGGCAGTACCATGGCCGTGCCAAGGGTGCCATGGGCCCGCGATCGGTGGGCACCGATCGCAGGCAGCGGGTACTTACCCCGCGCACTCTTTATCCTTCCGCCGCCCCGCTGTATCCATTTGCGGGGCGGCTGAGGGGCATACCGGCCCGCGCATGCGCGGGTTTCACGCAAATGTGTGATGACGTCATCCGCGCATGCGCGGGTTGGAGTCTTCCAATCCGCGCATGCGCAGCTGACGTCATGTGACGCGTCAGCCTTCGCAAACTCTAACAAGCGGGCTTAACGAAATTCGTTAAGCCCGCGATGCCGGAGTTCACGGCCGCGGGATGCAAGCCCCGTCCGGGGAGCAGAATCGGTTCCCGGTCGGGGGGGCGGAGGCTGGCGTCAAACCCGCCCGTTTTTGACGCCAGCCTCACGATTTCTCCCGGGTTCGGAGAATCACGCCCAGAGTTTAAAAGCAGGGAGGTTATGTTGGAACTTATAAATGTTAGTTAGGCCGAGAGTATTGTGTGCAGTTCTGGAATCCACATTATAGGAGGGATGTGACAGTACTGGAAAGGGTCCAGAGGAGATGTACCGGGGATTTTCTGTTTTTATTTTAAATGGGAAAAAGTCCCACAACCTCGAGGCAGGCCTTTACAACAGGCAAATATCGTTTTTTCCTTTCATTCATTTCAGAGATATAGGCGTTGTTGCACATAGCAGCCCCTGTGGCTGCCTGCAACCTCTTTCCCGGGTCCACTGGCCCAACTCCAGTTCCCACCTGGCCCCCGGCAATGAAGGAGTTGCGAATGGTGCTGACCATTATGCAGACATCCGCGAACATCCCCACTTCTGACCTTATGATGGAAGGTAGGTCATAGACAGGGCCGGCTCAAGGCACCGGCAACTCGGGCTGTCGCCCGGGGCGCCATGTGCTCGGGGGCGCCAGAGACTCGGGTCCCGCGCATGCGCAGTTGGGCCGGTGCCAACCAGCGCATGCGCGGTGGCGCTCGCCCCCAGGGCGGCCCCCCAGCTCGGTCCGCCCCCCCGCTCGGTCCCCCCCGCCCCCCTCGGGTCCGCCCCCCTCGGGACAGCCCCCCCGCCCCGCCCTCGGGTCCGCCCCCCCCGCTCGGTACCCCCCACCCCCCTCGGTTCCGCCCCGCCATCGGGTCCGCCCCCCCGCCCCGCCCTCGGGTCTGCCGCCCCGCCCTCGGGTCCGCCCGCCCCCCGCCCCACCCCCCCCGCGTGTCCGCCCCCTGCCCCCCTCGGGTCCGCCCCCCCGCGGGTCTGCCCCCCCTCGGGTCCGCCCCCCCTTGGGTCCGCCTCCTCCTCGGCCTCGCCCCCTCCTCGGCCTCGGCCCCCCCCCCCTCGTCGCCCCCCTCCTCGGCCCCGCCCCCTCCTCGGCCTCGGCCCCGCCCCCCTCCTCGGCGCCGCCGGCCCCGCCCCCCCAAGGGCGCCGAAGTTCAGCTTGCCCGGGGCGCCAGCAACCCTAAAGCCGGCGCTGGTCATAGATGAAGCAGCTGAAGATGGTTGGGCCTGGGACACTACCCTGAGGAACTCCTGCAGTGATATCCTGGAGCTGAGATGATTGACCTCCAACCACCACAACCATCTTCCTTTATGCTGGTATGAATCCAATAAATGGAGCGTTTTCTCCCTGACTTCCAGTTTAGCTGTGGCTCCTTGATGCCATATTCAATCAAATGCTGCCTTGATGTCAAGGGCAGTCACTCTCACCTCACCCCTGGCATTCAGCTGTTTTGCCCATGTTTGAACCAAGGCTGTAATGAGGTCAGGAACTGAGTGAACCTGGTGGAACGCAAACTGAGCGTCCTTGAGCAGGTTATTGCTGAGTAAAACCAACGAGAAAATGCTGATAATCTCAGCAGGTTTGTCAGCACCTGTAGGGGGAGAAAAGAGCTAACGTTTTGAATCCAGATGACACTTTGTCAAAGCTGATGCTGCCAGACCTGTAGAGATTTTCCAGCATTTTCTCTTTGGTTTCAGATTCCAGAATCCACAGTACTTTGCTTTTATAATCGCTGATCAGTAGCGCGTGTTGATGACACCTTCCATCACTTTGCTGATGATGGAGAGTAGACTGATAACATGATAATTGGTTGAATTATCAAATAAGGGGGTTGAATTTGTCCTGTTTCTTGTGTGGGGGGCTCACCTGGGCAATTTTCCGCATTGCTGGGCCAGTGTTGGAGATGTACTGGAATAGTTTGGCTAGGGGTGTGGCAAGTTCTGGAGTACATGTCTTCAATCCTATGACCGGGATATTGTCAGGGTTCATAGACAAATTCGTATTACTTTAACTAGTGTTATTTTATTTGTTATACTTTAACATAGGGCACGATCCTCCAGCCAAGTTGGGCCGGAGAAGCATCTTGCCTTGGCGCAGCGTGGCTGGTGAAAGCCAGGAGACCCCGCTCCCGGGATCTACCTAGTTTGCAACATTTGCAAGATTTATCACAATCTCGCGAGTCATTGCAAAGAGAATCTGCCCACACTGGGCAGGATCTCTTTTTAGCAAATCTCCATATTAGAGCGAGGCAGTAATCCTCACTCTAATGTGCAGATTCCCAAGGTACCTGAGGTACCTTCAATGGAGACAATTGGTGACCAAACTGAACGGCACTTGTGGGAGTCTCCAAAGGGATCGAAGGGTCCCAGCTGCATGCCTTCTGGACAGGATAGTGCCCTGGCACTGCGACTGCCACCTGTCACCATGGCAGTGCCACCTGTGTACCAGGCTGGCATAGCCAAGGTGCCTAGGTGGCACTGTCACCTGGCAGGGGGCCTCAGAGATCGGGATGCCAATTTTAAATGGTGTCCCAATCTCTGGCTACAATGGAAATTTCCAGCGAGCAGAGCTCCCCATTGTTAAAATGTGGCAATGTGAGGCCTCGGCTGTGCATTCCCCGTTTAGGCCCCTTATTCAAAGCGAGTCGCATTGAATAGCTATGTTTCTCTCAACACTACGAGTACTGCAAAACACGTGGCTAAACTCACTCGCTCGGGGACTTTCCCTTTTAGGGATATCGCGCCCATCGTCTTAATTTAACTAAAACCTATAGGAATCAAGGAGTATATTTTCCAATTTCACTAATGGTCGTGACAACGTCAGTCTGAATATAAAGCAAGTTTTTCAATTTTATATTCCAGCACATTAACAAAGAGAGGAAAATGCACTTCCTCAGTGTCAGTTTTTTTTAATGCAAAACTACAAACTTAAGTCAAAAACCTTTTCATGTTTTGTGTACTCTGGCATTTCCTGAGATATGATGGCAAGTTGCCATTGCTGAGCACTATACTGACTTACAGGAGCCAGCAGAATTAAAAAGGAGCTAATGAAAGGTGGCAGAACAGAACGCAGAGAGCTCAGGATCTGAATCTGTGAGTATGAGGCAGTTCTGCTCCCTGGTGACTTGCTTTGAGTTTGTCAGACTGCGGAAATCTTTCTAAGACAATTGGAAGTGGTAAACATTTGGTTGTTGTGATATGAACAAATAGAAAAAGTTGTTGTCGCTAATTGCTCAATTTGAATTCAATTGTATTGCATTGGTTAAATTTGTTTTTTTAACTCAAATAACATCTCAATTTTTACAAACCTTTATCCCAGCCTTCCAGATAAAATAAACTATAAAATGATCAGAAGTAAAAACGTTCACTCTTGAAACAGAGTTTATACTACCCCTGTGGATTTTACCTCATGGAGTAAGTATTTAGCTCCAAGACAACATTTAGATGATGGGGTACATTTTATCTTTTGTGTGGCACCTTATCAAATGCCAATTTGGAAATTCTTCTATGCTACATCTGCTGGCTCACCTTTACATATCCGATGAGTTACATCCTAAAAAGAAATCTTAATAAACTTGACAAACACAATTTCTCTTTAGTATAATCATGTTGACCCTGTGTAATTATATTATGGGTTTCTAAATGCATTGTTTAAAACAGGGGTGGGCAAACTACGGCCCGCGGGCCGCATGCGGCCCGCCTAAGGTCTTTATGCGGCCCACCAAGTCATTAAAAAAAAGATTTAAAATTTTTTTTTTATTTTTTTAAATTATTTTTTTCAGGTTAATGGGGGGGCTGTTGGGTTACTTACTGATATAGGGTGGATACGTTGACTTGAGTAGGGTGATCATTGCTCGGCACAACATCGAGGGCCGAAGGGCCTGTTCTGTGCTGTACTGTTCTATGTTCTATGTTCTATATGAGGCGCCCAGAATCATAACCGGGTGAAGTAATTATTTTACTTAATATACTATGCGGCCCTTTAAAATTGTGAATTTCTGAATGTGGCCCTTGCACGGAAATGTTTGCCCACCCCTGGTTTAAAACTTCCTTCCTCAAAGTTTTCAGGAAAATGCTGAAAACTTTTTCTCACTCATTTAAGTGATGTGAGTATTGCTGGTAAGATCAGCAAATATTGCCCATCTCCTGTTGCCCTTGAGAAGGTGGAGGAGAGCTGCCTTCTTGAACATCTGTAACCCATGTGGTGTAGGTCCACTCACAATACTGTGAGGGAGGGAGTTCTAGGATTATGATGTAGAGACAGTTGGGGAGATTTTCCACCCTTGTTTTCGGCAAGTGGAAATGGTGGAGAGGGCAGAGAACCGAGTGGGAGTCCCAAAATTGAATTTATGCAGCGGGATTGCTATGCTCGATTGTTCTCACCCCAGCCATGCAATGATGGGAACCCCATTTGAATACATTTAAATATGATTTGAGGGCTTCCCCACTGTAACATCCACGCATGCTGGAAAGTCCCTCCCGCAGCGTCATGACGTCATGTTGCATGAATTTATAAGAGGTTTTTTCGAACAGAAAACTGGTGAACAGAATCCGCTGGAGGTGCACAAGTAAGCACAACCCCCAGAGGGGAGCGGGCCATGCCTGGGTAGTAACTGGGGATAATGCCAATGTGCAGTACTGGTGTGGGGGAGAGGGGGGGGGGGGGTAGTGTTGGGCAGTGGCGGGGCTACGATGACTGGGGTTTCCATATCCAGGGAGTGGGAGGGAGGAGGGGTCTGTGTCCGTGGGGGGGGGGGGGGGGATCCATGGTGGGGGGCATTACATGATGGGGGAGGTTCCATGGTTTGGGGGTTCTTTTATTCTATTATCTTTTGATATTGGGGTGCCGTTTCTGTCAAGAACTGAGGTTGCTCATTCAGATCTCACCCCACCAGCGTAGGGTTGTGAGACCCATCTCCTTGATTTTTGTTGACTGTGTCAAACAATATAGCAGGAAAGGCTGGCAGTGCAGCCTGCGGGCTCCGTCGGCGGGATCCTCCATTTCAGCGGCAGCGCACTCACTCCTGCAGAATTCCAACGGCATGAGAGTACCCACAATAGGAAACCCGCCCTTAGTCAAAAAATTCAAACATTTTGCTCAGTGAAGGAACAGCGATCTAGTTCCAAGTCAGACTGATGTCAGGCTAACTGATCTGTAGTTCCCTGTTTTCTGTCTTGCTCATTTGTTGAATAGCACTTGTTGCATTTGCTAACTTCCAAACCAGGGAATTTTGGAACGTTGTAATCAGTATCTC
Source organism: Scyliorhinus canicula (assembly GCF_902713615.1). Classification (NCBI taxonomy): domain Eukaryota; kingdom Metazoa; phylum Chordata; class Chondrichthyes; order Carcharhiniformes; family Scyliorhinidae; genus Scyliorhinus; species Scyliorhinus canicula. The sequence continues at coordinate 63,617,632 of NC_052148.1, forward strand.
TGCAGCTCGCTCTTTTGAACCCTTGGCATTGGGTCATCAGGTTTTCAGAAGTTGACAGCTGATAGTCCCTCAGGTTTCCCCTCTACATCAGGCGCGATTCAGTGGACTCAAGTTAAAGTCGACTGAGCAGTGTGTTTCGCAGGGTGTTTCACGGTGTCTTCAGTACCGACAAACACCCCGCTTTTCAATGACATTTTGCCATTTTTTGGGGCCTTGGGGAAATTCTCTCTGCTGTAGCTGCACTTAGAGGGAAAGGTTCTTTGAAGATCGGGGCACCATTTTGACTGGCTGCCCGATCTTCCCCCCACCCTTTCAGGCCAGCCCCCTGTTTTGGTGAACCCCCAAACCTTGGGGAGACCTCCGTGAATCCCACTTACCCCCCTCCCCCAAGTGCCAAGGACCCCTCCATCCCCGGGTCCACCCCTGGCACCCAGAAAATGTCACCTGGGCACCCTGGGCACTGCCAGAATGGCACAGCCAGGATGGCCATGTGGCATTGCCAGGGTGCCAGGCAGGCAGTGCCAAGGTACCCGGTTTTCGGGGAGTGCCAGAGTACTACCCTGCCCTGTCCCTGACCAACCGGAGGTCTCCAATGGCTTGCTAGACCTCCCCAGGTGCCATTATGACTGGTCCATGTTAGTGTGGACCAGCAGTAAATGGCACCTTGGTATTTAAATGAGCCGTACGGCTGGGTGAGATCCACATCACACCGGGCGGAACAAGTTGGGTGACTCGTGATCGGCCCGGCACGGCGCCCGATTTGGGCCTCGGTTGCAATTCACCCCTTGTACCCGGATTACCGCCGGGCGCAACGGGATGGCTGAATCGCACCTATTTTCTCTGCTGATATGAATTACTTTAATTTCCTCACTGTTATTAACCCCTGTATTTTTGTTCTGCAATTTGTGTCTTTTAATGTGAAGACATATACTAAAGGTTTGTTCAATGTTTCTGCCATCTTCTCATTCCCCATGGTCATTTCTACTGCCTCTGCCTCTCAGGGACCAATGTTTACTTAGATACTTGCCGAACTTTTCTGGCCATTCTTGCTGGTGGGATCTTCTGGTCCCACCGACGGCTGTCACCCACCGTGGATTCCCCAGCATTGAATGGTTCGAGCAATGGGAAAACCTGTTAACAGCGGTTGGACCCAACTGAGAGTGGTGGTTTTCAGTGTGATGGGCATTAAGGTAATGCTGAGGACTGGGTGCTTTTAACAGGCATTAACACCATTGAATGTTTTTGCCTGTCTTTGCCCAGGTCCAGCCTCTCAATATTACCATCAAAAGGGGCTTTTCTGTTGCTGGAGATGGATCTCTTTGAGGCACATTTTTGGACCAATGGTACAGTGCTAAGATTTCATTGAGGACTGTAATTCAACTCCTGCCTCTTGCAGGCTGCCCTAGCAACTGGGATGCTGGTTGAAGAGGCAGCAACTTGTGTCATGGAACTTCCTCCTGCAGTTTCTACCTCATCTCAGCAAGAACACATGCCCCTCTTAGGCTTCATCATTCTTCAAAGAAGGAGGACATGGTGAGCAGGATGTGTAAATACTCAATCTCAGAATGAAAAGGATGGATGAGAAGACTAGCCATAGAACGATACAGCGCAGTACAGGCCCTTCGGCCCTCGATGTTGCACCGACATGGAGAGAAAAAAAAAACTAAAGGCCATCTAACCTACACTATGCCCTTATCATCCATATGCTTATCCAATAAATTTTTAAATGCCCTCAATGTTGGCGAGTTCACTACTGTTGCAGGTAGGGCATTCCACGGCCTCACCACTCTTTGCGTAAAAAACCCACCTCTGACCTCTGTCCTATATCTATTACCCCTCAATTTAAGGCTATGTCCCCTCGTGCTAGCCACCTCCATCCGCGGGAGAAGGCTCTCGCTGTCCACCCTATCTAACCCTCTGATCATTTTGTATGCCTCTATTAAGTCACCTCTTAACCTTCTTCTCTCTAACGAAAACAACCTCAAGTCCATCAGCCTTTCCTCATAAGATTTTCCCTCCATACCAGGCAACATCCTGGTAAATCTCCTCTGCACCCGTTCCAAAGCTTCCACGTCCTTCCTATAATGAGGCGACCAGAACTGTACGCAATACTCCAAATGCGGCCGTACCAGAGTTTGGTACAGCTGCATCATGACCTCATGGCTCCGGAACTCAATCCCTCTACCAATAAAGGCCAACACACCATAGGCCTTCTTCACAACCCTATCAACCTGGGTGGCAACTTTCAGGGATCTATGTACATGGACACCGAGATCCCTCTGCTCATCCACACTACCAAGAATTTTACCATTAGCCAAATATTCCGCATTCCTGTTATTCTTTCCAAAGTGAATCACCTCACACTTCTCCACATTAAACTCCATTTGCCACCTCTCAGCCCAGCTCTGCAGCTTATCTATGTCCCTCTGTAACCTGCAACATCCTTCCGCACTGTCTACAACTCCACCGACTTTAGTGTCGTCTGCAAATTTACTCACCCATCCTTCTGCGCCCTCCTCTAGGTCATTTATAAAAATGACAAACAGCAACGGCCCCAGAACAGATCCTTGTGGTACACCACTCGTAACTGAACTCCATTCTGAACATTTCCCATCAACTACCACTCTCTGTCTTCTTTCAACTAGCCAATTTCTGATCCACATCTCTAAATCACCCTCAATCCCCAGCCTCCGTATTTTCTGCAATAGCCGACCGTGGGGAACCTTATCAAACGCTTTACTGAAATCCATATACACCACATCAACTGCTCTACCCTCGTCTACCTGTTCAGTCACCTTCTCAAAGAACTCGATAAGGTTTGTGAGGCATGACCTACCCTTCACAAAACCATGCTGACTATCCCTAATCATATTATTCCTATCTAGATGATTATAAATCGTATCTTTTATAATCCTCTCCAAGACTTTACCCACCACAGACGTGAGGCTCACCGGCCTATAGTTACCGGGGTTATCTCTACTCCCCTTCTTGAACAAAGGGACCACATTTGCTATCCTCCAGTCCTCTGGCACTATTCCTGTAGCCAATGATGACCTAAAAATCAAAGCCAAAGGCTCAGCAATCTCTTCCCTGGCTTCCCAGAGAATCCTAGGATAAATCCCATCCGGCCCCGGGGACTTATCTATTTTCACCTTGTCCAGAATTGCCAACACTTCTTCCCTACGCACCTCAATGCCATCTATTCTAATAGCCTGGGTCTCAGCATTCTCCTCCTCAATATTATCTTTTTCTTGAGTGAATACTGACGAAAAGTATTCATTTAGTATCTCGCTTATCTCCTCAGCCTCCACACACAACTTCCCACCACTGTCCTTGACTGGCCCTACTCTTACCCTAGTCATTCTTTTATTCCTGACATACCTATAGAAAGCTTTTGGGTTTTCCTTGATCCTACCTGCCAAAGACTTCTCATGTCCCCTCCTTGCTCGTCTCAGCTCTCTCTTTAGATCCTTCCTCGCTTCCTTGTAACTATCAAGCGCCCCAACTGAAACTTCACGCCTCATCTTCACATAGGCCTCCTTCTTCCTCTTAACAAGAGATTCCACTTCTTTGGTAAACCACGGTTCCCTCGCTCGACCCCTTCCTCCCTGCCTGACTGGTACGTACTTATCAAGAACATGCAATAGCTGTTCCTTGAACAAGCTCCACATATCCAGTGTGCCCAACCCTTGCAGCCTACTTCTCCAACCAACACATCCTAAGTCATGTCTAATGGCATCATAATTGCCCTTCCCCCAGCTATAACTCTTGCTCTGCGGGGTATACTTATCCCTTTCCATCACTAACGTAAAGGTCACCGAATTGTGGTCACTGTCTCCAAAGTGTTCACCTACCTCCAGATCTAACACCTGGCCTGGTTCATTACCCAAAACCAAATCCAAAGTGGCCTCACCTCTTGTTGGCCTGTCAACATATTGTGTCAGAAAACCCTCCTGCACACATTGTACAAAGAACGACCCATCCAATGTACTCGAACTATATCTTTTCCAGTCAATATTAGGAAAGTTAAAGTCTCCCATAACAACTACCCTGTTACTTTCGCTCTTTTCCAGAATCATCTTCGCCATCCTTTCCTCTACATCTCTAGAACTATTAGGTGGCCTATAGAAAACTCCCAACAGGGTGACCTCTCCTTTCCTGTTTCTAACCTCAGCCCATACTACCTCGGAAGAAGAGTCCCCATCTTGCATCCTTTCTACCACCGTAATACTGTCCTTGACTAGCAGCGCCACACCTCCCCCTCTTTTGCCCCCTTCTCTGACCTTACTAAAGCACCTAAACCCCGGAACCTGCAACAACCATTCCTGTCCCTGCTCTATCCATGTCTCTGAAATGGCCACAACATCGAAGTCCCAGGTACCAATCCATGCTGCCAGTTCCCCTACCTTATTTCGTATACTCCTGGCATTGAAATAGACACACTTCAAACCACAGACCTGAACACTGCCGCCCTCCTGCGAAGTCAAAACTGTGCTCCTGACCTCTCTACTCTCAATCTCTCGCACCCCAAAACTACAATCCAGGTTCCCATGCCCCTGCTGAATTAGTTTAAACCCCCCCAAAGAGTACTAACAAATCTCCCCCCCAGGATATTGGTGCCCCTCAGGTTCAGATGTAGACCATCCTGTCTATAGAGGTCCCACCTTCCCCAGAAAGAGCCCCAGTTATCCAGAAATCTGAATCCCTCCCGCCTGCACCATCCCTGTAGCCACGTGTTTAATTGCTCTCTCTCCCTATTCCTCATCTCACTATCACGTGGCACGGGCAACAACCCAGAGATAACAACTCTGTTTGTTCTCGCTCTGAGCTTCCATCCTAGCTCCCTAAAGGCCTGCCTGACATCCTTGTCCCCTTTCCTACCTATGTCGTTAGTGCCAATGTGGACTACGACTTGGGGCTGCTCCCCCTCCCCCTTAAGGATCCGGAAAACACGATCCGAGACATCACGTACCCTTGCACCTGGGAGGCAACATACCAAACGTGAGTCTCTCTCGCTCCCACAAAATCTCCTATCTGTGCCCCTGACTATTGAGTCCCCAATTACTAATGTTCTACTCCTTTCCCCCCTTCCCTTCTGAGCAACAGGGACAGACTCCGTGCCAGAGGTCCGTACCCCATGGCTTACCCCTGGTAAGTCGTCCCCCCCACAAGTATCCAAAACGGTATACTTGTTACTCAGGGGAACGACCGCAGGGGGTCCTTGCGCTGACTGCTTCTTCCCAGTCCCTCTTACAGTTACCCATCTATCTCCAGTCTTTGGTGTAACTATTTCCCTGAAGCTCCTATCTATGACCCCCTCTGCCTCCCGAATGATCCGAAGTTCATCCAGCTCAAGCTCCAGGTCCCTAACACGGTTTTTGAGGAGCTGGAGTTGGGTGCACTTCCCACAGATGAAATCAGCAGGGACCCTGACGGCGTCCCTCACCTCAAACATTCTGCAGGAGGAGCATTGTACTGCCTTCCCTGACATCCCCTCTAGATTAAAAAAAAAACAAGAAATAGAAAAAGAAAGGAAGAGCTTACCTGATATTACCTCAAACCCTGATCCCGCTGAAAGGTAAGCAAATTTAAAGGCACTCACTCACCTTCACGACAGGCCCCTGCTCCCGCTTCCCAACCACCGTGGGGTGGGGGGGTTGGTTAGAGGAGGAGGTAGGGTGGGAAACACTCACAAAGTGTTTCGGGTTTAACTGTCACTTGCCAACAGCCCCTCCACAAACCACCTTCAACTTAGGCTGACCGCACTGCACGTATGCAAATTTCCCCAGAACAGCTGATCAGTAGCTCTGCTCTGCTGCCCTCTGCTGGTTGCTTGCCTTTACTCAAACTCCTTGGGTCTTCTTCGCAGGTTCACCTTCAACTTAGGCTGACCGCACTGCACGTATGCAAATTTCCCCAGAACAGCTGATCAGTAGCTCTGCTCTGCTGCCCTCTGCTGGTTGCTTGCCTTTACTCAAACTCCTTGGGTCTTCTTCGCAGGTTCACCTTCAACTTAGGCTGACCGCACTGCACGTATGCAAATTTCCCCAGAACAGCTGATCAGTAGCTCTGCTCTGCTGCCCTCTGCTGGTTGCTTGCCTTTACTCAAACTCCTTGGGTCTTCTTCGCAGGTTCACCTTCAACTTAGGCTGACCGCACTGCACGTATGCAAATTTCCCCAGAACAGCTGATCAGTAGCTCTGCTCTGCTGCCCTCTGCTGGTTGCTTGCCTTTACTCAAACTCCTTGGGTCTTCTTCGCAGGTTCACCTTCAACTTAGGCTGACCGCACTGCACGTATGCAAATTTCCCCAGAACAGCTGATCAGTAGCTCTGCTCTGCTGCCCTCTGCTGGTTCATGCTGTGAATTTGGGGCCCATCATGGAGGGCACTGGTCTGATAGATAAGCTCTGCCACCTGTCATTGTCCTTCTGCAATCTGGTGGCTATGAGGGCCACATGTGCATGTCTGCCTTGCCTGACCAATGCTATGGTTTCTCTCCCTGCAGCCTCAGCTTCCTCGACCTCATCCCTCTTGATGTCCTCATTAGAGGAGAAGTACAGCTCTTCCATCTCGGCATCTGGAAATTCTCCCTGGTTAGCAGTGCCAGGTTGTTCAGGGCACAGCAAACCACAATGATCCAAGAGATCCTCTGCGGGGGTGTACTGGCATGCACCGCCAGATCTCTCGAAGCATCAGAATCGCATCTTCAAGATGCCAATTATCTGCCCTATCAAGGTTCTTGTGGTGGAATGAGCATTGTTGTACCTTCCTGGAGTTTGTGGCTGTCAGATGGGCATTATAGCCATGTCCTTTGAGGGTAACTTTAGTCACCGGGGAGCCAACCCTGGATGTTGTGTGATCCCTGGAAGACCCCTGGGATCTGGGATCTACTCAAGATGCAGGAGTCATGGCAGCTTCCCGGGTATTTCCCATAAATCTGCATGATGTGTTTCTGGTGGTCACAGGCCAGCTTGCATATTGAGCAAGTGGAAGCTCTTATAGCCGTATGACTGCCATTGATGGAAGCCTGTACCTGTGGGAGGGAATCTGGAAATCGAAGCAAGTACTCTGGCTGCCTAGCTAGATTAATCTCTGATAAAGTGCATGGAATTGTGGGCCATGGTAAAGAAGGCATCCATCACCTCCTGTATGCACTTGTGGGTAGAAACTTGAGTAACCCTGCAGAGGTCCCCAATGGACCCCTGAAAGGAGGCACGCAGATAGAACTTCAGAGTGGCGGTGACTTTCAGAGCTACTGGTAAAGGATGTCCTCCCTGTCCCTGTCATGTCAACTCATGCAGAATGTGGTAAATGTGAGCCACAGTTCCCCAAACATGTGGAGGTGGCAACGACACTAACTCCTGCCTATTTTCAGAAAAGACATGTATCATCTGTACAGCCTCGTCTTGAAAGTTGAATACATGCAGCGCTTCTATGAGCTTCATCCTCTGGGTCTGGGGGGCATGACTGCCCTTTGGTGATCAGGGTGTAGTTCCTTCTTTTGTCAAGGCTAGACCGCTGCAGCATTCTTCTCCGCCTTTCCTCCTGCCTGCATGCAATGATGCAGGCAACAATAAATATCTTCCATCTTCCTGAAGGTTTCCCTCTCTGCAGGAGCATTGAAAGAAAGACATGACTGACCATCAGCCTCCAAAGGTTGTCTTTTGTCATTGAGTCATGAGTTAGTGTCGGTTCAAGGGCCTCGTTCGTACATGTTCTCAGACTTCTGTATCTCCTGCCCGATGGAAGAAGTTGGAAAAGTGAGTAAGCCGGGTGGGAGGGGTCCTTGATTATGCTGTCTGCTTTCCCCAGGCAGCGGGAGGTGTAGATGGAGTCCATGGATGGAAGGCATGTTCATGTGATGGACTGGGCGGTATTCACGACTCTGAAGTTCCTTGTGGTCCTGGGCCGAGCAGTTGCCATACCAGGCCGTGATGCAGCCCAATAGGATGCTTTCTATGGTGCATCTGTAAAAGTTGGTAAGGGTTAATGTGGACATGCCGAATTTCCTTAGTTTCTTGAGGAAGTATAGGCGCTGTTGTGCTTTCTTGGTGGTAGCGTCGATGTGGGTGGACCAGGACAGATTTTTGGAGATGTGCACCCCTAGGAATTTGAAACTGCTCACCATCTCCACCTCGGCCCCGTTGATGCTGACAGGGGTGTGTACAGTACTTTGCTTCCTGAAGTCAATGACCAGCTCGTTAGTTTTGCTGGCATTGAGGGAGAGATTGTTGTCATTACACCACTCCACTAGGTTCTCTATCTCCCTCCTGTATTCTGACTCGTCGTTATTCGAGATCCGGCCCACTATGGTCGTATCGTCAGCAAACTTGTAGATAGAGTTGGCACCAAGTTTTGCCACGCAGTCTTGTGTGTACAGGGAGTAGAGTAGGGGGCTAAGTACGCAGCCTTGCGGGGCCTGGTATTGAGGACTATTGTGGAGGAGGTGTTGTTGTTCATTCTTACTGATTGTGGTCTGTTGTTCAGAAAATCGAGGATCCAGTTGCAGAGTGGAGAGCAAGTCCTAGGTTTTGGAGCTTTGATATGAGCTTGGCTGGGATTATGGTGTTGAAGGCGGAGCTGTAGTCAATAAATAGGAGTCTGATGTAGGAGTCCTTGTTTTCGAGATGCTCTAGGGATGAGTGTAGGGCCAGGGAAATGGCGTCTGATGTGGGCCGGTTGCAACGGTATGCGAATTGCAGTGGATCAAGGCGTTCTGGGAGTATGGAGGTGATGCGCTTCATGATCAACCTCTCGAAGCATTTCATTACGACTGAAGTCAGGGCCACCGGACGGTAGTCATTGAGGCATGTTGCCTGGTTCTTCTTTGGTACCAGTATGATGGTGGTCTTCTTGAAGAAGGAGGGGACCTCAGAGTGGAGTAGGGACAGGATAAAGATGTCTGTGAATACCTCTGCCAGCTGGTCCGCGCAGGCTCTGAGTGCATGACCGGGGATCCCATCCGGGCCCGTTGCCTTCCGAGGTTTCACTTTCAGGAAGGCCGATCTGACTTCGGAAGCTGTGATGGTGGGTGTGGGTGAATTATGGGCTGCTGGAGCACTCGACAGCGGATTGTTGGTTACCTGCTCGAACCGAGCATAGAATGCATTGAGTTAATCGGGGAGGGGTGCGCTGATGCCAGAGATACTGCTCGGCTTCGCTTTGTAGCTCGTTATGTTGTTTAGTCCTTGCCACAACCGCCGAGTCTCTGTCTGTGACTCTAGCTTGGTTTGATATTCTCTCTTGGCATCTTGGATGGCTTTGATGAGATCGTACCTGGATTTCTTGTATAGGACAGGGTCGTCTGCCTTGAACGCCTCAGATCTGTCCTTCAGTAGGGAGTCAATCTCGCGATTGAGCCATGGTTTCTGGTTGGGGAACGTACGTACTGCTTTCTTTGGCACGCAGTCGTCCACACATGTCTCAGCTGTACACTCCTCCTCATGTGATAATACAGATTCCAGATGGGTGCGCCCTCCCCAGTGCTATGTTCCACTCCTTCCAAAAGCCAGAGCAGCCTTCCCGAGCAGTGTTTTCTCTTAGCTTCACTTTCTGCTGTACCTTGTTTGAGGTTCCAAGATGGTGGTTCTCAAGTTTGGAGGGGAACTTCCAGGTGGTGGTGTTCCCATCTTAGGTATTGGACAACAAATGCTGGCCTAATCAGCAATGCTCACATCCTGTGAAAGAATGAAAAAGTGATATGTTTTCGAAGCAGCCAAGCAATAACACTGCTATAATGATAGCACTTAGTGTTATGTCCACAGACAGCTATCAAAACTGATTTTTTAAATTCACGGGCAAAAGCAGACTGGTAGTTTTCAATTCTTGAAACGGAGGCTATTAAAATAGTTTGATAGCTCGACAATTTCACAAACCTTATCCGTCTTATGAACATTTACATCTACTCTAAAAAATTTGGAACTCATAGATTATGGTATAAGAACCTCGCTACAGCAGAAAATGGGGTCTGTGTCCCTACTGGCTAAAATAGGGTCAGTCAGAAGTGTGACCAGGACTTCTGGATCCAGGTTATAAGTGACAATTCAGGGGCGGGATTCTCCGAACCCCCGCCCGGTCGGAGAATCGCTGGGGGGCGGCGTGAATCCCGCCCCCGCCGGCTGCCGAATTCTCCGGCACTGGTGTTTTGGCGGGGGTGGGAATCGCGCCGCGCCGGTCGGCGGCCACTGGCAGCGCACCCCCGGCGATTCTCCGGCCCGCAATGGATCGAGTGGCCGCCCGTTTTCGGCGGGTCCCTCCGGTGTAACTCACAACATGTCCTTACTGGTGGGACCTTGCTCCACGGCCAGCCTGCAGAGCCCTGGGGGGCAAGGGGGGATCTGGCCCCAGCGGGTGCCCCCATAGTGGCCTGGCCCACAATCGGGGCATGTACCATGGGGACACTCTTTCCCTCCGCGCCGGCCGCTGTCAACCTCCGCCATGGCCGGTGCAGAGAAGAACACCCTGCGTATGTGCTGGGATGCCACCAGCACATGCTGGCACTCCCGTGCATGCGCCAACTCGCGCCGGCCGATGGAGTCCCTTTGGCACCGGTTGGCGCGGTGCCAAACCCTTCCACGCCAGCTGGCGTGCCGCCAAACCTTCGGGGCGGCCCGACGCTGGAGTGGTTCACGCCACTCGTCAGCACTGGAGTGGCCCGCCCCAGGGTTCGCAGAGAATCCCGCCCCAGATCTGCAAAAAGTCCAGGCCCAAGTATATGGCTTACCAATGATGATGTGGTGAGGTGGGGTGGCGAATACGGGTGGTAGTGGCTAGCGGCTTTCTTTGGGAGCCCAGAGGAATACTCCTATTCCTCTTGGCCCCATGAAAATTAAATCAAATAGATTTGGAGTCTTTTTTTTTTACTTACCACCTTCCGCAAATGGACAATATTTGTTCCTCCAAATTTTTGTTGGCATTTACATATTAAGCGAGCCTATTGCTTCAAACAAACAGGCCATCCAAGTAGGCGGCAGCCGGAGCACTGACAGAAACATGTCTGAAACCATTTTCTGACCACAGTGCTCTGTTTATGTCAGGCCAGATAATTTAAAATGATGCCAACATATTGGTGTTTGAATTCCACTTTTGGCACCAGGAGAACTTCCTTTTTCATTGGCTTGTTGATTTCGGCTCAAGAGCGCATTGTTCTTTTTCTTGTCAGCCTCAAATTTCATTTTACTCTTTTGTTGACAATCTAAAATGTAACATATGATTTTCGATCATAAATACCATTCTGTCTCTGATATAAATGAAGGAGCACTTTCACACTGCCTGCATGGGAGCAATTAGGAAGCAATATTAACAACATTAATGCTTGCAACTTTTCACCTCTTCTTCAATTCCAATGTTTCCAGCTGCTTTCCTACAGTGGCTCGAAACCACTTGAGCATTGCTCTAACATTCATGACCTTGCTTGAACTCCCTCAGTGAGATTACTGGCTTGTAATTGCTTCTGGTTAACCATTATGCTGCAGAAAAATACTTTGAATTCAGGCTATTATTTCCCCCTCTCCATGGGTAGGGGCATGGCACATTATGAAGAGTTTGATTATTAATCTGGGTTTAAGGAGTGAAACAATTATATTTTTGATGGCTGGCCAACAGCTCCTACTGGAGCTGTAAGCGTTTGTTAACGTTAACTGAGGACCAGGTTGAACGTAGTTTGACAGCCTCCAAAATTTAATTATCCTGACTCACTTGATTCATACGTGAGGAATAGCTACTGGATTGAATTGCTGGAGCGTTGCCATGGCCTATAGAAATTCTGCACTTTGTAGGTTTCTGCCTGAAGATGAAAAGTTCAGACGTAAAAATTGCAGACAGCGTAAAAAAGGCATTGAAATACTCTGGATTCACAGCCCTTGAGCCTGCTACCATGGTGGCCCTGTTGAATTTTAAATGGAGGTTTAACAAGCCTCGTGCGATCTGTGGTTGAGCATATTTTTAAAAAATACTTTAAAAGAACAATGTAATGTGGCTGATGTCTTCCAGCCCAGAGTAAACATACAGGACCACAGAACCATCTGAGGAAATGAAGAGGATCAGAGTGTTTTGTAGTGATGTTTCACAGCTCAAAGACGGCTCATGACATTTAAAAAAGAATCTTCCTTCTGGAATCACAGAAAACATAGGACAAAAGAAGATTGTTTAAACAATCATGCCATGGAGATGGCCAGCTCCTCTAATCCCAATTTCCTGCCCTTTTCTATTCAACGAATATTCAATTCAGTTCTAAATGACATTGCTGTCTCTGCCTCAGCCTCTGCTGTTCAATCCATTTCACAGTCTAATGAAACCGTTTGTGTGAAAACATTTTCTTTAAAACCTCTTTGATAATTTTCTGTTTTTGTTTTGTTACATTGGTAGTTTCTCTATCCAGTTAATGTCAGGAAAGCTGTCACTGGCGCCGCACTGAACCATCCAGGGTACATTCAATCCCTGGTCTCTGCTAAATTAACTCATCTCAAATGAGGCAGCAGTGGGCGTGGAATCATTGGCCTTCAATGTTCTCAGGTCAAGCTAGTTTTCCAAGAACAACATCAATGATCCCTGCTGCAAAATACATTTATGTCAGGGTCGGAACTGGATGAAAATTAAAAAGGATGCAGACAAATAGAGAGACCTTATTTTTTGACGAAGAAGGCAGTTTAGCACAGTGCAATATCAAAATGATGTTGTTTGTGGACTAAACAGTTTGCTGAAGGCCACTGGGCTTCACATGGAGTCTCCCAAAGTTCATGATGTCATACTTTGAAAGAAATCAGTGCACTCAGACATGCAATGGTGAATAGGTAAATGCACTTTTTCTGCTTACATTGTTGCTGATGTAAAACCCAGGTTTGTTGTTGATGTCAAATCTAAATTGTCTCATCCAGGTGGTCATGTTTGACATTAAATCCTGATTTGATGTAAGCACTCTGGTTGTACCTGCAGAATTGGAGAAGTTAGGATTCTTTTCCTTGGAGAAGAGAAGGCTGAGACGGGATTTGGTAGAGGTGTGCAAAATCACAAGGGCTCTGGATAGAGTAGATAGGGAGAAACTGTTCCCACTCATGAAGGGATCGAGAACGGGAGGGCACAGATTTAAAAGTAATTGGCAAATGAAGCAATAATGATACAAGAAAAAACTTTTTCACACAGCGAGTGGTTAAAGCCTGGACTGCACTGCTTGAGGTGTGGTGAAGGCAGGTTCAAGTGGAACATTCAAAAGGGAAGCAGACTGTTATCAGAAAACGAAGAATGTGCTGGGTTACAGGAAGAAGGCGGCAGAATGGCACCAGGTGAATTGCTCATCCGGTGCAGACACGATGGGCTGACTGGCCTCCTTCTCCTCTGTGGCTCTGTGACATCGTTAATCTGGTCCAGTCATTGCTGTTTGATGGAAATATCTTTATTTTGCCATTGGATGGGCACTGCTGCACAATTCTTCCTTCCTGACAGGCAAACGGTGTAGCTGCAAGAGTTAATCCCTATTGTCATAGAAGTATCGAGAATCACAGCAATGTTTCACCCCACAATTGGGCCAGTATTGTTACAATCCAAATGAAAATTTTGAGGACATTACCAGTGCCGTAGATAACGGGGAGCCAATGGATGTGGTATATCTGGATTTCCAGAAAGTCTTTGACAAGGTGCCACACAAAAGGTTGCTGCATAAGATGCATGGCATTAAGGGTAAAGTAGTAGCATGGATAGAGGATTGATTAATTAATAGAAAGCAAAGAGTGGGGATTAATGGGTGTTTCTCTGGTTGGCAATCAGTAGCTAGTGGTGTCCCTCAGGGATCCGTGTTGGGCCCACAATTGTTCACAATTTACATAGATGATTTGGAGTTGGGGACCAAGGGCAATGTGTCCAAGTTTGCAGATGACACTAAGATGAGTGGTAAAGCGAAAAGTGCAGACGATACTGGAAGTCTGCAGAGGGATTTGGATAGGTTAAGTGAATGGGCTAGGGTCTGGCAGATGGAATACAATGTTGACAAATGTGAGGTTATCCATTTTGGTAGGAATAACAGCAAACAGGATTATTATTTAAACGATAAAATATTAAAGCATGCCGCTGTGCAGAGAGACCTGGGTGTACTAGTGCATGAGTCACAGAAAGTTGGTTTACAGGTGCAACAGGTGATTAAGAAGGCAAATGGAATTTTGTCCTTCATTGCTAGAGGGATGGAGTTTAAGACTAGGGAGGTTATGTTGCAATTGTATAAGGTGTTAGTAAGGCCACACCTGGAGTATTGTTCAGTTTTGGTCTCCTTACTTGAGAAAGGACATACTGGCACTGGAGGGTGTGCAGAGGAGATTCACTAGGTTAATCCCAGAGCTGAAGGGGTTGGATTATGAGGAGAGGTTGGGTAGACTGGGGCTGTACTCGTTGGAATTTAGAAGGATGAGGGGGGATCTTATAGAAACATTTAAAATAATGAAGGGAATAGATAGGATAGATGCGGGCAGGTTGTTTCCACTGGCGGGTGAAAGTAGAACTAGTGGACATAGCCTCAAAATAAGGGGAAGTAGATTTAGGACTGAGTTTAGGAGGAACTTCTTCACCCAAAGGGTTGTGAATCTATGGAATTCCTTGCCCAGTGAAGCAGTTGAGGCTCCTTCATTACATGTTTTTAAGGTAAAGATAGATAGTTTTTTGAAGGATAAAGGGATTAAGGGTTATGGTGTTCGGGCCGGAAAGTGGAGCTGAGTCCACAAAAGATCAGCCATGATCTCATTGAATAGCGGAGCAGGCTCAAGGGGCCAGATGGCCTACTCCTGCTCCTAGTTCTTATGTTCTTATGTTTAAAATGTATTGGCCAGTGCAATAATTAAGACAAATGCACTTATTTACAGATGCGTTCCTGACCCATTGAGTGATTAGAGAAAAGGGAAGTGCAGCCAGTGATATTCTCTTCAGGGAATAGTGAAAATTACCTCCACTCGAGTAATTCTTTTTAATGCACAATTGTCATTTACAAAAAGAAAAATGACCAACATAAAAGCAAAGGCATAAATCTAAAATCAGGGAAGTAAAGAGGAGACCTACTTGTTGACACTGCACTCCTCAGTAGATTATCTGACAATCAAACAACTGAACTACATTGCTGGAGAATTGGTGACATTCTTCAGTGTTTTGCCACTCTCTTGGAGCATCACTAATGAAGTTTTCCAGTAACTAGATGTATTTTTGCACTTCTCCTGCTATTGCAGAAGCTGGATTTTTTTCTGCAATGTCTTGTTACAGTAATTGAAGGGGGTATTTACGGATAGGTTCAAGTGACAAGAGGCCCAGGTTTTCCCAAGAAATTATGCCTTTTTACAGAACACCTTTTCACCACAACATGACAATGTACAGGATTCATTCGAGATAAAGTGCTGGCTCTGCACAGTGGAGCAATAAACATCTTTAAAAAGAAAACAGATCAGTGCAGTCCTGCTGAACAGCCTCATTGGACAACTCTGCCTGGCTAATGCAAGCATTTATGAATTTATTTTCAGATTTTCAACATGTATAGCATTTCAGATACTTATTCAATCCCTCTTTCATTTCAAACATTTCTTATGATAAGCTGAAAACACTTATTGAACTGAGTCTTCTGTCTCAGCTTCTATTTGGGGTGTCACCGGCATGTCCAATTTTCCAGTGGGTGATGGAAAACATGCTCCAAGGGCTCCGCAGAGTGGCTGTTTATCTGGACGATGTTCCTCTTACAGGAGCCACCGAGAAGGAACACCAGGGCAACATAGAAGAGGTTCTTTGATGGTTTTACGATGTGGGTGTCTGCCTGAAAGAGAGCAAGCATCTACCAGGCAAAAGAGGTGACATATTTGGAATACTACATCGATAAAGCCGGGTTGTACCCGGTGGAGGGAAAGGTCCGGGTCATCAAGGGAGCCCCGGCACCTGCAGGAAAAGCAGCCCACTTGATTGCCATTCCTTTTATACACCCACACCCTCCACTTCAAACACAAAGTGGCAGCAGTATGTACCATCCACAAGATGCACTGCAGGATTTCACCAAAGCTTATTTGGCAGCAGCTGCCACACCTGCGATCTTCACCAACTAGAAGGACAAGGGAAGCAGATGCATGTCAACACCGCCACTTTCAAATGTCCCTCCAAGTCACACAACAGCATAACTTGAAAATATGACTTGGAAACAGTTCCTTCACTGTAGCTGGGTCAAAGTCCTGGAACTCCATTCCCATCAGCCCTCTGGGTGTTACTACACCACATGGACTTCAGCGGTTCAAAAATGTCGCTCACCAACACCTTCTCACCAACACCTTCTCCAGGGTGATTTGGATGGGCAATACATTTTGGCTTGGCCAGTGTTGCTAACATCTAGTGAAAGATTGAAAAAAGCTTTATTTTTCTATCCCTTTCGAATTTAAAAAAAGTCTTCTGCAAGCTTATCTTGTTGATGGTGGTTTTGGTCAGTCCAGCTATCTATGGCTATTTGCTATTTCTATTTGTTTCTTAGTAGCCTCTGGTATTGGTTACTACATTATAGGTGCTAAATAAATTCAACTGACTGTGAAAGCACCAGTTATTGTTCATGTGATCCAACACACAAGTATGGTACAGAAAGCAGAATATTTTAAAATAATAATAATATTTATTAGTGTCACAAGTAGGTTTACATTAACACTGCAATGAAGTTACTGTGAAAAGTCACTAGTCGCCACATTCTGGCACCTGTTCGGGTACACTAAGGGAGAATTCAGAATGTCCAATTCACCTAACAGTACGTCTTTCGGGAGTTGTGGAAGGAAACCAGAGCACTCGGAGGAAATCCACGCAGGCAAGGGGAGCATGTGCAGACTACTCGGCCAGTGACCAAGCCGGGAATCAAACCTGGGACCCTGGCGCCATGAAACAACAGTGCTAACCACTGTGTTACCATGCCGCCCTATTTGAAAGGTGTGAAGATTTTCTAAGAGGTGTAGTCATACTAGAAATACAAAGCGATTGCCTGTAGGTAAAGTAAGCAAGCAGATTGAAAATTAGCAAATGTAACATTGCGATTCAAAAGACTGAGAGAGAAAACAGGGTAGTTCCGGACAGTTAGCCTGACATGAGAGGGTAGATTGGCATGGAGGGGCGAGGTTGGCATGGAGAGTATGAGTGGCCTTTGGAGATGGATGGAAGGGCATAGGTTCACATTGCAGGCCACTTTTCAAAAGATCCCCCATCCAGACTAGTCTTCATGTCACCTCTGAGGGGCTGTTAACCATGACTCATTGACCTAACTCTCTAAAAACTGCAAGGAGATGCCTATCCCCAAAATGGAGCCCACCAGGTTGGGGAGTGTGCAGAAACCTGTACCAGCCTGCACACTTATCCCGCCTTGACAAAAGGTTGTGCCACTGGGAATGGGGCCAGGAATTGAATCCCAGATGCCATTTATAAATGTCTGCGGATTCTTCCCGACAGTGAAAACCCAGCCCATTACATTGGGCGTAGTGAATATTGTAACCATAGATTAAAGCATGTCTACGATAAAAGATGCTGTTGACCAATTTTTGAAAGTCCTTTTTCGATGGACGTTTGGTGAGATGTCAGCACTTTCAATATGAAAATGATGCATTTCCCCAATGTGTCATTAAATATGACTCGAAAAATCTATGATGGATACTCAACAAGGCCTAATAAAGCAATGTGATGGCAGCTCTTGCTCAGATTTATTATGGCTTCATGAGAAATTGAAACATACTGGCTAAAAGGGAGTAACTCTATGACTGTAACAAACTCTCCAGAATAAAGTAAATTTGAATTGATTTATTTAGAAAAAAAACAATTTTGTAAAGTACTTCTGATTCTGTGGATCCAGAATGTTATACAACAATGTTACCACATCCTTTGCAACAATAAAGGTGCAGCTAATGTTGGAATGAAAACAAGGCAAACAAATGTAATGACATCTGAACCATTTCCGTACCAAAGTGTTTAAAAATGTATTTACAATTAAAGTAGGGCTGTAGATGTTTTGTGGAATAATTATCTGCCACCTCAGTATTGAAATCAATGTGTCATTGAAGATTCCAGCTGTGTACAGCTTAAAAGTGAATTTCTGTTGTATGATTCTGAATCCCATGAGACAGAGCTAGCTGAAAGGTCAGTGACCTTTACACTGGCCTCTGACCCTTCCAATCATTAATCATTGCCTGCCAAATGGCAATGATTTGTCACAGAAGCCTCAGAGTGTTAAATGTAGTCAGAATGGACAGTCTATTGTCAATAAATCTTCGTTATTAAATCATCTTTTTTGCAAGTGGGGTAAAACTGCACACTTTTCATTTTTAAGCTGATTCTCCAACGTGTTATGCCTTCATTTCTCTAATGTTTGGAAGGACGGGAATGGATGTGGGACCTGCAATAGTACACAGAGAATAGCACGTGATTAATAGGATTCTACAGGCTATTAGTATAAATTGATTACAGTTTCTGTCAAGATCAGCATTTTCTTTTGAATTAACCTGGTTTTGTTTCCTTATAATTACCCAAAACACAAGCACAATAAAGCATTTTCGAGTGACTTCAAAGACAAAACCGTTGGCATGTTTCAGTCATCGCTCAACAGAAAGTCCCTTTAAAAAAATGTCTTTGCAATTCAATCCTTTGTTTCTATGAGGAGATATATACTGTTCACATCTTTACAAATAAGCAACATTTCTAACTGTTGTTGCTTCTGTCAATGTTAATGAAATTTTGGTTACATTTCAGAAAGTGCTTCCTATAAATAATTAAATATATGTTTTTCAAACAAAATCAGATTCTATCCACTTTTCTGTTGTTTTTAAGCAGACGTATCGACTATTTTTATGTTTACAAATGAAGAATTTCAGGTTAAACATCTAATAGAGCAATGAGGAGCTTGTAACAGTGTCGTTTCTGGACAACCATGTTGGAACACCTGAGTTCCCAATTAGGTGTATGCTGTATCTCACAGTAAAACTGCTGTCGTGTGGACTTTCAAAACATAGCTTCAATTTTATTTTAGCTGTTTTCCTTTATTTATTTTTAAAATAAATTTAGAGTACCCAATTATTTTTTCCAATTAAGGGGCAATTTAGCATGGCCAATCCACCTACTCTGCACATTTTTTTGGGTTGTGGGGGCGAAACCCACGCAGACACGGGGAGAATGTGCAAACTCCACACAGACAGTGACCCAGAGCCGGGATCGAACCTGGGACCTCAGCGCCGTGAGGCGGTTGTGCTAACCACTAGGCCACCGTGCTGCCCCTGTTTTCCTTTATTAAAGTTTATTCATTTTTACAAATAATGCAACCAACCTTCAAAACTGGCACAGTACAGTATAAATGCTTCTGCATATATGAACACTGAAAATGACAGGAGAACACCAATGCAATTGGTTCAGCTTAATCATTAAACTTGGTGTCTCTGATTATACAGTAAAAAAGAACAACAAACGGATAAGCTAAAGGATGGGGGAGAAGAGGATAAGGCCATGGTAATGTGGCGCACAACATCACGGATAGCGAGTTCCCGACTGTACTACATAACTTATGGAAAACCTTGTAGGAGCAAGTCACACATAGCTGAGCCTGCATATTTGAGTCAGGGGTCCCATACCTTTCGGAATGCATCCGATTTAGAACACAGTATGCAAGTTTGGAATTCCATAGGGATACATTCCATGATAATTTTATGCCGATTCTAAATTGATGGAGATTTATCAATGCCACAAAGGTTATGATATTTTTTCAAAGCTTTTTTTCATTAGCGTCAATGATTCTCCTGTCTGGGAGCCCCAGAATTCGGAATAAAGAATCAGATTCTAAGGCGGTACCGAATGTCTTCTCCACCTCTTTCAGTGTACAAGAATAGTAGGGTTGTATTTTGACACAGGACCACACACAGTGTATGTAGTCTCTCTTGACTACCTTGCACTTTTGGCACAGTGAGGATATAGACAGGTCAAACCTGTGTCTCAAGCTTGGTGTGATATGCAGACGGTGTAACATTTTGAACTGAGTCTCCTTCGTTCTGATACAGGCTGAAATTTTATTGGCATTTTCACACTTATGAAATGAAAAATGAAAATCGCTTATTGTCACGAGTAGGCTTCAATGAAGTTACTGTGAAAAGCCCCTAGTCGCCACATTCCGGCGCCTGTCCGGGGAGGCTGGTACGGGAATCGAACCGTGCTGCTGGCCTGCTTGGTCTGCTTTATAAGCCAGCGATTTAGCCTTGTGAGCTAAACCAGCCCCTGGTTTCACCCCAGGTCTCTTCATTAATACTGACTGCAAAATATTTTTCCCAAGACCGCCGTGTTTTTAATATACTCACACAGGACACAATTTGCTGAATAATTACTTAGGTTCCACAGAAATCAGGAGTTTTTCCACGGGGAGATGGAAGCATCAAGATGCACAGTTGTCTTATTAGGGATAACGGTCTCTGAGTTGCAGATATTTTAAAAAGAAGTACCTTGGAATATCAAACTGTTGGCATAGCTGCTCAAAAGATGACATGGAGGCACCACTGAACATGTCTCCCAGCCTACAAATACCTCAGTCCCTCCAGATATTGAATCCATGGTCCATAAGACCTGGTGTTAAAACGGGTAACCCTGAATGGGAGAAAGAGTGGAAGTTAATTTTGATCTCCCTGCCAATTGACCCATTGACCCTCCATCCTCCAAACTCTTGGAGTATTGATAATTATACAATTTTCATACTTGACAGACCCGGCCTTGAAATCCCTGTAAAACAACAGGGCCTGTAAGGAGTACACAGACTGATTTGTGAAATAGCAACATGTCATCCACGTAAAGCGTGACAATGGAGCTTAAGGGAAGGGAAGAAATGCTCCATACATGTCATTGAATCCCCAGACTGGTCTGTTTTGTATAAATCAGTGTAAAAACCCTTAAATGCTTTGTTAATATCCTCTGTTTAATCATTCTATTACCCCTGAAATCTGGCACAGAGGGAATGGCCGTGGAGTGAGCCTTCTTCCTAGTCAAAAAGGCTAGGCATCTACTCTGTGTGTATCATAGAATCATTTACAGTGCAGAAGAAGGCTATTCGGCCCATTGAATCTGCACCGGCCCTTGGAAAGAGCACCCTTCCTAAGCCCATCCCCCCACCCCATCCCCGTATCCCAGCAACCCCACCAACCCAACCCAACCTTTTTAGACACTAAGGGCAATTTAGCATTGCCAATCCACCTAACCTGCACATTTTTGAACTGTGGGAGGAAACTGGAGCACCCAGAGGAAACCCACACAGACACGGGACAAAGTACAAACTTCGTACAGACAGTGACCCAAGCCGGGAATCGAACCTGGGACCCTGGAGCTGTGAAGCAACTGTGCTAACCACTATGCTACTGTGCCCCACCTTATATCGGTATGTTCCTAAATTCATATAACCTTTCTTTGGTAAACTTTAAATTCCTTTCAACCCACTAAGTAAGCAAGGAGTCAGTTGCTGCACAAATTGCATTAATTTCTTTCACAACGAGCGGTTAGGAATCCTGGGCGGGATTCTGTCACCCTGGGGCAGAGTGTCCACACCGTCGTAAACGCCATTGCGTTTTACGATGGCGTTAATGGGCTGCTCCCATGACTAATTCTGGTCCCTACAGGGGGCCAGCACGGTGCTGGCGCGGTTCGCGCCGCTCCAGCTGCCAATCCCAGTGGCGGCGGCGGCATCGCACACATGCGCAGTGGCTTCCTTCAACGCGCCGGCCCTGACGCAACATGGTGCAGCAAAACAGGGGCCAGCGCATAGGAAATGAGTCCCCCAGCCAGAGAGTCCCCACCGCTGATTGGTGGGCCCCGATCGCAGGCCAGGCCGTATCGGAGGCCCCCTCCCCCCCCCCCCCGGGTCGGAGCCCCCCTCCCCCCTCCCCCCCCCACCCCCTCCCCCCACAGGCTGCCACCCGACCTTTCCACGCTGCGTTCCCGCCGGCTGAGAGCAGGTGTGGACGGCGTCGGCAGGACTCAGCATTTCCGCGACAGCCGCTCGACCCATCCCGGCCCGAGAATCGGCGGGCCGGCAGCATGGAGCGGCCCGCGACGGGCGTCGTGCCAACCCGCTGGCGCCAATGGCGCCGATTCTCCACACTTTGGAGAATCGTGTGCCGGCATCAGGGCGGCGTGGCCCGGTCGCGGGGATTCTCTGGCCCGGCCCAGGGCTGAGAGAATCCCGTCCCCTACCCCCCTCCCTCTCTTCTTTGGCCAATTTTATCACCAACTGGCACGGCCACTCCAGCAATTTATGCCTTTTGTTGCCCGTAAATGACTAGCCCCCTGGCCTTACAGGTTTCTCACAGGATAGAGGGGCTTACATCAGAGAGGGAATTGACTGAGCTACTGAGCTGAAGAGATCAAATTCCATCTTTAAGTACGTGGTAAAGAAACGATCCTAATCCAGAGACGTGTCAAATGACCATGACCTCGATCGGGGGAGGGATAGTCGATTCTAGTATGACATTGTTAAGGAACAGAAAGAAAAGTGAACTCTTTATCCTTAGGATGCAGCGTTCTCCACACATCCCAATACTCGACTGCTAACACCTCCCTGCTAACATGTAAATAGCAACATAAGATGGGGCAGGAAACATTATACCAGCGATAGAATGATAGATTTCACAGTGATCTACAGATTGTTATTCCAAGTTATTGCCTTCTATGGAGTTCACAAAAACCAAGGCCTTAGCTGGATTGTTGAATGTCTTTACAGAATTTTCGGATACCACCATCGGTGTAGCAAGATAAAGCAGGATATAATTCATTCCAACAACCTTGAGTCTTTTTCTAACTCCATTGAAACCTCTGTGCTTCTGTTGCGTCGTCGCTGAGAGATCTGGAAAGAGACTCACGCCCCCTCATAGAGCCAGGACCCACTATGTCTCGCCGCTTCCAATATTCTTTGGCAATCTCCAAAGCAATTAAAAAGATTAATTTCAGGCCGGGGACGTTGATTGACTCTTGGGCTCAAAAACAGGATACGATATGCCCTTTCTAACTGAATACACCCAGTTTTTGTATCCAATTTATGAAAAGATGACAGCCAGCTCTCAAAAATTTAATAGGGAGCTTACCCTCCAGAACTTCTGGCAAACCAACGACCTGGACATTTTTCTTCTGGCCTCAGTTCTCCAGATCCTCCAGGATTTCTGACAGACCATGTCGCTGGTTTTCCAAGGATTGCAAGCAGGCCTCAGCTGAGGAAGTTTCATTTTCCGCAGTCCGGATTCTCTCCTCCGTTTCATTGAGCCTCTTATTAGTGTTCTGCAGTTCAACCTCATGAGCACTAATGTTCTGTGCTAACAAGCCAAGTTTATCGTGAATGACTTTAATGATGTCTGCAGTCATCATTTGCAATGCCTTTGAGAGAATCGGATCAAGAGCTCGCTCGAGGATCAAGTGGCCATATTGAGGAGCCGACTCCATCCCAGTTGCAGCTGACTGCTCCCTTTGTCCATGATTTTCTTATGATTTATCAGTATTTTGTCACCAAGACTTAGCTAGAAATCTTCTAAGGAGTGTTTATTCCCGGATTAGGTATGTGCTGCATACACAGAATAAATGAGAGGATTGAAGGATGAGTAGCGCCAGAGCCATGGAAGCGCTACTGTTCCAACCCCTGCATCATGTGATCCCTCATTTTAACTGTTTTTATTAAATGCACCACAGGAATTAATCTGGCAGTTACATTTTGCAATGTGGCACTGGGTGCCAGACTGGCACTGCCAGGGTTCCAGGCTGACAGTGCCAAGGTGCCTGGAGGCATGGGGAGTACCAGACTACCACCCTGCCCAGAGCCCGACAACCTGCTGGCGTCCAATCACCTGGGAGACCCCCCTTCCCCCCCTCCCTCCCCCCTCCCCCTCCCCCCTCCCTCCCCCTCCCCTCCCCCCCTCCCCCCTCCCCCCTCCCCCCTCCCTCCCCCCTCCCCCCTCCCTCCCCCTCCTCCCTCCCCCCCTCCCCCCTCCTCCCTCCCCCTTCCCTCCCCCTCCCCCCTCCCTCCCCCCTCCTCCCTCCCCCCTCCCTCCCCCTCCCCCTCCCCTTCCCCCCTGCGTGGCTGACATCACTAAGGCGCCGCCGTCACGTCATTCCCGGCGCGCCGAGAGTTACGGAGCGCCGCTTCTAGCCCCCCAGGTGGGGTTTAATAAGGTGCGAGGAGCGGTCTCCGAGACCGTCGTGAAACTCAGCCGAGTTCACGACAGCCTTCCCGATTCCACGCGGGAACGGAGAATTCCGCCCTGTGACTTTACTGCCTTTGCCATCCATTATATTTTTTTGTGACTGCTTGCAGTCCCAGCCGTGTCCTCTACTCAGTTCTGGCGCTGCTGGGACTGCAAGAACTGCTGGCCAATGTATTGGCCAGCAGCTCTCTAGGGATAGACTTCCATCCACTGATGGCCAGAGGTCTGACCCTCAGCCTGTTCAGGCTGCATGTGCAGCGTGTTATCCCTACAGAGAAACCTTTCATAAAGTTTCATTTTTTAAATAAAAAGTGAGTTTCTGATCAACGTTTCTTCTGAGGCAGTGCGCAGTATGCTCCCAACGTCAAACCCAGCCACTGTTTCTGCTGGTTGAGAGGTCTGGGACTAAGCTACATAGCTTCAAAGGTTTAGCCAGATCAAAGCATGGAAAAGTTTTCACATGGAAAGGGAGGTACAAGTTTTTGAACTCTTTTCTGCAAACAGTAGTTGATACGAGGTTAATTGTTGATTTTCAATCTGAGATTCATGAATTTTTGTTGAACAAAGACAGTGAGGAATTTTTGCAACAAAGGCAGATATATGGGGCGGGATTCTCTGATCATGAGGCTAAGTGTTGATGCCGTATAAAACGCCATTTTGTTTCTCGACGGTGTCAACACGGCCTCAGGATCAGCAATTGTGGCCCCTACTGGGGGGCAGCACGCAAGCTGCTGATCCTGCCATGAACTGGGGGCCGCGGGGTCCGCGCATGCGCAGTGGGGCCGATGCCAACGCGCGCTTGCGCAGTGGCACCGGCGCCAATATGCACATGCGCGGTGCCTCACTTCTCCGTGCCGACCCCGACACAACATGGCACAGGTCTACAGGGGCTGGCGTGGAATAAAGGAGGCCCCCAGCCAGAGAGGATGGCCCGCCGATCGGTGGGCCCCAATTGTGGGCCAAGCCACATCGGAGGCCCCCCAGGGTCGGACCCCCGACCCCCGCACAGGCCACCTCCCGATCCTTCCACGCCGTGTTCCCGCCGGCTGAGAGCAGGTGTGAACGCCGCCGGTGAGACTCGGGTTTTTTACATGGCCGTTCGGCCCATCCCGGGCCAAGAATCGCCGGGGTGGGGGGCCCCGTAGAGCGGCCTGCGCCGCGCCAGTGCCAATGATGCCGATTCGAGAATCACGTCCCGGCATCGGGGCAGCGTGGCGCGATTTGCACCCGTCGTGGAGATTCTCCGGCCCGGCCCGGGCTGAGAGAATGCCGCCCATGGAGTTAGGTTACAAATCAGCCATGATCTCACCAAATAGTGGAACAGTCCCAAGGGGCTAAATGTCCTACTCCACTGTTCGGATGTTCCGATGTGCAGTATTAAACATCAGTCTCTGCGTTTAGAAGAGAAACAAAATGGAGGCCACCAACAAACCAACTGATAAATGAGGAGAAGACGTACTCCAAGGAAATTATCCCCGGATTCTCCCTTCTTTTTACCTGATAAAAGAGAGGACAATTGTATTCCTAAAGTAATTCTACAAATCCTGACTGCATAGGTAGAGTTGATTATTTGCCATTTAAATTGCTTGTCCCTAACATTTCCTCCCTTTTAAAAAGAAGCATAGTATCAAATAGCAGTAAAAAATCAAAGGGTTACCTCTTGTTTTGTCATGGTACTTAATTAACTCACTGTAGATATCAAGGCTCACAAATGGGAAACAGCTGCTTGTTATGATTAAATTTCCAGTCGTGACATCATTTTCCCAATTTTTATTATTCATGTACGGGATGTGGATATTGCTGGCTAGCCCATCCCTAGGTGACCTTGAGAATGTGGTGATGGGCTGCCTTCATGAAATGCTGCAGTCCCCGTGGTGTAGGTACAGCCACAGTGCTGTTCGGGAAAGAATTCCAGGATTTCGTCCCAGCGACAGTGAAGGAATTTTGATATATTTTCAAGACAGGATGGTGAATGATTTGGCTTTGAACCTCCAAACTTCAAAGATCTGTAGAGGGACAGGTAATATTCAGGAAGCAGGGGGGCTGCAGAACGACTTGGGCACGCGAGGAGTGTGGGTGACGCGATAACACAATGGTTAACACTGTTGCTAAATAGCCCCAGGGGGTCAGGTTCAATTCCCAGCTTAGGTTATTGTCTGTACGGAGTCTGCACGTTCTCCCCATATCTGTGTGGGTTTCCTCCGGATGTTCCAGTTTCCTCCCACTGTCCAAAGATGTGCAGGTTTGGTGGATTGGCCATGCTAAATTGCCCTTAGTGTCCAAAAAAGGTTAGGTAGGTGGGGTTACTGGGTTACGGGGATAGGGTGGAGGTGTGGGTTTAAGTAACATGCTCTATCCGAGGGCCGGTGGAGACTCGATGGGCCGAATGGCCTCCTTCTGCACTGTAAATTCTATGATTCTGTGATTTACTGTAATCCTTTGCCTTGTCTGACCATGATAGGTGAGCTAAACATAAATAGGTAACAGGTGTCAGAATTTTCCGGCAGTTCTCACTGGTGGGATTTTCCGGTCCTGCAGATGTCAAACCCCTGCCATGTGTTTCCTGAAATAGGTGGTATTGTAGACAGCGAGGAAGGTTATTTGTCATATGAGGAACGGTGGAGGGCTCTGGGTCTGTGCTCGTTGGAGTTTAGAAGGATGAGGTGGGATCTTAATGAAGCTTACAGGATACTGTGAGACCTGGATAGAGTGGACGTGGAGAGGGTGTTTCCACTTGTAGGAAAAATTGGAACCAGAGGACACCGTCCTAAGGGACGATCCTTTAAAACCGAGATGAGGAGGAATTTCTTCAGCCAGAGGGTGGTGAACCTGTGGAACTCTTTGCCGAAGAAGGCTGTGGAGGCCAAATCACTGAGTGTCTTTAAGACAGAGATAGATAGGTTCTTGATAAATAAGCGGATCAGGGATTATGGGGAGAAGGCAGGAGAATGATGATGAGATAAATATCAGCCATAATTGAATGGCAGAACAGACTCGATGGGCCAAGTGGCCTAATTCTGCTTCTATGTCTTATGGTTTTATCAGAAATTGCAACGGGATCTTGATCAGCTGGGGAAGTGGGCCGAGAAATGGCAAATGGAGTTCAATGCAGATAAGTGTGAGGCGTTGCATTTCGGAAAGTCAAATCAAGGTAGTATTTTCACAGTGAATTGTAGGACTCTAGGGAGTATTGTGGAACAAAGGTACCTTGGAGTTCAGGTGCATGATTCTCTAAAGTCACAGTGAAGAAGGCTTTTGGCATGCTGGCCTTCATCAGCTAAGGCTTTGAGTTTAGGAGTTGAGAAGCTATGTTGCAATTGTACAGGACATTGGTGACACCGCATCTGGAGTATTGTGTTCAGTTTTGGTTGCCTTGCTATAGGAACTCAAGGGGCTGAGTTGTAGGGAGAGACTGGACAGGCTAGGATTTTCATGGCCTCCCTCCACCATGAAACGCACTGCACGGGTCATGGAAAATCCCAATGATTTAATAAGTTAATATAGGTTAAACTCATTGAAATCCACATTTGTTAACTTTCCTTTGGGTTCCAGTCCATTTGTTTGAGAATAAATTTGTTGACTGTAACTAAGGTTCCCAAATCATTGACAGTTCTTATCAAATAGGCAAACCTAGACAGACAGCAAAGGAGAACACCAAGCATAATAAAGGTAGCAGAGAAGACGAGATAAATCACAAAGTAATGATCAGGTTTAGTTTGGAAAACCTATCGATGCCAGGAAGAAGGAAAGACATTCCAGTTTTGGAGTTAAGATGAAGAGAAACAACGAGAGCTACAGTTGCTTGCATTTCATCATTGCTTTAAAATAACATAACTGCAAGAAATATCTGGTGAAAACGTTAGGGAGAGCACTGTCCTTTTACCTTTCTTAGTAATTTGAATCCTTTATACACTCATGCCAGGTGGATGGCTGCTTTCTCTGCTGGCCAATGAGCACAGGGCTCAACCCAGTTCCCACTAGGCTTAAATCCACAACACAAACAGCCAGTAATCTAACACCAATTGGCTAGCCTTTCTCAGAGGCCCAGAAGATTGTGTCAGAATGGAAAACTCTGGCTGATACAGTAGGGAATAGTCTTACGTGATGCAAACATATTGTAGAAAAATAACATTCACCCAGACTACAGGCGTGATTAAATGATCAACAGAGTCCGGTTTGGATGCAAATAGTGGGGTCTTTCTCGGTGCCTACAGCTATCAACGGGACTCTCGCTTTTTCTAGCCTTTGCTGGGAACACCTCACTGAGGCTGCACTTACCTAACTTCCTGCACTGCAATGCAGGAAGAGATCGGGGCGTCATTTAGAAAGGGCGCCCCAATCTCTTGACCCCCCTCGGACACCCCACTGCGGTCACCAGAACCGCCCGCCCCCACCCCCCTCCTCCCCCACCGCTCCACTGCCCAATCTTATCTCTTAGGGGGCCCTCGGGCATCCCCGCACCCTACCTCTTCGGCATCCCTGGGCCCGATCCCTGACCTGGGCACCCGGGCACCTTATCACTGCCAATCTGATACCCTGGCAGTGCCCCTGCCAGCCTGGAAGCGCCACACGAGAATGCTGGCAGCGCCAGAATGGTATTGCCAGGGTTACCGGCTGGCAATGCCAAGGTGTCAGGCTCGCAGTGCCAAGGTGCCTGAGTGCCACTGGGAGTGCTAGGGTACCACCCTGTCCAGAGCTCAAACACCGAGTGGTCTCTGATGGCCTGTGAAACCTCCCAGGTGCCATTACACCAGATTCACGTTTGTGCGGACCAGTGCTAAACCCCTCCATGGTGAGGTCTTCCAGGCATGAGCATTCGTTCCCGGGCCTCGGGAGAATCGGGCGCAGGCTTTTAAAACAGTCTGATGACTCAGTTAAATATGTTTATCTGGGTCGTGCACAGTGAGAGCGCGATTCAGATCTCGACGTCTAACAAGATCTCGTTAGATCTCATGAGGCATTCTGACCATCGCAAAGCTCACTAGAGGCCACCTGCGAGATTTAATGACCTTGTGGCGTCATCGAGTCGGGCGTGATGAGGCCATTTGATCACGCCCTACACTTGACCCAGGAATGATGGATGATATTTCTGACACAAAAAGCAATATGTATCTACTTTTGAGTGCTTTTGATTTTTGAGTGCTGTTGACTTGCCGCTTGATTAGCATATAGCACATCTAAAAATGGAGAAGTAAAGCCATAATTGGAGTTGTGGCTTGTCAAATTGGAAACTTTCCTTCTGTATTTAAGTTTCCAACATCTAAATGATGATGGGCGGCACAGTAGCATAGTGGTTAGCACTATCGCTTCACAGTGCCAGGGACCCGGGTTTGATTCCCGGTTTGGGTCACGGACTGTGTGGAGTCTGCACGTTCTCCCCGGGTCGACGTGGGTTTCCTCCGGGTGCTCCAGTTTCCTCCCACAAGTCCCGAAAGACGTGCTTGTTAGGTGAATTGGTCATTCTGAATTCTCCCTTGGTGTACCCGAACAGGCGCTGGAGTATGGCGACTAGGGGATTTCCACAGTAACTTCATTGCAGTGTTAGTGTAACCCTATTTGTGACACTAATAAAGATTATTATTATAATTACTGAAGCATTGCAGTCATTGATAAGTAGTTGTGTAGAATTGCAAATAGCTGGAAGTCTTGCAACAGACAATACATGTTAACGTAGAACAGTACAGCACAGAACAGGCCCTTCAGCCCTCAATGTTGTGCCGAGCCATGATCACCCTACTCAAACCCACGTATCCACCCTATACCCGTAACCCAACAACATCCCCCTTAACCTTACTTTTATTAGGACACTACGGGCAATTTAGCATGGCCAATCCACCTAACCCGCACATCTTTGGACTGTGGGAGGAAACCGGAGCACCCGGAGGAAACCCACGCACACAGGGGGAGGACGTGCAGACTCCACACAGACAGTGACCCAGCCGGGAATCGAACCTGGGACCCTGGAGCTGTGAAGCATTTATGCTAACCACCATGCTACCCTGCTCAGGTCACAATTTATATGCAATAATTTAATGATCTAAATTATTGTTCATTTTTAAAAATTCTTTCATGGGATGTGTGCATCGTGCCCATCTCTAATTGCCCATGAATTGGCTTGCTAGGCTATTGTCCCTGAACTGAATATCTCAGGTGACAGTTAAGAATCTGGAGTCACATGTAGACCAGACCAGGTAAGGACGGCAGATCTATCTCCTTAAATGACATTAATGAATCAAATAGATTTTTACAACATTCAATGATCGTTTCTTAGTCACCATTCCTGAGGTGAGCTTCATATTCAAGATTTATTAATTGAATTTAAATTCCACCTGCTGCAATGGTGGGATTTTAACCCATGTCCCTTCCTAACAGCAGTGTTTATGTGTTGACATCTCATGGACTGCAGCAGTTCAAGTAGGTGGTTAACCAACACCTTCCCAAGGGCAATTAAGGATGGGTAATGAATGTTGGCCGAGCCATCGATGTCCACATCTTGTTAAAGAATATTTAAAAATCCCTAGAGCATTAGCCTGGGCTCCTGAATTACTAGTTCAGTGACATTGCCACTGCACCACCATCTCATATGCTACAGTACAATTAGCTTCAATTGTACAGGGCACGAGTGAGACCACATTTGGAGTACTGTGTACAATATAGGTCTTCTTATTTAAGGAAGGGTGTAAATGCATTGGAGCAGTTCAGAGACGATTTACCAGACTAATACCTGGGATGGATGGGTTATCCTATGAGGACGGAACAGGCGAGGCTTGTATCCACTGGAGTTTAAAAGAGTAAGAGACAATTGATTGAAACATATTAGATTCTGAGGGGTCTTGACAGGGTGGATGTGAAGGGTGTTCCCTCTTGTGGGAGAATCTAGAACTGTTAAAAATAAGGGGTCACCCATTTAAAACGGAAGTGAGGCAAAATGCATTTCCCTCAGAGGGACATAAGACCTTGAAACTCTCTTCCTGAAAAGGTTGTGGAAGCAGAGTCCTTATTTTTAAGGCAGAGGTGATAGATTCTTTGTCAGCAAGGGTTTGGGGGTAGGGGGAAGCAGATTTACTATCAGATCAGCCATGGTCTTATTAAATGGTGGAGCAGGCTCGAGCAGCTGAATGGCCTCCTCCTGATCCTTGTTCATATGTTCATATATGTTTGATAAACAATCAAAATTATGAAAGTTTGATATAGCGGGTCTCTCACAATATCGCTGAAGGCTGGTATGATAGTTTTTGACGTTAACTAATAACAGAGCCGATCCCTTTAAAGATTCTGGTCCCAGAATTCTGTGCTGGTTCTGCCCAGGACATGAGTAGCCTGGAATATGATCTAAAACCAGGTTCTGGTGAGATTCAGGCACCAACCAGAACAAAGCAAACGTTTCGGCACCCCATTCTTATCATAAACATTCACTCCCTCCATCACTGGTACGATGGCTAAAGTGCCTGCTGTCTGCATGGTTCACAGCTGCACCTTGATAGGGCTTCTTTAGCGGCACATCCCAAATCCATAACCTCCGACACTTAAAAGAACAAGGATATAAATGCATTGGAACATGGGGCGGAATTCTCTGATCCTGAGGCTACGTGTTGATGCCGTCGGAAACACCGTTGCATTCCTCGACGGTCTCAACATTGCCTCAGGATCAGGCTCTCCAGATCTTTATACCAAAGGCCTTTTTTCGGAAAGTGGACACAATCATCTCTGACTTTGTATGGGCGGGGAAGGTGGCGAGGGTGGGGAAGACCCTGCTACAGAGGCAGAGGCAGTGGGGGGGTTGTCGTTGCCAAACTTGCTTTATTATTATTGGGCAGCGAATGTGGACTTGGTGCGGCGGTGGGAAGGAGAAGGGGGAGAGTGGGTTAGGATGGAGGTGGAATCTTGTAAGGAGTCTAGTTTGAGGGCTATGGTGATGGCAGCATTGCCAATGGCTCCGAGTAGGTATTCAGGGAGCCCAGTGGTGCCGTCCACGGTGAAGATATGGGATCAGCTGAGGAGGCATTTTAGGGTGGAAGGAATGTCGGTGCTAACGCCGCTGGGGAGAATCATGGGTTTGAGCCGGGGGGAGGGATGGAAAAAGGAAAAAAGTCTGTGCAAACAGTATAATTGATTGTTAGGAAGAATGTTTCCTGGGGTGTTTATTTGCTGTAACCTACTTTGATACAAGTTTGAATAAAATGCGTTTGAAAAAAACCAAAATAACACTGCCTCAGGATCAGCAATTCTGGCCCCTACAGGAGGACAGTGTAGCACTGGAGCGGCCCACGCCGCTCCAACTGCTGATCCCGGCATCAACTGGGCGCTGTCATGTCTCCGCATGCCCAGTGGCACCGGCACCAACGCTCGCATGCGCATTGGCACCGGCGCCAACACACACATGCGCAGTGGCTCCCTTCTCCGCACCGGCCGTGACACAACATGGCGTAGGGCTAAAGGGGCCAGTGTGAAAGAAAGGAGGCCCCCAGCCCAAGAGGCCGGCCCGCCGATTGGTGGGCCCCGATTGCGGGCCAGGTCACAACGGAGGCCCCCCCTGGGGTCGATCCCTCCCTCCCCCCCACAGGCCGCCCCCGGACATCCACGCCGAGGTCCCGCCGGCTAAGAGCAGATTAGAACGGCGCCGACGGGACTTTTGTTTTTTGCTACGGCCGCTCGGTGCATCCCGGGCTAAGAATCAGCGGGGGGGGGGGGGGGGGCGTGTAGAGCGGCCACTGACCGGCGCTGCTCCGACCACGCTGGCGCCAATGGCGTCGATTCTCCACTCTGCGGAGAATCGGGTCCCGGTGTCGGGGCGGTGTGGCGCGATTCGCGCTGGTCGCGGGGATTCTCCGGCCCAGCCCCGGGCTGAGAGAATCCCGCCCATGATCTTCTTTAAAATCCACTTCAAGTTTCCCACCATCGTGACTGGGACCCATTTTTTAAATTTCACAGGATGTGGGTTTCATTGGCTAGGTAAAAATTTATTGCCCATCCCTAATTGCCCCCCGCCATTCCCCCATCATTGTTGGGTCAAACTCTCTTTTTCTCAGTCTCAGCATCTCAAACTGTAACTATTGTTGGCGCCCTACTTCCCTGGATGTTCCTTGACCTGCCCAATATCTAATTAAATTGCAGCTAGTCCAGTCATCAAATAGAATAAGCTTGCTGCTTTATCTCAGTTGCAGGGTATATCACATATTCTCTCTTAATTTACTTTGGCATCTGAAGGCAGTAGAATAACCTCCATTTGGCCTGTACTACAAACTGCCAAACAGATGTATTAAATAGCAAATGGATATGTGAACAGAAGCAATGACAGATTGCAGGTTTACAGTGGTCAAAGGCTTAAATAACCCTTCACAAATTCAATGGAAAAATAACAAGTTGTCATGTCTGCTAAGTTGAACTATCGGATATAAAGACAACCAAAAATATTTATATTCTGCAGCTATTGTATAAAAACAAGCTGAACTGTTTTTAGTGGAGTGTGCCTGGCTCTTTACAGCATTTCTGTCAGAACTAACAAATCACTGCCAAAAAATGTTTCATATCTTAAATGCTAATTTTTTGAGTCAGCCTATTTACCATTTATAACATAATTGAACATGCTTACATTCTGAATGTGCCTGGCAATCTGAGTTGGCAGTTTTACCCCATTCTTATCGAACCTCCAGTTTATTGTGTGACATGTCATGGGAGATCAAAGGTAAGTTGTTAAACTGTTACTATTCAGTAAAAGCTGGTTACACAACCCACTTCTCCTGAATTCAATGGGAAGGAAGTATAAACAAGATATCTAACAGGCAGCCTATCCACTTTGCCCAATTTTCTACCTGTTATCAAAAGTCTGTATCGACTCCTTTGCCTGCATTACGTATTCAGTGATAGAATCAAGGAGGTGTACAGCACAGAAAAGGCCTTTTGGCCCATTGCGCCAGTCAAAAACAAACATCTAAGTATTGTAATCCCATTTTCCATCACTTGTTCATAGCCTTATACACCTTGGCATTGCAAGTGAACATCAAAATATTTCTTAAATGTTATGAGGGACTCTGCTTCCATCACCCTTTCAGACACCGAGTTCCAGACTCTCACCACCCTTTGGGTTAAAAAGATTTTCCTCACATCCCCTCTAAACCTCCGACCCCTGACCTTACATCTATGCCCCCTGATCATTGACCCCTCCACTGGTGGGGGGAAGGGGGGAAGTTTCTTCCTGTCTATCTATGCCCCTCATAATTTTATGCATCTCAATCATGTTCTCCCTCAGTCTCCTCTTCTCTAAGGAAAACAACCCCAGTCTATCCAATTCTTTCCATAGCTAGAACTCGCAAGGCCAGGCAACATGCTGTTAAATCTCCTCTGCACCCTAATAAAACGAAAGTCGAAATGATCTTTTCGTGCTGCAGTCAATCTTTCCAGGTATCATTAGTGCTGCAGCATCTCGGTTTTCTGCTTTCTTGCTTCCTTATTTTATGCTGCAGAATCACTTTTGTGCTCTGACCAACTCAACTTCCTAAATTGCAAATACTTCTGCAATTTAACTCCCTATCAAATCAAAATGTAATCTAAATATTGGGCGCAATATCCCACCAGAATCCGGATGGGATGTGGCCGTTAGGTCCCGGTTGAAGCCCCTCCTGGGATTCCCGACAGTCGTCACACCTCGTGAGGTCGAACAAGATCTGGATTCCACCCACAATGAGTGACTTTAAAAATTCACTGAAGTCTGCCGACACCAGATGGAACTGACTCCCAGGATCTACTAGCCTCACTGAGGAGACTCCAACTGGGCACCATTGAGCACTGGCCCTCAGAAATGGGGACCAGGTGTACCAGCACTTGGGGGAGTTTCCCAGGCCATTGGAGACCTCTGGGTGGTTGGTATCTGGTGGGGTGGCAGCCTGGCACTACTGATGCCACCTGGGCACCTTAGCACTTCCAGCCTGGGACCCTGGCAGTGCCAGCTGGGCACCCTGAAAGTGCTACCTGGGTGCCGGTCTGGCACTGTCAGGGTATCCTGCTGACACTGCCAGGCTGCAGAGATACTGCTAGAGTGCTAGACTGGCAAGGTCCCCCACCTGCGTGTTTCTCGGTGGCGCGCTGTTCGCTCGCTTGTCAATGGGATTTCCCATTGATGCCACCCCATCCCTCCATGAAGCTTGCGAGGGTGTGCTGCCAGAGAGTCCCATCGGCTGGAGAATTACTGCTATATTTCAAATATTTATGGGCAGATTATGTCAATGGAAGCTGCCTCGCAGGACCAGGTGAGGGAGAGCTGGCTGGGACCGACAATGATTGAGGACTTGTGGGGTGAGGCCCTTTGAAGGGTGAACTCCACTTCCTCCTCTGCTGGGTTCAGCCTGATTCAGTTGAAGGTGGTACATAGGGCTCACCTAACTAAGGCTAGGATGAGTGAGTTCTTCGCGGGAGTGGAGGACAAGTGTGAGTAGTGCTCTCATGGGCCTGCTAACCACACCCACATGTTCTGTTTGTGTTCAAGGATGGTAAGCATTTGGATCTCCTTCTTTAACACCATGTCAGCGATTCTCAAGATTGATCTGAAGCCTTGTACATGGGCGGCAATTTTCGGGGTGTAGGACTCGCTGGGGCTGCAGGCCGGTGTGAAGGCAGATGTTTTGCTGGGATGGAGATCTTCCACTCTACCCAGAGCCTTGGCCTCATGAAATTTTTATATCTGGAAAAGGTCAAGTACACCGTTAGGGGGTCAGTGGAGGGATTCTACCTGAGGTGGTGGCTATTCATTTCCTATTTT
The DNA here is from genome assembly GCF_902713615.1 of Scyliorhinus canicula. Classification (NCBI taxonomy): domain Eukaryota; kingdom Metazoa; phylum Chordata; class Chondrichthyes; order Carcharhiniformes; family Scyliorhinidae; genus Scyliorhinus; species Scyliorhinus canicula. The sequence goes on from NC_052148.1 coordinate 63,653,564, forward strand.
AAAGAGTCCATCACCACCAGCTCCTAAGGGCAGGATAGTTATTATAATTGGGGCTGGGTTATTTTTGTTGTTCTTTTGTTGGGTGGGAGTTAGTAGTTGGGTCGGGTACTTTTTTCCTATTTTTCTTTTGTACGATATTTAATTATTGTTACTCATTTTCTGGGCTGTTTGATGTTAATGTCATGTTGATTTGATTTAGATGTAATGTCACGTGTACTGAAGTACAGTGAAAAGTATTGTTCTGTATGAAGTCCAGGCAGATCATTCCATTACATGAAAAACATAGGACACACGATAAATACACAATATATAGACAGTGGTTGAAGTATATGGAGTGTAGTGCTACTCAGTAGAGAAGGTGCATGGAGAGATCAGTGCACTCCATAAGATGGTCATTCAGGAGTCTGGTAACAGCGGGGAAGAAGCTGTTTTTGAATCTGTTAGCGTGTGTTCTCAGGCTTTTGTATCTCCTGCCCAATGGAAGAAGTTGGAAGAGAGAATAACCTGAGTGGAAGGGGTCTTTGATTATGCTGCCCTCTTTACCAAGGCAGCGGGAGGCGTGGACAGAGTCAATGGATGGGAGGCAAGTTCACTGGGCTGTGTTTACGACTCTCTGAAGTTTCTTGCGGTCTTGGGTCAAGCAGTTGCCATACCAAGCTCTGATGCAGCCAGATAGGATGCTTTCTATGTTGCATTTGTAAAAATTGGTAAGAGTTAATGTGTAGATGCTGAATTTCCTTAGTTTCCTGAGGAAGTATAGGCGCTGTTGTGCTTTCTTGGTTGTAGCGTCGACATGGGTGGACCAGGACAAATTTTTGGTGATGTGCACATCTTGGAATTTGAAGTTGTCAATCATCTCCACCTCCCCGTTGATGCAGACAGGGGTGTGTACGATACTTCACTTCCTGAAGTCAATGACCAGCTTCTTAGTTTTGCTGATGTTGAGGGAGAAATTATTGTCGTTACACCACGCCACTAGGTTCTCTACTCTATCTCCCTCCTCTCCTCTGACTCATCGTTGTTTGAGATCTGACCTAGTACGGTCGTGTCATCAACAAATTTGCCACACAGTCATGTGTGTACAGGGAGTATAGTAGGGGCTAAGTATGCAGCCTTATGGGCCCCGGTACTGAGGACTATTGTGGAGGTGGTGTTGTTTATCCTTACTGAATGTGGTCTATAGGTCAAGCAGTCGAGGATCCAGTTGCAGAGGGAGGAACCAAGTCCTAGGTTTTGGAGTTTTAATATGAGCTTTGCTGGGATTATGGTGTTGAAGGCAGAGCTGTAGTCAATGAAAAGGAATCTGAGATAGGAGTCCCTGTTGACAAGATAGATGCTCTAGGGATGAATGTAGGGCCAGGGAGTTAGCGTCTGCTGTGGACCAGTTGTGCCGTATGCAAATTGTAGTGGGTCAAGGTGTTCTGGGGGTATGGAGTTGATGGGCTGGATTCTCCCGCCCCGTCCGTCGCAAGAACAGGCGAGCCACGTGGAATGGAAAAATCGATTTAGCTTGGGCGGGGTTCTTCGGTTGCCGGGCGAAGGCAGCTGAAGAATCCCGCCCAATGTGTCTCATGACCAACCTCTCGAAGCAATTCATAATGATAGATGTCAAGGCCACCAGACAATATTTGTAGAGGCACATTGCCTGTTATAAACGTGTTGTTGTGAATGAAAAATTTTCAATAAAAATATTTTTAAAAGATAGAAATTTGTTGGTGCTAGGACTATGTTTCAGGCACAAACCAGGCATCTGAGCGTTCAATATGACAGATATACAATGTGCATTCATTCCGTCTAGGACGCATGCTGCCTGCCATGTTAGTAAAGACAGAAAAAGGGGTGTAGAATACTGGGCGCGATTCTCCGCTCCCCAGGCCGGGTGGGAGAATCGTGGGAAGGCCGCTCTGGAACCCCCCGCGATTCTCCCAACTCCCCCAACTCACGGCGACCCGCGATTCTCCGGCCCGGATGGGTCGAGCGGTCTGCCGTTCCCGACCTGTTCACGCTGGCGGCAACCACACCTGGTCGCTGCTGTCGTGAACATGGCGTCAAAGGTTCGTTTGTGGCTTGTGGGGGGGCGGAAAGGGGAGTGAGCACCACGGCCGTGTTTGGGAGGGGACTGGCCCGCGATCGGCGCCCACCGGTCGTCGGGCCTGCGTCTCCAAGGCCCGGCGGCCGAGATTTACGGCACGCTGCTCCTAGCCCCCCTGGGGGGGGGGGGGGGGAGAATAGGGGACGAGGAGCGGCCTCCGACGCCGTCGTGAAACACTCCGGGTCTCACAACGGCGTCGGGGCCTTGCGGAGAATTCCGCTCACTGTGTCTGAAACAGATGATTGTCCCTTGTTACATAAAAGGTTAAACACCTCTCTGAAGCCTTCTTGACAAGAGACCTCTTTACAAGGCAGGCAGCGTTGGAGCATCTACATTCAGGAAAACGTACCTGCAATTGACTGAAACAAACATACTTAAGGGACAAAAAGAAAATACTGCAGATGCTGGCACTCTGAAATAAAAATAGAAAATGCTGGAAATATTCAGCACAGCAGGCAACATCTGCAGAGAGTGCGAGAGAGAAGCAGAGTTGCCGTTCTCACCAGTGGAATCATTGGTTCCACTGACATGAAGCTCTGCCATGAGTTTCCCAGTGGCAGGGGGTGGATAGAAGGGGAGACCCCTTTGACGGTCCCGCCAACATTGCGAAGCACAACATGGGGACACGGAAAATCCCACCCAGCAATTCAGGTTGATATCCTCATTAGCTCTGTTTCTCTCTCCACAGATTCTGCCGGACCGGCTTGTGTTATTATTATTAATAATTCCAGAATTTACTGATTTTAGTTTAGTACTTAAGTGATTGCTTGAAGCTGCCATAAAAAATAAAGTACTTAATTGGGCAGGGAGGCACAGAGATGCCTCAGATCACTGTTAATCTGGTTTCATCCCAATTCCACCGCTCCCATTTGATTGCTTTCCACCCCCTCCTGATTTCTTTCTCCCTCCTCCAACCTTTTTGAGGATTGTCTGCCCAATTGAAGTGAAGTCAGGTTCCCAGTTGCCCCTTTGCCGGAGGGCCATGTGAGCAGCCAGCACCTCCTGCTGGTCAGTTATCCAAAAGTCAAAATCACCAGCCCTGCCTGAAGTGCCACGGGAGATGTACACCTTGATTTTTAAATCTCATCCTGTTTTTCAAATACCCCCATGGCTTCGCCCCTCCCTTTCTCTACAATCTCCTCCACCCTACATCCCTCTCAGATATCTGCGCTTCCCAAACTCTACCCTCTTGAACATGTCTGATTTTAATTGTTCCACAATTGGGGGGTTGTACCTTTAGTTAAATGAAGTCCTCAGCTCTGGAATCCCTTGCTTTAAACTCCCTGCATCAATACCTCATTTTGCTCCATTAGTAATAATAATAATCACTTATTGTGACAAGTAGACTTCAATGACGTTACTGTGAAAAGCCCCTGGTCGCCACATTCCGGCACCTGTTCGGGGAGGCCGGTACGGGAATTGAACCCGTGCTACTGGCCTTGTTCTCCATTACAAGCCAGCTGTTTAGCCCACTGTGCAAAACTAGCCCCTCCTTAAAACCCAAGGGCCTGTGCCTGTACTCTATTGTTCTTGGTTCTTTGTTATTAGTTACCTTAGCGTAGTTGGTCACCTAATGTAATATCTTCTTTTGTAGCTTGGTATTTTATAATGCACCCGTGAAGCAGCTTGTGACATTAAAGGCACAATATAACAGAAGCTGCTTGATGTTATAAAATTAATGTAGAATGCAAGATCTTGATGAAATTACGCTAATGTAACTAAGAACAAAGAACCAAGAACAATACAGCACAGGAACAGGCCCTTCGGCCCTCCAAGCCTGCGCAGACCATGGTACCTGCCTTAACTAAAACCGTCTGCACTTACCGAGTCCATATCCGTCCATTCCCACCCTATTCATATATTTGTCTAGATGACCCTTAAATGCCGCTATCGTACCTGCTCCCACCACCTCCCCAGGCAGCGTTCCATGTACTTACCATCCTCTGTGTAAAAAAAGTGCCTCGCAGATCTGTTCTAAACTCTTCCCTGCGCACTTCAAACCTATGTCCCCTAGTACTTGACTCTCCTACCCTAGGAAAAAGCATCTGATTATCCACTCTGTCCATGCCACTCATAATCTTGTAGACCTCTATCAGGCTGCCCCTCAACCTCCGACGTTCCAGTGAGAACAGACCGAGTTTATCTAACCTCTGCTCATCGCAAATACCCTCCATACCAGGCAACATCCTAATAAACCGCTTCTGTACCCTCTCTCCAAAGCATCCACATCCTTCCGGTAATGTGGAGACTAGAATTGTACACAATATTCCAAATGAGGCCTAACTAAAGTCCTGTGGAGCTAACTTTTCAGAACAAGGTGAGGGGCGTTGGACCGCTTTTATATTATTCACAATCAAGCATAATTTATTTTTGATTGAAGGACTGTTCTTCAAAATGTATCCATTTTAATTGCTGGTGATGTTGCAGTAACTGCACCTACTGGAAACGGGTCAGTAGAGCTACGTTAACATTGCTTGGGCAGAACAGGGTTAATCCAGGGTGTGAGCTTTGCTTCTTTTGTCTTTGTGCTGACGAGGAAATTTTAGTGTTATCTGTGATTACTCTCTGTTAGAATGATACATGACCCATCAACGCCGGCATCTGCTGACAAAAGTTATACTGGTCATGGAATTCTTTTGCTTTTTATTGTTAGTGAATTTCAGGTAAAATACATTTGATTGAATATTGAAAACAGATAAATCTCTTTTATCAGATGCTGATTCTGGGTTTTTTTAAAGCCAGACAAAAATCACTCAGCCACCATTCTTTAAAAAGAAACTTCTTCCAATTAAATCACAGGTATCTTGCACTTGCTTGGTTTTCAGGCCTTTGTTGAGGCTGTGAGATAGATAATGCTCCCAGCCTCATAAGGATGAAAATTTCAATATGTTTAATTATATCAAGACAAAACCTCTCGGCAGTAGTTTTTGTGCATTTGAATAATGTAGCCAGCTATCTCAGAACATCTTCCCTCACTTTGCTATATCCGGCATTTGTTTCTTATGGAGCATTATTTAAAAGATTGCCGTGTATTCTAAGATATTGGCAGCTTATTTTAGTTCATTAATCTGGTCCTTGCCTTCATTCAGTGAATGTTGTTAAAATGTTTTGTTTTGAGAGGTCAGTGGCTCTATATTAGACAACAGCTTCCATCTGCATCCTCGAAAGGTGATGCAAGATTAACATTTGTGGCTCAGTACAGTGTGATCGATCTGTTACCAATTCTCCGTGAAAATGTGTCCTCATGGCTTGTGCTCAGGGATGTGCTTTTGTATCTTGCAGCACTGTTTCAATATAAGATGATGAGCTGCAGGTTTTGCCATTTGGGAATATCAAGAATGGCAAAATCAGTGTATGCACCAAGGTAATTAACCACTTTTCAGTGATTCAAAGTTAGGCCGGGATTTTCCAGCCCTTCCTGCCAGTGGGATCGTTTTCCGGTTTCACTGTCAGCGTGCCTCCCCCCCCCCCCCCCCCCCACCCCGAGTGATGGCGGGTTCCCCAGCGGTTCAGTTGGCGAGCAACACAAATGGCCATTGACTCCAGTGGGATTGGAAGACCCACCGATGGCCAATGGGGAGCCACCTCTACCACCAGAAAACTCGCCGCATGGGAGGAGGGGTGGGGGGTGCGGGGTGGAATTCCAGCCTAATTTTGAATCCCTGATAAATGGTAAATACACTACTTTGCCATTCCTGATAGTCCCAAATGGCAAATTGGTGCAAATCTAAGTGCATTGCATAATATTGTTCAGAGAGATTAATGACTTTGTGGTGTTTTGTGGTGGAATGGTAGCATCCCTACCTCTGAACCAGAGGCTCTGGGTTCATGTCTCACTCTGGGGCTTCATAGCCATGGAAGGTGCATTCATAATATGGACAAAGAGTTTGATTACCCATCTGCAAATCCTTCCAATATGCCCCTCACAAGCGGTAAGAGTGGGAGAGTCTGCTGGCCGGCCAGAACCGGCAGAAGGCAACAATAAACCATGCAATACGTTTCCAAGTATAACAATGTACCAACACAAGAAGCCCATAATCGCCAGTAACCTCTAAGGGCATGGTCCGTGAAGAGAGAGAATTGACTCTCAATGTTTACACCAGCACACAGATTGTGGCATAATTCTTTGCATGAACCATGGAAATTCCTTGCTGCCATGCATTTGATTTTGAGGGTCTGAAATACAAGAATCAAATATTTAAACTTAAATTGTCAAAAAATAGACAAAAGGGCTCAACTATTTCCACAATGACAACATTTTCTCATTCGCATTTCCCGAACAAACACAGGAACATCGCCTGATCGCCTGCCAATAGTGAGTAGAATAGGTCTCTAGCAAACATGCAAGAATTATTCAGAAATGGCTGTGTCCAGACTCAGTGTGTGGGAAAATACTCATCCTTGCTCCCTCACCGGAACCTACCACTGACAACAGTAGATTTGAAATATTGTGCTTCACCACTATCCGGCCCATGCTGAAGTTAATAATAATAATCTTTATTATTGTCATAAGTAGCTTTACATTAACACTGCAATGAAGTTACTGTGAAAAGCCCCTAGTCGCCGCACGCCAGCGCCTGTTCGGGTACACAGGGAGAATTCAGTATGTCCAATTCACCTAACAAGCACGTCTTTCAGGACTTATGGGAGGAAACCCACGCAGACATGGGGAGAATGTGCAGACAGTGACCCAAGCGGGAATCGAACCTGGGGCCCTGGTGCTGTGAAGCAACAGTGCTAACCACTGTGCTACCGTGCCGCCTACCTTAGTACAAGGGAGTCAAATTTTATCATCTACGTTTTATGAATCCTTGTTTATTTAATTTTCATGAAACTATTTTATATTGATTTGCTAATTACTTGAATGCAGATTGTAAATTTATCAAATATGTGTTGGTTAGATAAAATGTGTTGATCTCCACAGAAATGCATTAATTTAAACTTAGTGTTGATTTGTTTTCACACATAGGAATTTGTTTTAAACACAACTATATTTGTAAAGGTTGGTTATATCAGTAATCAAATTGAATTGGCAGGACATCTGATAGCAAATCTTTCACTCATTGCACCCCGACTACACCTACACATCATACCCAAGCCACTCTGCATTTTGTACAATTTTAGCAGTTCACCCCTTGATCTGGCCCTTGTATTCATTTATCGTAAATTGTCAAAAGTTTTCTTCTGAGAACTTAATGGCTCCATATTAGATAACAACTTCCATCTGCATCAAGAAAGATGGTACAAGATTGACATTTTGCTTTAAAAATGGAGAGCAGTTTTAGCCTCCATATTTTGGCAGCAAATTTTGGACCAATTTATTTTCAGTAAAGAGACTTCTGGATGAGAAAGGGTGATGGAGGCAGAGACCTCATAATATTTAAGAAGTATTTAGATCTTCACTTCCGATACCATGGCATACATGGGCCGAGTGCTGGAAAATGGGATTCGAATAGTGAGGTGGTTGTTTTTGACCAGCACAGATGCGATGCGATGAAGGGCCTTTTCTGTGCTGTAGAACTCTATGCTCCAAATCTGCTTCCATTCTGAAATTGGAAATGCTAGAGTTGCCAACATTAGTAGAGGTGTGCATTGTATGACTTACTATAGATGCAGAAAGTTCACAATATGAAGTTGTTGAACTTGTAGTGTGCCTAATCAGAAGTTGAGGTGCTGTTCCCCCAGTTTGCATTGGGCTTCACTGGAACATTGCAGCAGGCCAAGGACAGACATGTGGATTTGAGAACAGGATGGTCAGTTGATATGGCCCCACCCTGCCCTGTTCATCCTGACCCTTCAAACTTCTCACAAGGACCTGCCAGCCTCGCCTCGGCACGACCCCAGAATCATCTTTTCCTCTGGACTCCACCTCAGCACATTGCCCTCCCAGCAGTGGCCACCGACCATTGTGGTACTGCTGGGACAAGAGAACTGCCAGCTCTCTGATTGGCCTGCAGATTCACAGAGGCAGGGCTTTGTTACTGATGTGTTTAAGGTCTGCCTCAAGCAAATTAATAACCGGGCAAATGTTAAATTGCACTGCAGCAAGCCGGTCAAGTGGGGAAGGGCTCGGTCCTAACTTTTACATCGGTGACAGGAACACATCCAGTCAAAACATTTATTTTCAGAGACACACATTACAAACATGCACCTCCAAACCCTATGACCACCGTTTTGGTCTGCTTCCCCACATGGGGGCACAAGTGAACCCCCAGTTAATACCGCTATATGAAAACCAAAACACAATCAGGTAATATACAATTAACACCCGGGTGGTGATGGTGGGACTAGAGCTGGCAGTAAATTCTCTGAGGTGCGGTCTTGAAGAGAGAGGACATTGCTTGTAAGAACATTGAAACTGGAGTTGGCCAGTCAGATTGCGCTATATTTTGTTCTTCTGGATGGAGGATTTTTTTTAATAAACAATTTTATTGATGTATTTTTGGCATTACAAACAACAACAGTATAAAAACAATTTACAAAGAAAAAGAAACACAGTATAATCACCGACTCCCATCCTGCCAAGATCCGCCTAATTGACCCCCTATTCTACACTAACCCCCCCCCCCCCAGCGCGAAGAAGTCAATGAATGGTTAGCACCTCCGGACGAACCCGAACAGTGACCCTCTCAAGACAAACTTAACCTTCTCTAGTTCGAGAAAGTTTGCCATGTCAGTCAGTCAGGTCTCCGACTTTGGGGGCTTTGAGTCCCTCCAAGCTAGCAGTATCCGTCTCCAGGCTACCGGGGAAGCAAAGGCCAGAACATCTGCCTCTTTCTCCTCCTGGATTCTCGGGTCTTCCGACACCCTAAAAATCGCCACCTCTGGACTCATTTCAACCCTTGTTTTCAAAACTCTGGACATGACGTCCACAAACCCCTGCCAATGTCCCCTAAGTTTTTGACAAGCCCAGAACATGTGAACATGGTTCACTGGTCCTCCTGCACATTTTGCACACCTGTCCTCTACCCCAAAGAATCTACTCATCCGGGCCCCTGTCATGTGGGCCCGGTGGACCACCTTGAATTGGATCAAGCTGAGCCTGGCACATGTTGCAGTCGCGTTGACTCTGCTCAACGCGTCTGCCCATAAGCCATCCTCCATCTCACCATCAAGCTCTTCCTCCCACTTATGATTTGCTCCTCGGTCTGCATCTCCTCCACCCCCAGGAGTTATTTGTAGATGTCCGAGACACTCCCCTCTCCCACCCATCCCCTAGACACTATCCTATCCTGGATCCCCCTTAGTGGCAGGAGTGGGAAGGATGATACCTGCCTGCGCAGAAAGTTCCGCACCTGTAAATATCTAAATTTGTTTCCCCTTGCCACCCCAAACTTCTCCTCCAGCGCCCTCAAGCTAGGGAAGCTCCCCTCTAAGAACAGGTCCCCAATCCTCTCAATTCCCGCCCTTTGCAATACTCGAAACCCCCCATCCAAGCTCCCCGGGGCAAATTGGTGATTGTCACATATTGGGGACCAAACCGATGCTCCCACTGCTCCAACGTACCTCCTCCACTGACCCTAGATCCTCAAGGCCGCCACCACCATGGGGCTGGTGGAGTAACTCACCGGCGGGAATGGCAGAGGTGCCGTTATCAATGCCCCCAGCCTGGTGCCCCTACATGAAACTGCCTCCATCCGTTTCTGCCCTATCCGTCCTGTCCCTATGAGCCCGGATCGAAATCAGCTCCCCTCTCACCACTGCCTTCAGCGCCTCCCAGACCACCGCTGCTGAGACTTCCCCTGTGTCATTAACCTGCAGGTAGTTCTGCATGCACTTCCTCAGCCTCTCGCACACCGCTTCGTTTGCCAACAAGCCCACATCCAACCTCCATTGCGGGCGCTGGAAGCTCTCCTCACTGACCTGCAATTCCACCCAGTGTGGGGCATGATCCGAAACAGTGATGGCCGAGTACCCCGAGTCCACCACCCCCACCAGTAAATCCCTGCTCAAATTGAAAAAGTCAATCCGGGAATAAACCTTGTGAACATGCTAATAAAAAGAAAACTCCTTCCCCCTTGGCTGCCTAAACCTCCACGGGTCATCTGTTCCATGAACTCTATCAGTTCCTTTGCGCTGGCACCCTCCCGTTTTCGAACACGACTGATCCAGACCGGGGTCGATGACTGTATTAAAATCCCCTCCCATAACCAACTTGTGCGAGTCAAGATCAGGTATCTTCCCCAGCACCCTCTTTATAAATTCCACATCATCCCAGTTTGGCGCATACATGTTAACCAAGACTACCTTCTTTCCCTCCAGCTTACCGCTAGCCATGACATAATGCCCCCCCCCCCACCCCGTCCGAGACTATACTGCCCACCTGAAATTGCACCCTCTTGTTGATCAAAATCGCCACCCCTCTAGTCTTGGTGTCCAGCCCCGAATGAAAGACCTGACTGACCCAACCCTTCCTTAGCCTGACTTGATCCTGCACTTTCAGGTGTGTCTCCTGTAACATTACCATGTCCGCCTTCAGACCCCTCAGATGCGCGAACATACGTGCCCTCCCGATAGGCCCACTCAACCCTCTGACATTCCAGTTCAGCCTAGTTGGGGGGTACCGTGCCCCCCCCCCCCCCACCCCCGGCCGATCAGCCATCTCCCTTCCTGGGCCCATCTCCAGCCCATGCACCGCGCCTCCATCGGCCCGCCTCCTGGCAGCCCCCACCCCCGACCTCCTCTCTGTCCTGAAACCAAAGTCCCTCCCTCGTCAGCAGAATAACTCCCCCCCCAGCAACACCACTTTGTAACCTAACCCCTGCCATATATTAATCATATGCACACTCCCCACTGTGCTAGACTAGCTCACCCAGCTAGCCTGGTGGCCATCGTCTCCGGCGCCAAGAAGTCTCCCACCTATTGTTCCCCCACTCCCCTCCCTCCCGCCCATCAAAACCACTTCCTTCATCAAACCAACTCCAAAAATGGGCAGCACGGTAGCATTGTGGAAAGCACAATTGCTTAACAGCTCCAGGGTCCCAGGTTTGATTCCGGCTTGGGTCACTGTCTGTGCGGAGTCTGCACATCCTCCCCGTGTGTGCGTGGGTTTCCTCCGGGTGCTCCGGTTTCCTCCCACAGTCCAAAGATGTGCAGGTTAGGTGGATTGGCAATGATAAATTGCCCTTAGTGTCCAAAATTGCCTTAGTGTTGGGTGGGGTTACTGGGTTATGGGGTTAAGGTGGAGGTGCTGACCTTGGGTAGGGTGCTCTTTCCAAGAGCCGGTGCAGACTCGATGGGCCGAATGGCCTCCTTCTGCACTGTAAATTCTATAAATAATCACCCAATTACCATAAGAGACAATCCAAAATGAAAAACTCACAAAGAACCCCCCCAATAGTGCAATTCAAAGTAATAAAAAGTAAGAAGCCCCACTAGACACCCCTACCAAAACACCGAAAACCCATAGAAACCGAATAACTTTTACTTCCCCCCCCATCTTCAACCAAACGCAAATGCAGAAGGGAGATGACAATCAAAACGTATAAACTTCACTCAAAAAAGTTACAACTTAAAACAAAAAATTCTTAGTTCAGCACCAGCCCTTTCTTCTTGGCAAATTCCATCGCGTCTTCGGGCGACTCAAAATAATGGTGCTGGTCCTCGTGCGTAACCCAAAGACGTGGCCCAAATTTCACCTTCTTCTTGAACAGGATCGCCTTAATTTGATTGAAGCCTGCCCTCCTTCTGGCCACCTCCACGCTCATATCCTGATAAATACGCAAAATGCTATTGTCCCATTTGCAGCTCAGCGTATGCTTGGCCCACTGGAGAACACACTCCTTGTCCAAAGATGTGTGGAACCAGACCACCATCGTCTTTGGGGAGTCCCCCAGCCACGGCTTCCTCACCATTGCTCTGTTCACACTGTCCACCTCCAATGGTCGGGGAAAAGCCCCCTCCCCCAGAAACTTCTGAAACATACTTGCCACAAACGCGCCAGCATCAGCCCCCTCAGCCCCCTCCGGGAGACCGACAATTCTTAAATTCTGCCGGCGAGCTCTATTCTCCAAGTCTTCTACCTTCTCCAGCAGTCTTTTTTGCTGATCCTTCAGCATCCCCACCTCCAGTTCAACCACCATTTGGTGCTCCTCCTGGTCCGCCAGCGCTTTCTCCAGCTTCTGAATCATCCGATGCTGGGCATCCAGTCTGCGCTCCAGCCGATCGAACGATTCCTTTATCGGGTCAAGACAGTCCCGCTTCTGCCTAGCGAAGCCCTCTTGGATCATCTGCATCAACTCATCTGTTGATGGTTGGGCCGTCGCAGCAGGGGTCTGAACATCAGCCATATTGTCTTCAGCCACAACCTCCAACCAGCCCTTGCTTATCTTCTTATTTCTTCCTTTTCGATCCCTTGGGGCTCTTCATTCCATACACAAATGTGTGGATCCAGTGCCAAATTGTCTGCGCCATCAAAGCCAGTGCTCAAAACCGCAAAAAAGTCAGGGGAAAAGGTCCAAAATTCCGGCCAGAGCGGGAGCCACCAAATTTTCAGCTTACTCCCTCATAGCCACCACCGGAAGTTGGGTGGAGGATTTTTTGAGGTGGAAGAACTTCCTTTGATCCATTTTTCTTATTGCCAAGTTGTTGACCCTCTCATTTGTGCGATGCTCAAAACCAATCTTTCCCTCTGATCTTTGTCAACCATTTGATTGAATAGATTGTATTGACTGCCAAAGCTATTGCACCAATGTAATAATGCTTGTATTTATCGAGTACTTCACCACACGGAAACATCCTAGAGTGCTTATAGCACAGTACATTATTTTGAAATGTTGTGGTTGCTGTTATAAATAAAACAAATTCATCCCCCACCATAGTTTATCATTTTCTCCCTTAACCACTGCAATCGTAAAGTGTGTCCCCATGAGCGGTCTCCGTAGGAGTATGTAACTTTAGCCTCCACTTTACCTGAGGAATATGTTAGCTGCTCCTTCTTCTGTCTATTTTGAAAGTTTTATATTTTAAATTTTCCATCAGATTTACCCACGATCGTGGGCTGGATTCTCCGTTCCCCAGCATGATTCTCAGCGATGCGCCATTCACAGGCGACATTCTCTCTTCCCGCCGCTTGTCAGTGGGATTTCCCATTGAAGTCACCCTATGTCAGGAAACCTACGGGCGGGGGTGCACTACTGGTGGGAACAGAGAATCCCAACAGCCGGAGAATTCCAGCCCGTATGTCATAAATAAGGACAGGACACCATCAGCATGAGGATGCAGATAGAAGAATAATTTAAAGTTTGTTCTCGCACAGACAAAATGTACTCAAGCCCAATTGAATGTGTGAAAGCAAGCGGTTTCAAATCAATACTTCATTGAAATTGATATATTTTTACTCAATTGAAACAAATAATTTTTTTGTTTTCTTCAATTCACTTCTCTGCAACAGGGCAAACTAGAAGAACATAGAACATAGAACAGTACAGCACAGAACAGGCCCTTTGGCCCCCGATGTTGTGCCGAGCAATGATCACCCTACTTTAAACCCACGTAACCCGTATACCCGTAACCCAACAATCCCCCCATTAACCTTACACTACGGGCAATTTAGCATGGCCAATCCACCTAACCCGCACATCTTTGGACTGTGGGAGGAAACCGGAGCACCCGGAGGAAACCCACGCACACACAGGGAGGACGTGCAGACTCCACACAGACAGTGACCCAGCCGGGAATCGAACCTGGGACCCTGGAGCTGTGAAGCATTGATGCTAACCACCATGCTACCGTGAGGCCCTGAAGAGTTTAATTATTTTACAGGAGTGGCACAGGGGGTAGCACAGTGGTCTTATACTGTTAATGTGCTATTGGCAATTTAAAATGAGAAAAATAACCCAACCTCTATGACAGTTCCAGTAATTGAATTTCTAGTTGTACAGTGGCAGCAAAACTGAAGGGGAAGGTATTATGCATCGTGGGTTTCCTCTTGAACAATGTTATGTCCAAAAACAGTGGTATAAGAGAGGCAGAAAGAGCATAGAAAGCAAATGCAACCCATCAATAGATGACACTCTCCTTCATGTTCGCCACATCAACGGTGTTGGGATGGGAAAAGTACATTTCAGAGGGAGGTAAGATCCAGAACACACAGCACTGGAGGAAAAGTCAGAGTCTGGCCCCGTGAGAATAAGAACATTACTAAGTGGAGGTCTAATAGAGTTGCTGCTGCAAGGAGCTGTTCAATTCCTCTTTTACAGTTACTGTTGCTGATATAGATATATAGTTATAGCAGACAAAACCCAAGACTGAAACATATATTACAAAGTTTGTTGTCAGTTATTAGTCAGATAATTCTTTTATGGATCATTTAGTGTTATTAAATCCAGGAGGTACAGATTTATTTCAGGAATAGGTACGAGTGGATGGCGCAGGTCAAGTGTGAAGTGTAAAAGTATATTCTTTTGGAATAGATTTTTTTCGAAGAAAACAAACATGATGTTAGCATTGAAAGTGAATTGGTTAAAATAAAATGTGTTACTTTCAGCAGAAAATGTGTTAGTTTGAGTAAAAAAAACATTGTTTCAATTGAGTAAAATTACATCAATTTCTGTGAAGTATTGATTTTATACCACTTGCTTTCACACGTTCAATTGGATTTATCTAATGCATTTGTACTGAAACCAATAAAGGTGCAGAAGTTAAACAAGACATTGCAGACATAGATTTCCAGCTTATTCCCATACTGAACTCTGCATGTAGATCATGGCTTTCTTAGAACAATTTATTCCCAATTGACTCACTCAACAAAAAGAGACAGTAAGGAAGGACAGATTTTCACCACGGAGATTAGTATCTCGAGTTAGGAATTTTCCCGACTCAGCTCAGTTTATAGGACCTGGTTAGTTCCAATTTTCACTCTGCTTGTGAAAACAGCATCAACTAGTTTGCCTCAACAAGACTTTTGAGTTTAGTTTCAATATTCAGAAAGCATTCAAATATGATTAATTTGCATATCCAACTTATTGCTAGCAATGTAAATTAGCTTCATTCACCGTCTCTCCTTTATAAGTTTTGCAATGGCTACAGTTGATTTTGAAGTCTTTCAAAAAACAGAAACTATTTCACCTGTAATTAAGATCTCTATAAAATCAAATGAACGGGTCAATACTGGATAAAAACATTATTTTATTTGATATAATTTACCTTATACTGATAAGTTGGCCCTCCATATTAAGGGAGACACATGCAGGAGACTAGAATATATGATTTAACTGTGACTTTCTTTCTAAAAGAGTTAGCAATCATGTCGTTAAGCTACATATTCCCTTTGGATGTTGCACTAGCCTTATCACAGCTTTGAGCCAAGCATGGACAAAAATGTTAACTCCCAGAGGTTAAGTGACCGATGGCCTCAAATCAAGGCAGAATTTCAACAAGCATGGCATCAGGGATCCCAAGTAAAATTGAGGTCAATATGGTGTCTAAGAGAAAAGCCTTTAGTAGCTGGAGTCTGACCTGACACAAAGGAAGATTATTGTGATTGTCAGAGGCCAATTATTTCAGTCCCAGGACATCGCTACATGAGTCCCTTGGGGAAGTGTCCACAGTGAAAGCATCTTCAGCTGCTTCAACAATGGCCTCCTCTCTTTAATTAGGTCAGAGATGGGGCTACATTCTGATGATTCCCTATCACTAAGCTTTATTTACATCTCTTCTGATAATGAAGCATGTCATTAGGACCTGGGCAACACTAAGACATGAATTGAGAAATGGCAAGTAACATTTGTGCCACATAAGTCCCAGCTAATGACCATCTCGAACAAGAGAACGCCCTGACATCCCTCATACCTTCAGTGGCATTGCCATCATTGACCAGAAACTTCAATGCACCAATCATATCAAACCATGGCAACAACAACAGGGCAGAGAGTAGTTATTCAGCAGTACTTGGCTCTTCTGCTGACCCCTCAAATACTCTTCAAAATATGCACCACACAATGTAAAGAAAGAGAATGGACATTGTGACTTCTCCACCTGTGGTAGCTGGGAAAAATGATGGAGGTGGTACTGGGGTGGCATTAGAAATTCTTACAGGAATACAGTCATTGACCTTTGTTATTTTAAATAATTTAAGAACGTCGGTGGTAGAAGGAGCAAATGTTTTTGGAAGTGGTGCCAATTAAACAGCTGTTTTGTCCTGAATGGTGTCAAGCTTCTAGAGTGTTGTTGGAGCTGCACTCGTCCAGGCAAGTGGAGAGTATTCCATCACACTCCTGGCTTGTTTCTTCCAGGTGATGGACAATCTTTGGGGAGTCAGGAGGTGAATTACCCGCCGCAGGATTCCAAGACTCTAACCTGCTCTTGTGGTTTTCCCAGACCTCTTTGATGCCATACTCGGTCAAATGTTGCCTTAATGTCAAGGGCAGTTACTCTCACCTCACCTCTGACTTTCAGCTCTTTTGTCCATGTTTGAACCAAGACTGTAATGTGGTCAAGAGCTGAGCCACCCTGGCGGATCCCAAATTGAGTGTCAGTGAGCAGGTTATTGCTAAGCAAGTGCCGCATGATAGCACAGTTGATGACCCCTCTGATCACATTACTGATGATCAAGAGTAGATGGGGTGGTAATTGTTCGGGTTGGACTTTTCCCGTTTTTGTTTACAGGACAAACCTGGCTCTGCTGGAAGTAACCAGAGTAGGCAGTTCTTGACATAAATCAGAGTATAATACTCATTTGATGCCAGCGCTGCCATTTTGGGGCTCAGTGCTCCAGTTAATACTGCTCCTTAATCATGCACAATTCAATATGTGCTCAGCAACAGAAAGGACCTTCCACCAGCATTATCTAAGAGGATCACCAAATACTTTCACATAATCTAATGGTTTATTCTTGCTCGTTTGCAGTTGTAGAGAATTTCCAGAGTCCTATAAATTTGCTACATCTGCAGGGAGAGGTGTGGCACATGCTGAAGTCCTAACTAAGGATACTCATTCCCACATATAGGGAAAGTCATACCCTTGGACCACAGCATGGCAGGGGACAAATAACAAAGAACAAAGAAAAGTACAGTAAGAAGTCTTACAACACCAGGTTAAAGTTCAAACACTAGCTTTCGGAGCACGTAAAGCTTACCGGCCTGTAATTCCCTGGATTATCCTTGCTACCCTTCTTAAACAAAGAAACAACATTGGCTATTCTCCAGTCCTCCGGGACATCACCTGAAGATAGTGAGGATCCAAGGGCGCGATTCTCCGCAAATGCAGCGAGTCGTAAAGGCTGCCGTGAAACTGGCCGTGTTTCACGGCAGCCTCCGCGCCCCCTCCCGGGACCCGATTCTGCTCCCCGGGCGGGGCTAGCAGCGGGGCCCCGTGAAGCACGCATCGCGAGCTTAGCGACCGTCGCTAAGTCTGCGCGCCAAGCGTCACGCCGGCTGACACGCACGATGACGTCAGCTGCGCATGCGCGGGTTGGACGGCTCCAACCCGCGCATGCGCGGATGACGTCATCACGCAGATGCGTAAAACACGCGCATGCTCGGGCCATCATGCCCCTCAGCCGCCCCGCGGACTGATCCTGCGGGGCGGCGGAAGAACAAATAGTGCGCGGGTATCGGACCGTGGTACTGCCGTGCCAATCGGGGCCCTGGATGCCCAGAACGGGCATGTTGCGGCCGTTTTTATGACGGCAGCAAGCAGGTGTGTTTGCTGCCATAAAAACGGCCGTAAAGGCCTGGGAACTTGGCCCATCGGCCTGGGGAGAATCGCTGTTCACTGTAAAAAACGGCGAGCAGCGATTCGTGTCGTGGGGCGGCCGTTGGGGGGGGGGGGGTGGGGGAGAATAGCGGGAGGGCGTGAAAAATGTCGGGGATGCCCTCCCGCTATTCTCTGACCCGTCGTGGGCAGCGGAGAATCGCGCCCCAAATATTTCTGTCAAGGCCTCAGTAATTTCCTCTCTAGCCTCCTTCAGTATTCTGGGGTAGATCCCATCAGGCCCTGGGGACTTATCTACCTTAATATTTTTCAAGACGCCCAACACCTCGTCTTTTTGGATCTCAATGTGACCCAGTCTATCTACACACCCTTCTCCAGACTCAACATCCACCAATTCCTTCTCTTTGGTGAATACTGATGCAAAGTATTCATTTAGTACCTTGCCTATCCTTCAGTGGGCCAACCCTTTCTCTGGCTACCCTCTTGCTTTTTATGTACGTGTAAAAAGCCTTAGGATTTTCCTTAACCCTATTTGCCAATGACTTTTCGTGACCCCTTCTAGCCCTCCTGACTCCTTGCTTAAGTGCCTTCCTACTTTCCTTATATTCCACACAGGCTTCGTCTGTTCCCAGCCTTCTAGCCTGACAAATGCCTCCTTTTTCTTTTTGGCGAGGCCTACACTATCTCTCGTTATCCAAGGTTCCCGAAATTTGTTGTATTTGTCCTTCTTCCGCACAGGAACATGCCGGTCCTGAATTCCTTTCAACTGACATTTGAAAGCCTCCCACATGTTAGATGTTGATTTACCCTCAAACATCCGCCCCCAATCTAGGTTCTTCAGTTCCCGCCTAATATTGTTATAATTAGCCTTCCCCCAATTTAGCACATTCACCCTCAGACCACTCTTATCCTTGTCCAGCAGCACTTTAAAACTTACTGAATTGTGCTCACTTTTCCCGAAATGCTCCCCTACTGAAACTTCTACCACCTGGCCGGGCTCATTCCCCAATACCAGGTCCAGTACAGCCCCTTCCCTAGTTGGACTATCTACATATTGTTTTAAGAAGCCCCCCCCGGATGCTCCTTCCAAACTCTGCCCCATCCAAGCCCCTAGCACTAAGTGAGTCCCAGTCAATATTTGGGAAGTTGAAGTTTCCCATCACAACAACCCTGTTGTTTTTACTAGTTTCCAAAATCTGTCTACCTATCTGCTCCTCTATCTGCCGCTGGCTGTTGGGAGGCCTGTAGTAAACCCCCAACATTGTGACTGCACCCTTCTTATTCCTGATCTCTACCCAAATAACCTCGCTGCCCTCTGAGGTGTCCTCCCGTAGTATAGCTGTGATATTCTCCCGAACCAGTAGTGCAACTCCGCCACCCCTTTTACATCCCCCTGTATCCCGCCTGAAACATCTAAATCCTGGAATGTTTAGCTGCCAATCCTGTCCTTCCCTCAACCAGGTCTCTGTAATGGCAACAACATCATAGTTCCAAGTACTAATCCAAGCTCCAAGTTCATCTGCCTTAGCCGTAATACTTCTTGCATTAAAACATATGCACTTCAGGCCACCAGACCCGCTGATTTCAGCAACATCTCCCTGTCTGCTCTGCCTCAGAGCCATACCTGCCCTATTCCCTAGTTCTCCCTCAATGCTTTCACCTTCTGATCTATTGCCCCGGTACCCACCCGCCTGCCATACTAGTTTAAACCCTCCCGTGTGACACTAGCAAACCTCATGGCCAGGATATTTATGCCTCTCCAGTTTAGATGCAACCCGTCCTTCTTATACAGGTCACGCCTGCCCTGGAAGAGCTCCCAATGGTCCAGATAACGGAAACCCTCTCTCCTACACCAGCTGTTTAGCCACATGTTTAGCTGCTCTATCTTCTTATTTCTAGCTTCACTGGCACGTGGCACAGGGTGTAATCCTGAGATTACAACCCTCGAGGTCCTGTCTTTTAACTTTATGCCTAGCTCCCTGAACTCCTGCTGCAGGACCTCATGCCCCTTCCTGCCTATGTCATTAGTACCAATATGTACAATGACCTCTGCCTGTTTGCCCTCCCCCTTCAGGATGCCCGCTACCTGTTCGGAGACATCCTGGACCCTGGCACCAGGGAGGCAAGATACCATCCTGGAGTCTCTTTCATTCCACAGAAGCGCCTATCTGTGCCCCTGACTATAGAGTCCCTTATGACTATTGCTCTTCCCCGCTTTGACCCTCCCTGCTGAACATCAGAGCCAGCCATGGTGCCACTGCTCTGGCTGCTGCTGTTTTCCCCTGATAGGCTATCCCTCCCGACAGTATCCAAAGGGGTATACCTGTTCGAGAGGGGGACAACCACAGGGGATTCCTGCACTGACTGCCCCTTCTGGTGGTCACCCATTTCTCTGCCTGCACCTTGTGTGTGACCACATTTATATAACTGCTATCTACGACGCTTTCCACCACCTCCATGCTCCTATGTGCATCCAACTGCTGCTCCAACCGAACTATGCGGTCTGTGAGGAGCTCTAGTTGGGTGCAGTTTCTGCAGATGAAGCCATCCGGGATGCTGGAAGCCTGGACCTGCCACATCGCACAGTCAGAGCAAATTAAATGTAAATTTTAAAAAAAAAGTTACTGTTAACTATGTTTCCTAGCACTAGATTTCTACTATAAATGTGAAAGCTAAATACAGTGCTCTCCAATCTCTGGCTTAGATATCCCTCTGAATTATAATTAAATAATTAAGTAATTATATTTAATTAGTTTAACAATGCTTAATTTTTAAATTTAGTGTAGATTCCCAACCAGCCAATCAGGTCACAGCTTTACTGTGATTTCACTTCAGTTTTGGGTAGATGTGTCACAGGGCAGGACAAATAGCTGGAACAGGGAGAAGGAGAAGGGCTCTGAGCAAGAGATCATGGGCACGATTTTCCCAAAGGGAGACTGAATGCCCATGGTCTCTGAGTGTTTCACTCCGGCGTCGGAGGCCGCTCCTCGCCCCCTATTCTCCACCCCCGGGGAGGCTAGGAGCGGCGTTGCGGGAAACTCGGCCGCCGGGCCTTGATGCTTGCGTCAAGGCGGCACGCCGAGAATGACGCGACGGCGGCGTCTAAGTGACGTCAGCCGCGCATGTGCAGGTTGGCCGGCTCCAACTCACGCATGCGCGGTTGCTGTCTTCCCCTCTGCTGCCCCGCAAGACATGGTGGCTTGATCTTGCGGGGCACGGAGGGGAAAGAGTGCGTCTCTTAGAGACGCCGGCCCGACGATCGGTGGGCACCAATCGTGGGCCAGTCACCGCCTGAGCACGCCCGTGGTGCTCGATCCTCCCTCCGCCCCCCGCACAGGCCCCACACTTACCAGTTGTGCGATGTTCACGCCGGCAGTGACCAGGTGTGGTTGGCGCCTGCGTGAACCGGTCGGGTTTGTCAGGCCACTCGGCCCATCCGGGCCGGAGAATCACCGGTCGCCGTTTTTCATGGTGACCGGCGATTCCGCGACACGCCATTTTGGGGGGGGTGGGAGAATCGCGGGGGGTGCCAGGGCGGCGTGTCGTGATTCGCCCGGGCCTCCCACGATTCTCCCACCCGGCATGGGGAGCGGAGAATCGCGCCCCATATCTGTCCAGGACAGGGTCAGCATTGTGTGTGGCTATGAAGGAGATCATGGCCATGAACCTTTATTGTGTCTGGCTCCTTCCAAGCTGGAACCAAAAGGCAAAATGCTGGAAAATCTCAGCAGGTCTGGCAACATGTGTAGGGAGAGAAAAGAGCTAACCTTTCGAGTCCAGATGACCCTTTGTCAAAGCTCAGAGATTTTTGCATTTGTCCTGATGAGTACAAGGTGAAAAGCTTCGGCAACATTTCTCATTTCAGCAATTTTTAAGTTCTGTACCACAAAGTGACTGATATGTAAGATTGTGACATAATTTAGGGTACTGGTTAGGCATGGATTTGAAGCTTGCTGACCTACTGCACCAGGCCCCTGCACCCCTTCCATATTGGACACTTAGAGAAAATTGAAGCGTTGCAATATGGGGACACATCCAGAGGTACAATTTGTACACCAATCCTCCTAAACGACACCAGACTCCTAAACGACCTCTTACGGACTGACCTGATTAACACTACACTCCTGTATGCTTCACCCAATGACCGTGTCTATGTATTTACATTGTGTATCTTGTGTTGCCCTATTATGTATTTTTTTTCTTATCTTTTCATGTACTTAATGATCTGTTGAGCTGCTCGCAGAAAATTACTTTTCACTGTACCTCAGCACAGGTGACAATAAACAAATCCAAACCCAAATCCGATCGAACTTGTGAGCGTTATATTTTCTGAAGAACAAAACAACTTAAATATATAGAGCGGGATTCTCCATCCCGCCGGCCCCGTTATCCGGCACGGTGCACCCTCACTGGCAGCGGGATTCTCCATTCCTGCAGCCGGTCAATGGGGTTTCCCATTATGGCCACCCCACGCCGTTGGGAAACCCGTGGGCGTGGGTGCGCTGCCGGTGAAGCAGAGCATCCCGCCGACGGAGAATCCCGCAGATGACCTGCATAATTTAAAACTCCAAAACTTTATTTCTTTCTTTCGATTCACTTGGAAAGATAAAAGATGATTGAATGAAAAGGAAATAATGTCCGTGCCAGTGTGATTTATAAACTCTTCTTCAAGGAAATCCCTGCGTGTACCAAGATTTATACAGCCAGACATATATTTAATGAACTAGTCTTTCTGCTATTATCATAAATCCACAGCTTACTATAGGGCTCTTTCAGCTAACCTCGGGTTAATTAGAAAGGCCAAGTGTACAAAAGAACCACTTACACACACATTATCAGGTTCAATAATCTGCTTTCTGTATTGATACATCATCCCATATCTCATGATATCTGCAGTGCAGTTTCAGCATTTACAATCCCGGCAAATGTGAAGGTTTTGTTCAAAGGCTGAACATTAGATGGTGTGATCTATTTGAAATTTCTGTGCCAAAGTATTGCACTAATTAGAGGGGTTGGAAGTGCTATCGCAAGACATCAATAAAGACAAGAATGCTATTTGTACACTTGGATTTAGGGCTAGATTTTCCTGATGCTGCCTCCGTAGGGTTGGATGGAGCCTCCGCTGCCTTGATTTCACCATGACCAAAACCCAGATTCCTAGGTTACAGATCATTATATATTCACAATGAACTCTCAGCAGAATTCCCATGAACAAGTGAAAGCCTCCTGCCTCCGCCTCCCACCACTCCCCCCACTCGCCCCCCCCCCCAACCCTCCCCCCCCCCCCCCCCCAACCAGCCCCCCACCCCTCGCACGCTTCTCCCAAAAAAAGGTTTTTACTCCTGTAGAACCATTGCTGGAGCACCCATGGATGACATCAATAAAGGGGCCACATGTTCACAAAGACTAGGCCTACACATTAATTAAAGGATTCAACGGTCACTGAGGCCTTCACCAGGTAAGTCATTAGAAGGAAATGAGATCTCTACTTGGCTTCCACTTTCTACGTTTCCCAACCCTGTGTTAC
The DNA here is from genome assembly GCF_902713615.1 of Scyliorhinus canicula. Classification (NCBI taxonomy): domain Eukaryota; kingdom Metazoa; phylum Chordata; class Chondrichthyes; order Carcharhiniformes; family Scyliorhinidae; genus Scyliorhinus; species Scyliorhinus canicula. Next base: position 63,676,837 of record NC_052148.1, read on the forward strand.
CTTGGGCAGCTACCTTAGATTTGCTGTTATGTTCAGACAGCAGTCCAGGGGAGCAGTTGGAACACCGATGGATGGGAGGTAAATGGACTGGAGATGCAGGCTTTGACACCCCCACAATCATTCATTGTGTGGAAGGGTTAGTGAGTGATATCACTGGCAAATGCAGGGAGAGGATATTCAGTTAAAGGTGGTAGGCACCACTGCCTAATTTCCCCACTTTTCTCTGCCGATGTTTTCCACTCTTGATTTTTGAAGATGGGGAAATGAGTCCCTCAGTACAGAATCTGTAGCCTCTGACCTGCATTTGTAACCGTGCGGTGAAAGTGATTGGTTCAGTTAAATTCTTGTGGTTGATATCATGGTGCTAATATGGGGGAATGAGGTTCTAGTGTCATTGAAGATCTAAGGAGTTTGGCTGAGCTTTTTCAAATTCAAGACCACGTTTACCTGCCACTGTGAAATACATATCTAATGTATGCTTGTTACCACTTGTCAGCTCTGTACCACTTGTCAGCTAATAAAGAAGCACTTTAAAATTGTAGAGTTGCCAATATATTTAAAAAAATAATTTTCTTATTAAGGTTTTGCAAAATGTTTCATAATAAATAGTAATAATCTTAACACAGCAAATTAGTGAACATTAACATAGTGCAGAAAGAGAATATACAACAGCAATCAACTAGACGTTACCCCACGCGCCTCAGTTCTCCCCCCGGGCCTCCCCCATGGTTCGCTGCTGCTGACGTTTAAATTTTCCCCGAGAAGTCAGCAGACGGTATTATGCCCCAGCTCAACAGCAGCAGCTCTGTACACCTGGCAAAGTTATTTGCACACATATGTAGGCATCCGTTCGTGGTGTTGTCCCTTGCTTCTCCCGGACGGGGTTCGCTGCCATTGTCGTCTCTTACGCAATTCCGCTTCTGCGGCCCTCCCGTCTTCCCTGTTTTCTCTGTTCCTGTGGATGCCAAGTTTGTTAACAATTCCCTGCCTCCCCCCTCCCTGGCTCTCCTCTATTGTTCCCTGTCTCTTCCCTCTACGCCCCCCCCCCCTCTCCCCGCTTCTGCCCCCCCCCCCCCCAGCCCTGTGGTTTGCCTTTCCTTGCTCTTAGGTTTAGCTGTCCCTCTCCCCCCTCTCCTGGTCTATCTCTCCCTCTCATGCTTTGGCTGCTTTCCCCTGATTCTTAGCTACCTGGCTATTCTTCTGCTTGTTTGTTGGCCACAAACAGGTCCCGGAACAATTGGGTGAATGGCTCCCACGTTCTGTGGAAGCCGTTGTCTGACCCTCGGATGGTGAATTTGATTTTCTCCATTTGGAGAGATTCTGTGAGGTTGGACGGCCAGTCTGCAGCTTTGGATGGTGCTGCTGACCGCCAGCCGAACAGGATTCTACGGCGGGCAATCAGGGAGGCAAAGGCAAGGGCGCCCGCCCTCCTCCCCAGGAATAGATCTGGCTGGACTGAAACCCCGAAGACCGCCACTTTCGGGCATGGCTCCACCCTCACTTTGGACATTGCCTCGAAGAAGGCTGTCCAGTACTCCACAAGTCTGGGGCAAGACCAGAACATGTGGGCGTGGTTGGCCGGGCCTCCTTGGCACTGTTCACATCTGTCCTCCACCTCTGGGAAGAACTTACTCATACGGGTTCTTGTTAAGTGAGCTCTATGTACCACTTTTAGTTGCGGCAGGCTGAGCCATGCGCACGTGGAGGTGGAGTTGACTCTATGCAGTGCTTCGCTCCAGAGTCCCCACGCTATTTTGATCCCCCAGGTCCTCCTCGCACTTCATATTTGTTGCGTCCAGTACGGTGTCGGCCCCTTCTACCAGTCGGTCGTACATGTCGCTATAGTTTCCTTTATCTAATATGCTTGCGTCCAGTAATTCTTCCAGTAGTGTCTGTCGTGGTGGTTGTGGGTATGTCCTTGTCTCCTTTCGTAGGAAGTTTTTTAGTTGCAGGTACCTTAGCTCGTTCCCCCTGGCTAGCTGGAATTTCTCTGTCAGTTCGCCCAGAGAGTTGTCAATATTGTGAATGTTGCTGAATGGTGCGGAATCAAAGCTTATTTCCCCAAACTAATGGATTGGATTGGATTGGATTGGATTTGTTTATTGTCACGTGTACCGAGGTTGTGAGGGAGGAGGGTGGTCATGGGTAACAATCAAGATGGTTTAATTGAGGATGCTGTGCTGAGCAGCTTTTTATAAATTATTTGTTCATGGGATGTGGGCATCGCAAGCTGTGCAAGCATTTATTGGCCATCCCTAATTGCCCTTGAGGGGCAATTAAGAATCAACCACTTTTGCTGTTGTTCTGGAGTCACATATAGGCCAGACCAGGTAAGGATGGCAGATTTCCTTTCCTATAGGACATTAGTGAATCAGGTGGGTTTTTACAACAATCGGCAATGGTTTCATGGTCGTCATTAGACTTTCAATTCCCGATTATTATTTATTTCAAATTTTACCATCTGCAATGGCGGGATTTGAACCTGGGACACTAGAGTACTCTGGGTCTCTGGATTACTAGTCCAGTGAGATTACTACTATGCCACCACATGAGGTCCTGGGACTGACCCCCAACAAAATTGTTCAGTGACAGTGTCTGCGTGGAAGTATTAAAACCCTTACTGTTGTCACTTTCCTTTGTTAATGGTGCCCTGGAATTTCAACAAAGCCTAGACAGCAACATTGAGGCCCCAGTTACAAGCATAGTGAAAATCGACCCAGAACTGAATCACTGAATTTCTCATTTTTAGTTGACTGTTTTTAAGGGAGTTAAGGGTTATGAGGGGAGGAGTGTGTGTGGAAAGATGCCAAAGTGGAGTTGCAACAGGAATGGCAGAGCAAGCTTGAAGGGCTGAATGGCCTACTCCTGCTCCTAAGTCCTAAATTCTGATATTCATTGATCATTGTTTACCAATTTGAGCATTATTACATATAGTTGGCTTCCACTCATGTGTAACATGATTAAACCAGACCAGTTCTATAAAATTGATAATATTGGTAGAATCTCATATTGCTAATTCTGGTGAGGTTGAATGGATACACCCATTAGTTTATATTGCTCTAGTAGAAGGATTCCCATAGTTTAACTGTGGAAATAAAGAATATAAGGCTTCAGATGTGAAGTGATGAAAAAAGAAGAAAAAAAATAACAAAATAAGAGATGTAACTAAATACCGAGGAGCCATCTAGTTTGATTTATTTTTCACACACCCAAACAATTTTCTAAAACTCAAAGTTTAGTGTCACCTAATCAATTCTTGTTTTGTCTCATCTCTTTTCTTCTTTACACTGGGTGGTGCCCTGCAGTTTGGGCTGGGACCGCACACCTGAGGTTCTCAACGAAAGCAAGTAGGAGCTGAATATTCCAGATCTAGTTCCCTTTAAATTATGTTGAACTGAATACAGCAGAAATTGTTATATTCATTATCTTTGCAACATCAATACCACTGGAAGAGGAGTAAATATTTTTCCTTTTTGACAGAAAGTGAGCAATTAGGTGTTTTACTTCGTCAAATTAATTGGCCTACAGCTGTGGGATGTCTGTCGATTTGTTGAAGCTAATGTAATTGATTGTGGATATTTTTTTCATTTACACAGGGACTCCAGTGAATCGGATTCCCATCATGGCCAAGCAGGTGCTAGATCTGTACAGTCTGTATAAGCTTGTCACTGAAAAAGGTGGCTTAGTGGAAGTCATCAATAAGAAAATCTGGCGTGAAATCACCAAAGGCCTCAACCTCCCTACCTCTATTACCAGTGCTGCTTTCACCCTCAGAACCCAGTAAGTAAAAGGAAAAAATGTTTAATAGTTAGTATTACAATCAGATCTGTTTGAAAAATATCCCTGGTAAAGGAAAGTCACCTGCAGTAAAGCGGGGGTGATTATTTAACCTACTGTATCAGGATAATAATCCATGGTTTTCTTCGCCTGCGGTTGTCCACTCAATGAACTGCCAAACTCAACTGGGCCACCAAGGGACGCAGAAAACAAAATGAAACGACTTTAGGAGAGCATAATTCAGAAATCAGATGCACAGTTTCAGGCAGTCAACGCAAAATCATTGTTGACAGATGCAGTGTGCTGATTGACTGTCTGCCTTTAGATCTGGAGGCAATGGATATAATGAAAAAAAACCAGAAGAGAAGGTGCAATTAAAAACTATGAAGATTCGAGAAATCACCTGTCCACTTTAACCATATGAATATAAGACAAAATTTAAAAAATACAAGTTTTCTTCATATATTGTCTTCAACATAATGAAACATCTCAAAGTGCTTCCACAGGAGCATTGCAAAACAATAATTTTTTCAATTTAAAGTACCCAATTAATGTTTTTTCCAATTAAGGAGGAATTTAGAGTGGCCAATACACCTAGCCTGCACATCTTTGGGTTATGGGGGTGAGACCCACACAGACATGGGGCGAATGTGCAAATTCCACGTGGACAGTGATCCGGGGCCGGGATCGAACCTGGGTCCTTGGCGCCATGAGGCAGCAGTGTCGCCGTAAAACAGTATTTGACAAAGAGACGCCTAAGTAGAAATTAGGTCAGATGGCCAAAGAGAGGTAGATTTTAAGGAGGGTCTTAATGGAGGAAAGTGAGTTAGAGTGGTAGAGAGGTTGAAGTGGAAATTCCAGAGTTTAGGATCTTGTTAGCTGAAGGCGCGGCCACCACTCGTGGAGCATATAAATCCAGATGCACAATAGGCCAGAATTAGAGAAGCGCAGGAGGATTGTGGGACTGGAGGAGATTACAGAGCTAGGAAGGATCAAGGCAATGTAGATTTGATGACAAGGGTGAAAGTTTTAAAATCAAGACATTGATAGATTAATATTTGGGATGAATCCTTTCATCATAGTTATTGAAAAGGACCCCATCTCACGTGTTTATCTTTCAGATGTTAACTGACACACTATGAGATTTCAACATTCAATATTTTTATCACAGATTTCCAACATTGGTAGATTTTCTTTTATCCAAGATGAAAATACTATCCACTTAGCAAGCCAGCAACCAAATTAAATTCCATAACATGTGAGCCCACAGGGCCAGCATCTTCAGTTACAGAAATAGTGTTCCAACATCAAAAATGGAGACATAGAGGGTGCAAGGTCGGGCGGTAGCATGTGGAGAAACCTGCAAGGCTGTGTTATGTGGAGGCCCAGATAATATTAATGGCAGGATCTCTTTAAATATCCTGTTGCAGTCTCTGGCCTGATAACTGGACAGATTGGCCGGAAGGTGGGAACACAAATAATTGGCAGCGGGCACAGTCTCTCACAGCTAGATGGGGGAAAGCTCGTGCCACAGTCAATGGCTGGGATTGTGATGGGGGGGGGAGACGGTGTGAGGTTAGGGCTGTGATTGGGATGGAGGGGCCTTGGACCTGTGATCAGGGCAGGGGGAGTCTGTGAGGTTGGAGTTGTGATTGGAAGGGGTGGGAAGATACGGTGAGGTTAGGGTCTGGGGGCTGTGAGGTGGGGACTAAAATCAGGAATGAACAGGCTACAGTGAGGCAGCAATCAGGAAGGGAAGGGTTTCCATGAGGTGGAGGCTGTGATTGGGGATGATTCAAGGGTTGTAACAAGGAGTCTGTGATTCGGAAAAGTTGAGAGTCTGTAAGGTGGAATCTGCAATCAAGAAAAGCTGGGGGGGGGGGCGGTGGAGGGAGATGGGAGCTGCAATTGGGAAGGTTTTAGAGTCGATGAGATGGAACTGCGTTTTGGAAAGTTTTGGGGTGGGGGTTGTGACTGGGAAGAGTTGGGACTCTGTGAAACGGGGCTGCCCCACTCTAGTCCCAGTTTAATATTGCCAATCAGGTCCTGCTGGCAGCATCGGTTCATGAGCTGCCTGTTTAAATCAGGATCTCTCTTCCTTCTTGCGGTGTCGTGCTTGCTTGCTCAAAAGAGAAATTTAATTGGGGTTGAGGATGGAGGAAGCAGATTCGTGGGGGTAGGTATATGCGTCTTCAATTATTCAAGCTCCTCCTGGAGTCTAGCCATTCAATTTCCACCAAATAGGAGGAGTTGTAATGGAAGGCACAACATAAATTTATGCCAAGAAGGAGGAAACATACTAACGGAAGTTGAGGCAAACATATCTGACACGGGAAGCCAGGGACAGAATAAAAGAAAAGGTAAAAGCATACAATGTGGCGAGGATTAGTGAGAAGCCAGAGGATTGGGAAGCCTTTTAAAGCAAACAGAGGACAACTAAAAAAGCAATAAGAGGGGAGAAGATGAAATATAAGTGTAAGCTAGCTAGTTTAATAAAAGGAGATGGCAAGAGTTTTTTTTTAATATATTTAAGGTAAGAGAAAGGCAAGGGCGGACATTGTACCACTACAAAAGGAGGCTGGAGAGGTAGTAATGGGGAACAAAGAAATGGTGGAGGAACTGAATAGGTACTTTGCATCAGTCTTCACAGTGGCAGACACCAGTGGCATACCAGAACTTCAATAGAGTCAAGGGGCAGAGGTGAGTAAAGTGACATTACAAAATAGATGGTGATGGGGAAACTGAAAGGTCTGAAGGTGGATAAATCACCCAGACCAGATGGACTACACCCCAGGGTTCTGAAGGAGATGGCTGGGGATATTTTGAAGACATTGGTGGTGATCTTTAGGAATCATTGGAATCAGGGAGGGTCCCAGTGGACTGGAAAATGGCTAATGTAAATCCCCTTTTAAAGAAGGGAGGGAGACAGAAGACAGGAAATTATAGGCCAGATAGCCTGACTTCATTCATTGATAAAATTTTAGAGTCCATTGTTAAGGACTCTAAACAAGAGTCTTTTTCAGGATGGCAGCCGGTGACTGATAGTGTTCTACAGGGATCAGTTTGGACCACAACTATTTATGATATACATTAACGATCTGGAAGAAGGAACTGAGGACATCGTTGCTAAGTTTGTAGATGATACAAAAATATGTTGAGTTGAGGCACAGGTAGTGTTTAGGAAGTGGGGATGCTGCAGAAGGACTTGGTCAGGCTAGGAGAGTGGGCAAAGAAGTGGCAGATAGGACACAATATGGAAAAGTATGCTGTTATGCACTTTGGGAGGAAGAATAGAGGCATACACTATTCACCCAATGGTGAAAGGCTTCAGAAATCTGAAGCACAAAGGAACTTAGCAGTCCTAGTTCAGGATTCTCTTAAGGTTAACAATTGGCAGTTAGGAAGGCAAATACAATGTTAGCATCCATTTTGAGTGGGGTAGAATACAAGAGCAGGGATGTACTGCTTAGGCTGTATAAAACGCTGGCCAGATCCCATTTGTAATATTGTGAGCAGTTTTGGGCCCCATATCCAAGGAAGGATGTGCTGGCCTTCGAACGGGTCCAGAGGAGGTTCACAAGAATGATCCTGGGAATGAAGGGCTTGTCATATGAGGAGCAGTTAAGGTCCGTGGGTCTGTACTCGATGGAGTTTAGAAGGTTGAGAGGGGATCCCATCGAAACGTACAGAATACTGAGAGGCCTCGATATCAGGAGCATGGAGAAGATGTTTCAACTACTAGGAGAGACTAGAACCCAAGGCCACAGCCTCAGATTGAAGGGATGATCCTTTATAATTGAGATGAGGTGGAATTTCTTCAGCCAGAGGGTGGTGAATCTGTGGAATACATTGCCGCAGAAGACAGTTGAGGCCAAGTGGCTGAATGTCTTTAAGATAGAAATAGATAGATTCTTGATTGATAAGGGGATCGGGTTATGGGGAGAAGGCAGGAGAATGGGGGTGAAAAACATATCAGCCATGATCGAATGGCAGAGCAGACTCGATGGACCAAATGGCCAGATTCTGCTTCTGTATCTTATGGTCTTATATTTTGTCTGAATGAAGGAAATTGAAAACAAATTGAATTTAATGAAATAGCTTGTGTAAAATTATGGCTTCATTGCTGATGTGTTATTCATGAGTTTCTGTTCCTAACAGTGCAGGCATCTGTACTGTACTTTAGCTTGGCACATGTTGAAACAGCCTTAATGATCATGCCTATTATAGATAAAGGCCACACATACATTGTTCAAAAGGTATTTGTTATAGACTAATTTGTTGTGCCATTTCAATTTAGTGAGTAAACATTGATGCAGAGACCAATGTTTGTATCATATAAGTTAAGTACTAGTCATTTCCAGACCTGAAACTGGTGTCCTGCAGGATGGAGAAAGCAAGAGTAAAATCTTTGTTGAGCAATGGGGGAAATACATGACAGGCCTGTTTGGAAACTTAAAAAAAATCTAGAGCAAGAAAAGGCTGTTCTGACCAATAAAATTGGTTGCTTCCAATCAAATCTTTGTCTGTTTATTGGCATACTAAGACTTTGATTGCAAAGTCAATTTCAAATCCTGTGAGCTAATTTGCTATTAATTCCAAGGTCCCAAATGTTCTTTAAAGCCTCATACTAGGGACATTATATTCTTTCTTAAAGTCAAAGGGAATAATATATACTTGCTAATCCTTGTTTATTATTTTAGTTATCTCCTATCTGGTAAATTGATAAACATAGTTATTGTTTCTGAAATCGCAGTGACCATTCTTGCAGTATCTACAGGTGAATCCTCACAAATTCCTGTCACATGCTTTAATCATTTTCACTCCTATGACTCCATTATAGGAGATTCTACACATGTAGTTTGGTATGTAATGTACAGCAGAATTTCCAGTATTTGGGGTGACTTCAATGGAATGAAGATTAGTAAAGGAATATTGGCCAGACAGTGACCCATCAGAGATTGTCAATTTTTAAAATTATAATCTTTATTCGTGTGACAAGTAGGCTTGCATTAACACTGCGATTAAGTTACTATGAAAATTCCCTGGTTGCCACACTCTGGCACCTCTTTGGGTACACAGAGGGAGAATTCAGAATGTCTAATTCACCTAACAAACATATTTTTCGGGACTTGTGGGAGGAAACCAGAGCACCCGGAGGAAACAAACGCAGACACGGGGGGAACGTGCAGATTCCGCACAGACAGTGACCCAAACCATGAATCAAACCCGAGTCCCTGGCATTGTGAAGCAACAGTGCTAACCACTTTGCTACTGTGCCATTTTATACCCCTATGAAGGTTTAAAGTTCTGGCCTCCCAGCAGGAGAGGTCCACCTAACCCAAAAATCCACAATATTCCATTGGAGCTTTAATTTCCTTCATTCAGGCAAAATTATCGCTCACAATTTCATTTGCTGACAAGAATCCATCTAGTTCTCTTGTGAAACCCATTGGGGTTTTCTTGTTCCACAACTTGTGCCAGTGATCCATTCTACATACTTAAAACCATTTTAGTAAGAAGATTTCTCCTGGATTTCCTCTTCTTGATGTCTTTAATTTGCAGGTATAATCCCAGGTGCTGAAATCCTGTACACAGCAGGAAAATGTACTTCAATCCAATTTGTCAGAACAGTTAACAATCTTGAGTATTTGCATTATGTATCTGGTCGAATGTCTCTGTTTGAGAGAAAAGTATCAGAGAATAGAATCATAGAACCACAACAGTGCAGAAGGAGGCCATTTGGCCCATCGAGCCTACACCGACCCTCCAAAGGAACCCCCCACCCAGGCCGCACCATATCACGATAAACCCACCTAATCTAAATGATGCTGCTTGTGGGGCACTCTGATACTACGAAAAGAGGCTGGATAAATGCAAATTTTTATTTTCTTTATCGATAATAACCTAACTGATCTATAATTTCCTAATTTATGTCCTGTTGCTATTTAGCATATTAGGCCTTCGTTATCTTCAATTACAGAAATATAGCCTTGTATTGAACCCTGAAAGAAATTACTGACAATATCAATTATATAATCACATACATTTCCTGACCTTGATCCTAATTCTCACCCTTAATCTTCCCTTAGATCTTTAGTATGCCACCTGCATTTTGCTCAGTTTAAATATTTATCTGCTTGCTGTGAAAAACCTGCTGCTCCATTGTCCTTTTCATATAAACACTGGGCGGGGTTCTTTGTCCCGCTGCACCAGAATTCTGGTGCAGCGCCCTCCTGGGATTCTCCGTCTTGCCAGCCGGCCAATGGGGTTTTACACTGTGGGCTGCCCCACGCCGTCGGGAAATCCCGACAGTGGAGAATCCAGCCTGATGTTTCTATCCATGAATATCTTCTGCACGGTAGGGCACGGCAGGGGCAGCACGGTAGCATGGTGGTTAGCATAAATGCTTCACAGCTCCAGGGTCCCAGGTTCGATTCCCGGCTGGGTTACTGTCTGTGCGGAGTCTGCACGTCCTCCCCGTGTGTGTGTGGGTTTCCTCCGGGTGCTCCGGTTTCCTCCCACAGTCCAAAGATGTGCAGGTTAGGTGGATTGGCTATGCTAAATTGCCCTTAGTGTCCTAAAAAATATAAGGTTAATGGGGTTGGGGTTGTTGGGTTACTGGTATAGGGTGGATACGTTGACTTGAATAGGGTGATAATTGCTCGGCACAACATCGAGGGCCGAAGGGCCTGTTCTGTGCTGTACTGTTCTATGTTCTATGAAACCGCCATCAGAATCTTACATGTTTCAATAAGATCACCTCTCATTCTTCAAAACCCTAGTGCTCATAGATCCAACATACTCAACTTTTCCTCATAAGACAAACCTTTCACCCTAATAATCAGCCTAGTGAACCATCTCTAAACTGCTTCCAAGGCAAATATATCCTTCCTTAAGTAAGGAGACCAAAATCTATGCAGTACTCCCAGTACAGTCTCACCAATGCCTAGTACAGTGGTAACAAGACTTTTTATAAAAATCATTATTATATACTTTGTTCTGTTTGTACTCAATCCAATTTTCAATAAAGGCCAATGTTCCATTGATCTACACAATTCCTTGCTGTACTTGGATGCTGACCTTTTTGTTATTCATAGATAAGGACACCCAGACCCCTTATAAATAATATTCTGCTTTTCTATTCTTCCCACCAAAGTGGACAATGTCACATTTTCCCACATTGTACTCCACGTGCCAAATATTTACCTACTCATTTAAACTATCTACATTCATTTGGTAGAATAGAACTTGATTTGCTGAAAAATGAAACATGTCGAAGTTTTTTGTCTTGCACTCACCTGGACACGACACAAGAATACCAATTTAAGGGGAAAATAACAATTTATACTGAATGAGAAGAAAGTGTTGATTGGTTGGCAAATACACTCAGATTGGTAGAAGTCTACCATGTAGAATGCACCAGGTGACTGAACTGCCAAGCATTTTTTGAAATTTAAACCAGGCAGTTTGACCCTAATAGGTTGAGGCATTGCCCTGAGGAATGAACCAGCGAATGACTATCACTTATTTTAAAGCCTAAACGAGTGCACCATTTCCTCTCCGTTCTCTCCACCTGGTCACTTCAGATTCCTCACTCGCCCCTGTTATCAGGGCCTGCCGGTGAGAATTCAGGATTACTGGTAACCCTCAACTGCTGGCTCCTCGGTGTTGGGGACTACCTAAAGATACAGCAATGGTCACTACTCCCCATTACTGATTATTTGATTGGCTGACAGCTCTCTTAGGCTGCACCTCTCTGGCCCACCTCAAATAAATTAAAAACCTGAAATGTCTGCTAAATGCTACAGGACAAGTTAGACATGCATAGGATGGGCTCGCCCCTGAACTTTAATAATAAATACAATAATCACTTATTGTCACAAGTAGGCTTCAATGAAGTTACTGTGAAAAGCCTTTATGTCAAGGTTGGGGAACAAACACTGACCCACTCCACATAAAATTCAGCCTCTAGTCAAACCTACCCCCAAAATTCATTATTCACCCAAAAGCTTGTTAAAGAAAGCTGGCTACCTCAACAGTACAATGCCCCACTAGTTCAGTATGACTTTAATCATTCCCCAGAGTAGCCATTTTTAAAGATTGTAATTTAGTCGACACATCACACTAATGTTGTAAAAAGGGCTATTTCTGAGAATAAGCTAAAGGTTTGCTGTTAAGAAAGTGCAGTGGAAAGTTTAATGTAAAGTTCACTATGTTTTGTGAAGTGTTTCATGTTTGTGGTGGATACAGTCCCTGAATTGTCATGGAGTACACATGGGTGTGAATGAGAATGAAGAAATATGAACAATTTTTCAAAACGTATTTGTACCTAATTATTTTTTAAATTGCCTTCCAGATATATGAAGTACCTATATCCATATGAATGTGAAAAGCGAGGTCTGAGCTCACCTGGTGAGCTACAGGCAGCTATTGATAGCAACAGACGAGAGGGTCGAAGGCAGAGTTATGGATCAACATTGTTTAATTACTCCCCTGTGGGGACGCCAACTATCTTATCCTCTCCTAAGATACAGATGCCTACCATAGCGATATCCACTCATAATGGCAGCCATATTAGCCATGGATATTCTATAAAGAAAGGTATTGTGTTTAGATTTTTACATAATAAAACTCTGATCTAATACAATAACACCGATTTAACGGCCCCGTTGCACCTGACTTTGTGTCAGGAAGAGGCCTCTCGTGAGATTTGCGACACTCAAAACCCCTCACGACATTTAATGGACTCTCGCAAGATGTCACGATCTGGATCTTGCCCTCATTGGGTGAGATCCAGATCAGCACACTGGCACTGGCAGGGTGATTGGGTTGCACTGCCAGGCTGTCAGAGGCTCTGCCAGGATGGCACTGCCAAGATGCTTGATTGGCACTGCCAGGGAAGGGCTCGGGGGTGGGTGGATTACCAGGTGGAGAGGCGGTGTTCCCGGGTCCTCCCCAAGGTTGGTGTGGGGGTGGGGTGTGAAGTTGTGCCGTAAAGTGGGGGCTGCAACCGCCTAGAAACAACCCGCTGAACGCATACAAAATGGGACATAGATTTTTTTCCGGTTAAAATTCGGCCACAATCTTTAAAAGGCACTGTGTCACACATTTCTATCCAGATGCTGGGTGAAATATTCCAGGTACTCAAATTGTTTTGTCCACTGAGTTAAACATTTTAAATGGATTTACTTATTTGCAGTAATTTGCTGTAATTTGGACCATGGACTTCTTAGTCAAGAGTTCATCTTATTGATGGACAGAATTCAGGAGTGAGAATGTATATTCATACAATCCTAATAAGTATCTGTGCCATAACAACTCTAAAACGAATCCTTGAAATAATCATGTGAGGAACAATATTTGGTGTCAGCCATATCAGTTATCTTACTTCTTTCTTGTGTGCATATATATATATATATATATAGATATGTACATAATATACAAAGAATGTTTAGGTTGTTGCTGTGTAAGGGCAATGCAGTTTTACACCACAACACACTTTGTTAATAACTGTCATTACTAAATGCTTTTCAAGATTAATTTTCTATAACATGGAAAATAATGCATATTGAGGAGGGGGTCGTAACTTAATCAAAATTTCAGCTGTTAGAAACAGTAAAAATAGAATGATCTAAAGAGACATCAGAATACTCAGATCAGGCCAATGGCACCCAAGAACACAAGAAATAAAACTAGACCATTGGTCGTCGAGCTTGCTCTGCCATTTAACATGATTTTGGGCTGATCTTGGGCTTCAACTCAATACACCTTCCTGAGGAGTGGGAGGAAACCAGAGCACCCGGAGGAAACCCACGCAGACACGGGGCGAATGTGCAGACTTCGCACAGAGTGTGACCCAGCCGGGAATTGAACCTGGGACCCTGGAGAGTGAAGCTACAGCGCTAACCACTGTGCTACTGTGCTGCCACATAGTTCTCCAGATATGATCATTCCAAAATCCTGTACAATCGCAGCAAGACTCATGTATTCTTGAGCTCTAATCTTGTTCCAGAAAGGCCAACAAGCCATTTGTCTTTTAATTGCTAGCTGCACCTGCATGGGCAGCACGTTAGCATAGTGGTTAGCACTATGACTTCACAGCGCCAGGGTCCCAGGTTTGATTCCCGGCTTGGGTCACTGTCTGTGTGGAGTCTGTACATTCTCCCCGTGTCTGCGTAGGTTTTCTCCGGGTGCTCCGGTTTCCTCCCACAAGTCCCAAAAGATGTGCTTGTTAGGTGAATTGGACATTCTGATTTCTCCCTCTGTCTACCTGAACAAGCGCTGGAATGTGGCGACTAGGGGCTTTTCACAGTAACTTCATTTTAGTGTTAATGTACTTGTGACATTAAAGATTATTTTTTTTAATTTTATGCTAACTTTCTGTGTACAAGCACATCCAAATCACTTTGAAAATTAATACATATAAGCTTCACAACTTTTCAAAAAATATTATCTTTTCTATTCTTATGACCAACATGAATAACTTGACACTTTCCTACATTATGCTCCATCCGCCACCACCTTGTTGCCCATTTGCTCAGCGTGCCCATATCTATTTTCAGCCTCTCTGTGTCCCCCTCACAGCTTATCGTCTCTCCTAGCTTGGTATCAGCAGCAAACTTAGATACATTACCCTCTGTCACTTCATCTAAGTCATTAATGTGGATTGGAAATAGCTGAGGTCCCTGGAGTGTTCCTTTTGGCACTCCACTATTTACTGCTTGCAAACCTGAAAAATCCCCGCTGATGCTCACTCTCTGCTTTCTATCTGTTCACCAGTCCTCTACCAATGCTAAAATATCACCCGAACGCATGAGCCTTTATCTTGCTATTAATCTTTTCTTGGCATCTTGTCAAATGCCTTCTGGAAAACCAGATTCGCCTAGATTACCTTACGAGGTACGTCCTCAAAAAAACTCTAATAAAATGGTCAAACAGGATTTCCCCTCAGTAAAACCATGTTGGCTTGTTTTAATCATACTATGCTTTTCTAAGTACATTGTTCAGACTTCCTTAATAATAAATTCCCAACAACTGGCGTCAGACTAACTGACCTGTATTTCTCTGTGTTTTCTCTCCTTTCTTGAGAAGCAGTGTAACAATTGACATCTTCCAATCTAATGGGACTGTTCCCGAATCTAAGGAATGTTGGAAAACTATAGCCAGTGCATCCATTATCTTTGTAGCTATCCCTTTTAAAACCCTAGACCATCAATTCCTGGGGATTTGCCAGATTTTAGTCCCTTAAACTTTTCTTAATTTTAAAAATTCATTTGTGGGATGGGGACGTCACTGGCCAGCATTTATTATTCATCTCAAGGTGCCCTTCAGAAGGTGATTGTGAGCTGCCTTCTTGAACCGCTGCACTCTTTGAGCTGCAGGTACACCAACAGTGCTGTTCACCAATATTAATTTCCTAAATTTCCTCACTTTTTAACCTGCAGGTTACTGTCAGTTTCTGGAATGAAACTTGCATCTTCTACTGTGAAGACAGACAGAAAATACTTGCTCAATGCCTCGGCTATTTCCTCATTCCCCTTGATACTTTCTCCTGCCATTGCTTCTCAGGAACCATGTTTACTTTAGCTACTCTTTTCCTTCTTACATGCATATAACAGCCCTTAAAATATGTTTTATATTTCTTTACTCTCATATTCTATATTTTCCTTTTTTATCAACTTTATGGTAGCCCTGTGCTGGTTTCAAAAACGTTCCCAATCCTCAGACTTGCTACTGTTATTTGCAACATTGTAAGCCCCTTATTTTAATCTAATGCAATCCTTAACTTCCTGAGTAAGCCATGGATGGACCTTTCTTGCTGAGTTTTTGATTTTGAATTATTCCTTGAAAAGTTTCCCACTGTTCATTTATCTCCATACCTGTTAGTCTATTTTCCGAATTAACTTTAGCCAATTCTCCCCTCATCCTGTGTAATTGACTCTGTTTATATTAAAGATGTTTTACAATTTATTGACGGGGTGTGGGTGTTGCTGGCTAGACCAACATTTATTGCCTGTTGAGAAGGTGGTGGTCAGCTGCCACCATGGACTGCAGCAGTCAATTTGTCTTTGTATTTCTAAATCTCTATTCACTTGAACCTTCCTCTGTTAGTTTAAATCCCTGTCCACAGTCTCAGTTCAAGGAATAGACCACTCTTCCCTGAGTACTGCTGCTGTTGCCCCATGAGTCAAAATCTCTTCTTCCCACATTATCCTCTGAGCCGTGTGCTTAATTCTCTAATCTGCTTGACTTCATTTAATTTCATTTATGCCAACTGGTGCATGGTTCAGGTAATAATCCAGAAATGATTACCTAAGATGTTCTGCATTTTAATTTTAACCTTAACTCCTCAAATTCTCCCAGCAGAGCATCATTTCTGGTTCTACCTTTGTCATTGCTTCCCACGTGGACCACAACAACTGGATCCTCCCCCTCCCATGCCAAGTTCCTCTCCAGTCATGAGTAAATGTCCTTAGCCTGGCACGGGCAGGCAAAACAGCCTTCAGAGCTCCCCATTGTGGCTACAGAGAACAGTATCTATCCCCCACATTTTCTTCACTCCCCCCATTTTAATGGCAGCCATCACCATGGTACAATGGCCAGACCTCACATCTACCATCCAGTCCTTCTCCTCATCCACACAGGTAGCAAGCACCTCATATCTGTTGGACAAAGTGAGGGGCTGAGGCTCCTCCTTTACAACATATTGTTTCATCATACTTGCCTGACACCTTCTTGTCCATGACCATTGACCAACTCTAAGGATCTGCCTAACTTAAGGAGTGTGACTACCTTCTGGTAGTCCAGGTAATTCTCCATCCCCCTGACGGCCTGCAGTGTCTGCATCTCAGACTCCAACTCAGAGACTCTGAGCCCAAGTTGCTTAAGCTGCAGACAGTTACTGCAGATGTGGTTGTCTAGTCTTGCAAAGCATTTCTCAGATTCCCACATGCTGCAGTCCTGACACACTGCCAGCCTGCCATTTCTGTCCAACCTTGGGCGGGTTTCTCCGACCCCCCCGCCGGGTGGGAGAATCACCGGTGGTCGGCGTGAATCCCGCCCCGCCGTCATCCTAATTCTCCCAACCCTCAAAAACCGGCCCGGCATGAGTCGCGCCGCCCACCTCGGAGAATGGTGGGGTCCAGCGCGCCTCAGTGGGCGCCGGGGCTGCACCCACCTAGCTGGCAGACAAGGAAGATGACTCACTAATTTCTAGAGGCTTTATAAAGAGGAGTACCTCTTTGAATTGATGAAATGAAATGAAAATGAAAATCACTTATTGTCACTAGTAGGCTTCAATGAAGTTACTGTGATAAGCCCCCAGTCGCCACATTCCGGTGCCTGTCCAGGGAGGCTGGTACAGGAATCGAACCGTGCTGCTGGCCTTTAAAAGCCAGCGATTTAGCCCAGTGCGCTAAACCAGCCCCTGATTTGATTTGATTTATTGTCACATTTACCAAAGTACAGTGAAAAGTAATTTTCTGCGGCCAAGGGAACGTACACAGTACGTACATAGTAGACAAAAAAAGAATAATCAACAGAATATATTGACAAATGGTACATCGACCAACAGTGATTGGTTACAGTGCAGAATAAGAGGCCAAAGCAAATACATGAGCAAGAACAGCATAGGGTATCATGAATAGTATTCTTACAGGGAACAGATCAGTCTGAGGGAGAGCTGTTGAGGAGTTTAGTAGCTTTGGGGAGGAAGCTGTTCCTGTGTCTGGATGTGCGGGTCTTCAGACTTCTGTACTTTCTGCCAAAAGAAGTCTGGAAGAAGGCAAAGCCTGGGTGGAAGGGATCTCTGATAAAGCTGTCTGCCTTCCTGAGGCAGCGGGAGGTGTAGACAGAATCAATGTGAGGGTGGCAAGCTTGTGTGATGTGTCGGGTTGGGTTCACCACACTCTGCAGTTTCTTGCACACCTCTGCACCAAATTCCCACCTGAACCAAATTCCCAACTACATGTATACTTCTCACCCCGGCAGCGTCTCCTCTCCCGACATCCTTATTATTATTCTATGGTTGATATGTATAATATTGATGATTTTTAAAGTGTTGGGCCATCACTGAGTCAATTGCCAAAGCTGGATTAAGAATTCCTGCGGTGCTGACCCCAACTGTCCACAATCCATTTAAGCACAAACGTGTTGTAAATGCATGCAAAAACATAACCAAAAAGTATCTGCATGCCATTTCAATGATAAAGAAAATCATATCATGACACATTGCACGTTAGTGAACTTATTTAATTTTGTCACACAAATCATGCTTACATGGTGTGCCTGAAAGAGCCCAGGAGAGCACACCCTGTAGGCCTGTGTTTTATTCAGTGCCTGACCATTGATCCCGTGTGCGTTTGCAGAGCTGAATGATGATATCAAATAGTTCGAGGGATGAAGGTCTTCAGTAACATGGAGGCCTGGAGTACCTGGAATTATTCTTCTTAGAACACAGAGGGTTAAATAGAGATTAAGAGGCTTTCAAAATGATGGGTTATTTTGAGAGAGTAGATGGGAAGTATCAGTACCAGAGGATTTATGATCATTGGCAACCTGAGAAGGATGAAAACAAATTTTGAACACAGCAAGTTGTTATGATCTGAAATGTACTGCTTGAAAAGGAATTAGATTTGGTGGTAACTTTCATAACATAATTGGCTGTATACTTGAAAAGGAAAGAAATTACATGGCTATGAAGAAAGAACTAGGCAGCGGGTCTAATTGAGCAGATCGTTCAAGGACCCAGGATAAATTCAATAGGAAGAATGGCTCATTCTTCAATAGGTTCCATCTGTGATGTATCATTCAATGATTCTGTGAAAAAATATACCAGAACTGTGATCCAAGCCGGCACAGGTGACTGGATTCTCCGTTCCTGAGACTAAGTGTTGACGCCGGGACAGAGTTCCCAGCAACCATGTGCCTTTCTCACAATTTTTAAAAGCACAAGTGAACCCATTGGAGGCAGAGGATCATGGAGGCCCCGGAGAATACCGGGTCAGGCCCGCTAATGATATACTAACAGCACTTACTGTACATGCGATCTGGAACGCATTGATGCCGCTGTCGAGGCAATGGAGAATTGTGATCTGGCGTGAAATCGGCACCCATTGTGATTTCGGCGTCGGAATCGATTTTCCGCCCAATCGCGTTTCCCAATTCTGCCATTGGCCGACGGAGAATCCCGGCCAGAACTTTGTTAATTTTCATATATGTAGCAGAATTTAAAAATTGCAGCCTGTAAAATCAACGGTGCCAACTTTCAGTTGCGATGTTAATCCAAACAGATATAGAAGATGGCATGGTACTATTCGGAGTACAGGAGGGAGCACTCCCGCAGCCCTGAATAGTGTCTGTCCTTCAACCAGCATGGAGTATCTATAGTCATTTACCTGATTGCTGTTTATGGGACCTTGCTGGGCACAAAATTTGTTGCAGCGTGTTTGGAGATTTACCTTAAAAGTACTTTATTGCCTGTGAAGTGATTGGAGTCACCCTCAGGCCATGAAAGGTATTATATTAATGCTTATATTCAAAGAATACTTAGGTCCTTTATCAAGCACACTCATTTAACATATGAAATTGTTCGAGGAATTTTATAAATTGGATACAAGTATCCTATTAGGAAAACTATTACCATTGAGCCGGAATTTCTTTTGAACACCGTTTGTTCGACTTGAAATTGGCCATAGAATTGTTATGGGCTTGTATTCAGCTCATTGTTGTGGAAAAAAGCACAGTGCCCTTTGTAGAATCACAGAACCTTTACAGTGCAAAAGGAGGCCTTTCGGCCCATCAAATTGGTACTGCCTCAAAATGAGCATCCAATCTAGTCCCACTCCCCTGCCGAGAGTTTCTAGGGAATATGTGAGCAGGGAGAGCAACTGGGTATCTCCTTAAAGGATCAGATTGAAGAATTCTTCATAAGTCACACAAAGTCTGAACCAGAAAATGTAAGTTAAATATTGAATTCAATGTCCTTTCAAGTTCAGAAAGTGAAATAGAGAGAAAGGGGAGCTGCCTATATTCTCTCTGCACCCAACAAAAGCAGGCAGCGGATGTAAGGAATTTGAAGATGGTTTGTGTTAAGTAATGGATATATGAAGAATTGAGTGTGTACTTCCATCTTGGCACATTCCTGAATAAACAGAGCAACGGAATCATTGATCATTGTCCCAACTGATCTAAAATTGATTTTTGCACTTTGCTGATCCAAACGGATTTAAGGAATAATAATAATCGCTTATTGTCACAAGTAGGCTTCAATGAAGTTACTGTGAAAAGCCCTTAGTCGCCACATTTTGGCGCCTGTTTGGGGAGGCCGGTACGGGAATTGAACCCGCGCTGCTGGCCTTGGTTCTGCATTACAAGCCAGCTGTTTAGCCCACTGTGCATAATTGAGTGCATAAAAATGACAAATATCCTCAAATGTTTTTTAATGGCAATGGACGTGATTTAATGGGTGGTTTCTGATCTAACCGGCCCACCCCCATTGGCAAAATCAAGATCCTGCCATGGCGTGGTGAGAAACCAATAATTACCACTTAAGGCCAATCTCCATACAATTAACGGAAAAGACCCCGATATAGGGGCTGGTTTAGCTCACTGGGCTAAATCGCTGGCTTTTAAAGCAGGCCAGCAGCACGGTTCGATTCCCGTACCAGCCTCCCCGGACAGGCGCCGGAATGTGGCGACTAGGGGCTTTTCACAGTAACTTCATTGAAGCCTACTCGTGACAATAAGCGATTTTCATTTCATTTCATTTACATTTCATTTCATATAACGGCCTCCCATGTTCCAACCGTTTCCCCAGTTCTGTCATGTGGGTGCCGATTAACACACCTTTTTAAAAATGTGCAGCTGGCAGAATGGCTGCTGCAGGGACCCGGGAAGTGAGTAGTCATCTTCGCTCCCAGACAATAAGCTTGGGCACTGGGGTTGTTGCCTCGTTGCTTGTGGGGGTGGGGGGATGGGAGCCCAGGAGGCCAGCATCAGTCAGGATGGTCTGTAATCGGTGGGGGTGAGGGGGTGCCCCCGGGGGGGGGGGGGGGGGGGGGGGGGGGTTTGGGTGTCTCAGCACCACTGGTCTGCCATGCCACCACTTTGATCGTGTGTGCCTGTTATGGGGGAAAACCCAGCCTCTGCCTGTCTGTCCCACTGACCACCCAGAACTCTCACTGACCGCGGAGGTCATGACCGCACGGCTGAAAGCTGTTGCTAATAGAGAATTGGCAATCATAGTTAAGTAGTTAAGTGTGCACTCCACAGCTCCCAAGTGGATCCATGTTGGTAGGTGGGCCATGATAGCATGTTGGAGTGATTGCCCAGCATCCCAGTCAGACAGCGATGTTTGAACACTGTTCCGGAGCACGACTGGAAGCAATACCACAAACTCAGCGGCCAGCAACTGAACACCCAGGGACTGGGCCCCAGCACCGGGGCCATTTCCACGACCAGAGTCTGGGTGTGTACACTGGTGAGGAGATCAGTGCCTGGTGCTGGTAATGTTACGTGTGGGCGTTAGGGTACAGGGTGTGCAGTCCGGTGACCAGCGGCCCCCTCTGTAGCCAGAGGTGCATTGACAGGGCATGTTGGGTGTGTGTGCGTGTGTGCGTGCGTGCGTGCGTGCGCGCGCCCTGGGATGGACGACACTGCTGCTCTCCCGTCTTACACCCTCTCCGATTCCTTACAGATATTACACGAGATGGCTGATATCTTAGACCCCCACGGAGGCCAGACTCTGGAGACGGTGGCAGCAGAACTATTGACAGAGGCGCACGATGGAGGCCCATGTGCAGGGCCCTGCCCCACAACCTGAGGATCTGGCCGCCCATCAGGTCAGGGAGGGACCCAGGGATAAAGGCAGGCAATGGCCTAGGTGTACAGGCACCCTTGTCCTTCGAACCGATGACAGACAGCATGTGCTGCTGAAGGCTCCGTCTCAACAAGGAGATGGTGTGGCACCTGTACCATGTCCTTTTGGACTTGGCACCATGTTGAGGAGGAGGATAATCATTCCCATTGGTCGTAAAGGTCACAGCAGCCCTGAACGTTTACATCTCAGGCTCATTCCAGGGCTCGAGCTACAGCCCACAAGTTCATTCATGAGGTCACAGATACCCTGTTTGCCCCGGTAGCAAGCTATATCAACTTTGACATGGACCAGGGCCAGGCCCGGGCAGCAGGATTCTCTGCCATCACAGGACGGCCCAGGTCCAGCAGCTAATAGATGGCACCTTGAACTCACCAGGCTGCCAGGGAGTGCCCTACATTAACAGGAAGGAGTTACACTCTCTGAACGTCCACCTCATCTGCGATTGACACATGGAAGATCATGCATGTGTGTGCATGCTTCGCAGGGAGCGTGCGGGACAGCTACATCCTGGGTCAGTCGAACATCCATGGCCTCTTCGTGGACCATCCCAGGATGGCCGGTTGGCTCTTGGTGGATAAGGGGTACCCACTGAGTACCTAGCTAATGATGCCAGTATGGAGGCCGGTGACCAATGTGGAGACCCGATACAACGAGGCCCATGTGGCCACCAGGGCTGCCATTGGTTGGAGCATCGGACTCCTCAAAATGTGCTTCTGATGCCACGACAGCTCTGGTGGTGCATGCAGTACATCCCCTAGAGGGTCGCCCACTTTGCGGTGGTCTGCTGTGCCATCCACAACTTGGCACAGCAGCAGGGTGACATGCTGATGTGGAAGGGGAGGAACATGTGGCGACATCTGAGGAGAAGGGCAAGGAGACACCAGACCTGGAAGGGCTGGACGATGAGGCTCGGGAGGACCCGCAGGACCAACCGGAAGAAGGAGGACAGGCCACAGGGGTGAGGGTCTGGCAAGCCTGGAGGGCCAGGGAAATCCTCATCCTCGCCCCGTGGGACATAGGAAGTGGCCTCATCCGTCATCGCTCCCCCCTCCCATCCCTTCTTCTCCCTTCCCCCAACCCCTCTCCTTCCCCCCCCCCCCCCCCCCCCCCCCACACCATTCCTCCCCCCCATAGCTATCTCTGCCCCCTCCCTGTTTCACCCTCCCAGGATTTATGTAACATTACTTCAGGGTGATGGAACTGTATCGGCCCTCTCAGTGGGTCGCTATCGAATGCAGGAGGGTGATGATAACGCACTGAGACCCACCCACTACTGCCCCTCAATCTATGCCATAGCCTGACCGCTGAGTGCTCGCTGCTCACTCACACCCATCACCTGTACGTGGTGTGCCTGGTAAGGGGTGGGGAGGGTGGAATCCAGGACCTCCATGCCCAGGCGACTGAGACAGAGGATTGGTGGTCGGCATTGCGGAAGAAAGTGCAACGTTTTTGAATGCGGTACATATGTGTCCCCAACTGTTCCTATCCCCCGATGTGCCGCCGTACCTTCCCCACCCCTCCCAACGTCTCTGACTACCCCTTCCTCCCTCACCCCACCCCCCCCTCTTACCCCGCTTAACCCCCTGTGTCCTCTCAGTGATCCTCGACCTGCTTAGCCTCCCATGCTCTACCGCTGCATCGATGTGTGTCCCCAGGATACACATCAGAGGTGGAGGCAGCCTTCAATGCCCCTTGCAGGTGTCCCCTGGGTGTCCTGGGGCAGAAGGACCTTGGTCCAGTTGTTGGCGGCACACGCCCCGCCATGCCACACTGTTACGGGGACTGAGTCCAAAACGCACTGTTGTCAGGGGTGTGGAACCCGCGGGAGCTGGTGGCTGCTGTCGCCACTCCATAGGGTGGCTGAAAGTTGGCAACCAGCACCCAGTCCTCCCAGCTGATGCCCATAGGTCCCTGGTGTTCACCTCAGGAAGAAGGAGCAGCTGGATTGAGCCCCGACTGCCTCTTGGTCATCTGGCTCTGCCACCCTGGCGGCTCCCCAATGTCTGCAGCATGGTGTCAACACCCTCGGCGACCCCCTCAGTGACTGGGACGTGCTCTGGAGCACCCCAGCAATGCCCACCTGCGACTGGGAGAGGTCCCATAGTGAACGTGACAGGCTCTGGAGTGCCTTGGCAATGCCCACCTGAGATTAAGACATACTCCGCAGTTCTTCATCAAGGTCCACGTGGTACTGGGACATTCCCCCAGCAACTGGGACATGCTTTCAAGACCCTCAGCCATGGCTGTCATTGACTGAGCAACGACCTGGACACCACCACTCATGCATCGATGTCATGCACCTGGCTCTTGATTGCGGTCGCCACCTGAGCAGTTTTGGCTTCGGTGCAACGCATTGCTGGTGCTATCTCCTGCGCCCGTAGCCACTGGGACTCTTCCAATCGGCTCTGGACCTGCTGGAGTGTCGCTGATATCCCACTCTGAATATCATGGGCACACACTATGATCTGTATCAGCTCCGGGTACACCTAGTCCAGAGGCTCAGCATCTGACTGGGACCCAGCTGGGTCCTGGGATCCAGCAGACCTCCGAATGCTGTCTCGCCTGGACGTTCCTGCCTCCATCAACTGTGTGGTGCTCACCAGAATGTGCCCCAGGAGCCTGTCCACTACCGTCGGCCACCTCTGCACTGCTGGAGGGTGGGGATGACAGCTGTGCCACGCATACGGTGGCCTCCTCGGCGCTACCCTCTGAGGTGTTCTCAGGGGAGACATGGTGAGGACCATCCTGGTTGGCCCGACACTGTCGGATGGAGATCCTGTGGGATAATGGATATGTGATCAGTGCAATGGATGGGTCAGTCTGGAAGGCATTAATAACTCACCTGTGACATTTCATCTGGTTGGGGGCCGGTGGATCCTCATCTCTGCGCCGTACATCAACTTTTACGTCTGTCCAAGGCCACCCCTGCGGCCTCCAGGATCCGTTCCTCGGAGGGGGTGAGGACTCTGATTGCCAGCTCCCTGCCATCTGTCTGGGCCCTCTCCCGTCTGTCGTGGGTCAACTTCTCTTGCGGGGACACAGAATGGGCGTCGTTAGCCACACACTTTATGTATGGGCGGCATTGCTGGACTTGGGTGGGCCAGGACACAGTATGGTGTTGGGCGGGGACAGTGCCAGGTGTATGCTCAGTGGGATGGTGGGGCGATGGGGACGGTGTCAGGGGCCGATACCAACCCACTGTGCAGCCCAGTAGAGTTCATTGATCTTGTAACGGCACTGGTGACGCTGCCCTGAGCTGACGATCGCTGCCACTTCCTCCCAGGCAGCATTGGCTGCCCTGTGGCTGACCATCCGAACCGCGCAGGGGACCAGGATATCCCATCTGGTTTCGACCACGTCCAACAATCACGCCAAGTTGGCATCCCCGAATCGTGATGCTGGTCTCCTCGGTGGCATGTCTGCGAGCTGTGTGAAGTTTGCTATGTGGTTTAAGTGCTGCTCATCCTTGCTAGCGGTGAACGCGGCGGGCGCGGTTCCAGAAAGTCAGCCGGCGGGACCATTATTTGCGGCCCATAGGGTCTGGTTCCGTGGAACGATTAATGTTTGATACCAGTGTACGCCTCGCTGGGTCGAGCGTCGGGAAGCTCGCGGCTGTTCCCACTCCCAACTCCCACACTTAGAAACATAGTCATTAAATCATGCCCAATGTCTGTGTAGCTCCCACTAGTTAATCAGAAGCATTTCAAGCAGGATTCCTGATCTGATCCAGAGACCCAGAGGCACCCAGAAGCTGCTGCTGAGGAATGGGGCACAATAATACCCCGACCACACCTCCAGTATTAGAATTCTTATCCACTTCAAGGGGTGGTGCTGGTGTTAGAAATGAATCTATCCAAACCTCCCAGCAAACATTTTCAAACGACATGGCGATTTTGATTTGAAGGATTGCAGATCAGATTTTGTTTCATTTTCATAATCCTACAATATCTTACTCTTGTAAATCTCTTAGCTGGACTGGACCCTGGTGATATTGAAAATTGAGATCTGTTCATGGGTTTGGTGGACTTCTTTGCAGCTTTTTGTATTTTAGTAATGGATTACTTACTTCTCTCTTTTGTCCTAGAAGAATCCATGCCCTCAACAGCAGGACACAATCGAATAGCAATCCCACTCGGTCTCGCTGGTCATCATGTGAGCACAGCCCAAGCTGTTGCAGCTCAGGCAGCCTCCGCGCAAGTAGCAGCAGCTCAGGCCATGGCCCTCGACCAGCTGCGAGAGAAGCTGGACTCAGGAGAGCCTCCCGAGAAAAAGGTGTCAGTCATGGCAGAGGAACAGCAACGGCTCATGCAGCAAGCATTACAGCAGAACCTGTTGGCCATGGCAACGCAGATCCCTATGAACATTAAAATTAATAGTAGAGGTAAGGCGAGGAGATAAAATTTGTGCTAGAATGCCAGATGTTGCCAAAGGTTTCTCACTAATACTCTGCTTTGTTGTACATTTCCACCATTATGGAAATACAGTGAACAATTTCACCTCATTCACTTGGGGCCTTCAAATACCTTATTGCTACATTTCTGTTCTTTATTCATTTCTATGATGTAATTCCTGTTCCCTTGTCATTTCCCCCTTGTTTCTTCAGAGTTCCAACAGTACATTGAGGATAAACATTGGCAAGTCATGTTGCAGTTGTGTAGAGCTTTAGTTAGGCCACACTTGGAATAGTTTTCAATTCTGGCCACACTACCAGAAGGATGTGGAGGCTTTGGAGAGGGTACAGAAGTGGTTTACCAGGATGTTGCCTGGTATGAAGGGCATTAGCTATGAGGAGAGGTTGGAGAAATTTGGTTTGTTCTGAAATGAAAGAGAAAACGCTGGAAAATCTCAGCAAGTCTGGCAGCATCTGTAGGGAGAGAAATGCGCTAACGTTTTGAGTCCGATGACTCTTTGTCAAAGCGGTTTGTTCTCACTGGAACGACCAAGGTTGAGGGGCTACCCCGATAGAAGTCTACAAAGTTATGAGGGGCATGGACAGAGTGGATAATCAGAAGCTTTTTCCCAGGGTGGAAGAGTCAATTACTAGGAGACATAGGTTTAAGATGCGAGGGGCAAAGTTGAGAGGAGATGTGCGAGGGATGTTTTTACACAGAGGATAGTGGGTGCCTGGAACTCGCTGCCAGAGGAGGTGGTGGAAGCAGGGACGATAGTGACGTTTACGGGGTGTCTTGACAAATCATGAATAGGATGGGAATAGAGGGATATACAGAAGTGTAGAAGGTTTTAGGTTAGACGGGCAGCATGATCAGCGCAGATTTGGGGGGCAACGGGCCTGTTCCTGCACTGTACATTTCTTTGTTCTTTGTTCTAATACCATCCTTGTACATTTAGTTCCATTGTGTCAAAATCAAGACCCATCTCCTTGATTCTTAATTTCAATAATTACTTCCCTCAGCCCTTACCTCTCCTCTACAATCTACAAGCTTTTGAAATTTAAATCTTGCCATTACTTTCTGGTTGAATTAGTCGCCCCATTACTCTTCCTGTCTTTCCCCATGTACGCACAAACATTGCTCTAAGTCTTTTCAAAATTAAATATCTTCTGAATATGTTGATATTCTGTACAAAATTTACATTCAAGATAAAGTACCATATAATTTGTCCACATAATCAGATAATGTTGCATGTGGTAAATATCTGGCAACATACACTAAAAGCCCTTCTCAATCTTGCTTGATGTGATTGTTAAATTACTTTTGACATAAGATTGTAAAGTCTCCAGCTTTCCTTCTTTCCTATGAATAGGCCTGCTGAATGTATTACTTTTTAATTAATGTTTCATTCCCAACAAGGTGAGATACGCCTGTGCTGTGGAATAAATCATCCACATTTTATACTTCGCATCAGCATCGATAATTCATGCCACAAGCTAGATCTGAGGAAAGTCTTCAGTGGCCTGCTCCAGTCGTGCCTTAACCCACATGGGGCATCAGCTGCTACAAGACATTATCCAAATGCCAGCCATAAGAGCAGGCTCATATATCTAGAGTTCAGCACCTACTGTGATTGGGCTGTTGAACTTATGTTGCTGAAGATCCACAGCCATAGAATCCCAACATTGCAGAAGAGGACCTTTCGGCCTATCGAGTCTGCACTGACCATCCACAGGAGCACCCCACCTAGGCCAGCTTCCCCAACTAACCTGCATATTATTGTACACTCAAGGGCAATTTAGCATGGCCAATCCATCTAATCATCTCCACCTGGAGGAAACCTATCTGATTGATATACGGTGTGTTGAAGTGTTGTTCGGATCAGCATGGAAAAGCACTCACATATTTACTATGCTGTGGCCTTGCAAGTTTTGAGGACCTTCTGCCTGCCAGATGAGTGTGCAAACATGTACTTATGTGTAGTCTAGTGACCAACATTCTATTTGAAGGTTAACAGAATCTTACCAGAGGCCATGGGCAGGATTCTCTTCAGCTAAATTGGGACAGGCAATTGGGCAGAAAACTGGTTCCAACGCTGAAATCGCGGCCGGCGCCGATCTGACTCCAAATTGCAATGCTCCAGCACCTTGACAGTGGCGACAATGAGTTCCAGAGCGCACGTACAGTAGACACTGTTTGCATATCATTAACGGGCCTGACTCAGTATCCTCTGATGGGCTGTGTTCCCGAAGGCATGGTTCACTTGTACTTTCAAAAATCGTGAAATCAGCATGGAGGCTGCTCAGTGAGACAGAGCGGGTATGGAAGGTGTCCAACACGGCATAGTTTGCTGACAGTTGTGTCGCTGGCCGGGGTGCTTCTGCCAAGTTTGGGGGGAGTAGTGGAGGATGGCCAGGAGGTGAGCTGTGGGGTCGGGGTGGACGGGCATGGAACACCATTGCCGCAGCCAGCAAGGTAGCCATGCAGCAGCGCATACCGTTAACAGCCCATTTTGAACCTAGTGTCACGGATCATATAGGTTTCCCCCCAGCCCCAGCTGACCCATCAGCTGTATGGGCATGCTCCATCACAACCAGTGGCAGCTTATTGGCTGGGATATGTGTGTGTGGGGAGTGTAATGTGTATGTGCGGCTGCAGCTTCTCAGCCTCCCGAGTGTCATTCACGGACCCAGCGAATCCTGCACCGTTTTTCATTAGAATCGATTGTGCTCTATGCGTTACCCTTCAACGGTAGCGGTATCGGTCCAGATGTGGCGCCCGTTTATCTGCGATAAAAGTTCACAGATTCTGCGTTGGTATCAACACTTAGTCTCAAAAACAGAGAATCCCGCCGCTGTGTCCCCAAGATAGCTTGCCTGACAAAGGAAATTCTATTTTCTGTGGCAGGCTTGGTAGGTCTTCCCAGTACCTGCGGTACTTTTTGACATTGATAAGTCAGTCTGGCCCACTAGTAGCCACTTGCTCATTAATTATGACTGGAAGGTCAACTCCATACAATGCAAAACCGATAATATAATCCTGAATGGATAGATAAGCAGCAGAAAACTTCTCAGTGCTCTGTATGTTTTAACTTGGGTAAGCTTCAGAATTGACCCTACACAAAGTTTAGTGTACATGGGCTTGACTCAGTGGAGTTAGGTATACTGACTTTCTTCAATCTTACCTTGGGTAATAATACAAAATAATGGAAGAATTTGGAGGGCGAAAGTCTGATGGATCCTGCTGTGAAGAACACCTTCATGATACTGGCCATGGTTAAAGACTAAATGAGGTGGTTAATCCCAATGTATTTGAAGGATTCTACAGGCTTTCATAACCCATGTGATGAAGACCACATAACCCACCAAACCTGTGTATCCCACTGGAAGTCAACCCAGAATTAAAAGCTGGAGATCTGGGTCAGTTTCCCCATTTCGGAGATGTATTCTCTCCAGAGCTGAATTGCGGAAGCGCAAATCAAGAAGTGATTCTCAATCCTTAGCCATGCAAATTGATGCATCACAAGGATTGTATGGGAATCCCTAAGGAATCCTGCTTTTGGGCTGCCGTTTTCAGCACCCCTCCCCCAACACAATTAAGCACCCATCAATGCAATTCAATCCCCCGCAATGCAATTCAGCCCCTCGCAATGCAATTCAACCCACACACCCACACTCCCCCGGGATTTTCTGGGTCACCCCCACCTTCATTACCGAGGTGACCTGACCCCACCACTACCCCCCGAGACACACTAAATAAAGATAACCCCCCCCTACAGAGATCTGCTAAATAGCGACCGCCCCCCCGAGACCCCCTAAATAAAGAGACCTCCAAGACCTCCTAAATAAAGAGATTCCCCCAGAGACCCCTAACTAAAAAGAATGCTCCCAGACCACCTAATTAAGAGGCCCCCACAGAGACACCTAAATAAAGAGACATCCAACAGAGAACACCTAAATTAAGGGACATACTCCACAGAGACTCCCTAAATAAAGAGAGCCCCTCAGAAAAGAAACCCCAGACAGGAAGCCCCCCAGTTGAGACACCTCTGTCAGGAAGCCTGCCCAGAAGAGAGACCCCAGTCTCACCGTTGGCTAAAACAGAGGAAGCAGCTCCTCTAAATTCCTGGAAAGAGAAAACCAGCAAGCTGGGTTTAAACCCCCTCAGATCTGTGATCTGCAAGGCAGTTATTCATTTCTCTTTGACATTGATTTTACTCGGCTGTGATTGGCAGCTTCCATACACCCCCGCTGTCAGCATTGCTCCATTCATCTCTCGCCATTGTTGAGTAACTTTGAAATAATCAGCTGGGAAACTAGCATGTTTTTAAATATCAAGCTTTGATTGACAGCTCCTGGACCACTTCAAACAGTTAAGTGCTGTTAGTTTCACATGTGACTAGTTCAAAGTCATTCAACAGTGAAGGGAAATGAATGGAAAGCACTTAATTCTGTTTGAATGTTCTCTTCTGGGGGGCTTCCTGACAGGGGTCTCTCTTCTGAGGAGTCTTTGGGGGGGACTATGAGGGGGTCTCCATGTGAGGGTCTCTTAATTTAGGCGGCCTCTGTGAGGGTCAGTTTATTTAGGGGGGTCTGTCGTGGGGTAGGGATGGGCAGGTCCTGCATTGTAGGTGGGAGAGTGGCCCTCTGATGGACTTTGGGGGCAACTCCCTGAAGAGTTATCCCCTTGGCTCAACGCGAGGTCCATAGTGTCAAATATACTCTTGTCAGGGCGAACACTGATTCTCGCCCTCGTGATTCCTAGCCCAGAGAACTGGAGAATCACGAGGGCCTGGAGTTTATGCTGCCCAGCCCACTAATAGGATGCAAATAAGTCTTAATGACCCATTTGCATCCTCACGCTTGGCACAGGAGGTGAACCTAGATCCCAACCCAGAGATGGGCTGGAGAATTGGAAGGATGCCAATCCCATTTCCCCCCTCTGTGATGCTGAATTATCCGCTGTATCAGGAACTCTGCTACCGGTGACGTGAGGCGAAGCATCAAGCCCCTGGCCTCCACTTGGCAGAACTGTCTGAAGTGAGGTTCAAAGCCTGCATCCACTGGCTTCCAAAAACATGCTCCTCCCGATACTGGTTAACTGGTGTGTGTGCCTACACGGCAAAAGTGTGCACACTACTTTCCACGAAGGGAAACTTCACCTGTGTGAATTTTCTGGAGCATGGCTTGCAGGTAGTTAAGCATGGTAAAGGGTTCCCCTTTATTTTAACAAAACAATCATAGCCACAAAAACAAAATTTAGAAATGAAGAAAAAAGGTAATGCATTTCAAAGAACTAAAGATTGAAAAACCTGCTCTACTAGAAACATAAGGCAGAGGAAAACCCAAATAAGATAAATGAAGATTTCATAAAATTATTATTCTGAACTTGATATGAAAACAAAAATTGAGAATATCAGGTAAAAAGGGAAGTTACTCATTTTGTTTTTTAGGAATAAACATTTTTTTTAGATTGAACCATAACCTATTAAAAAAGTTCTTTAATTGGCTGATATCTAACCAAGACTTATAATAAAACATTATATGAAAACACTGGGTGTCATTTTAGATGATTGACAGTGAGTGGATTTTGCCCATCACACTTTCAATGTCACCCGTCACAGCAGCTATCACCTCCACTGTTACTGGCAGTGCCATGGCTCATTGCTGTTTAGCTGCAGATCCCTCTGCCACAAGTCACATGATTGGGTTGCAGTCTCCCTGGTGATTATTTCTGCACTTCTACTCTTGACCCTTCAACTGCTTTCAGATTGTGAGGCTGCTCTTCCAGCATCAAGGTACAGATTAATTACAGCTTCCTCTAAGCAGCCATTGTCTTTGGCCCCCCCACCACCAACTCCTCTCCTTTGCTCCAGATTCCAACCCCTCAATGGCCTCTTTTTCTGACAACCTGTTTCACACTCAGGCTCCCAATGTTGGACTCATTTTTATAATAGGGCAGAATTATATTGTATTCCGTTTCAACAATCATTCATGAGATATTATCAATAATAGCAATCTGCATTTATATATCATCTTTAGTGAAGTGAAAGCTCCCAAGACACCATATTGGAGCTTTATCAAACAAAACTTGGCACAGAACCACACACAGAGGTATTAGGTAAGGTGACCAAAAACTTGATGAAAGAGATACATTTTAAGGAGTGAACAGTGGAGAGTCTTAGGGAGAGAATCCTAGAGTGTGGTACCCAGGCACAGGCAACATACTAAAACCAAGGATGCGTAGAGATCTCAGATGATCATACGGTAGTTACAGAGATGTTAATAGGTGGGGCATGGGGTGGGGCAGGGGGGGTTATGAGCCATGGGCAGAGTTGAAAACAAGGATGATCATTATAATCATTTTAAATTGAGGTGTTGCCAAACTCAGAGAACGTGCTCGACCAGCTGTATTGCACCCGAAGGGGAGCGTGACGTGTCTGGTAGATGCTGATCTTGCGAGGCGTCACGCTCAGGATGCCGCCGACAATGGGTGAGACCAAATCTCACAAGCCTAAGTAGGTTTAAAACCCTCTTGGGCATGCTGGCTCAGGATCTATGGGGCCCCCGGAATCTACCGGCCCGCCCAGGGAATCCCCAGCTGTGCGCTGTTCAGTACTGATCGACACAAACGTGGACCGGGGATCCAGTGCCCGTTTTTACGACGGCAGCAAGCAGGTGTGTTTGCTGCCGTGAAAAAACGGGCGTAAAGGCCCGGCCGCTCGGCCCATCGGCTGCGGAGAATCGCTGCTCGTCGTAAAAAACGGCGAGCGTCGATTCGTGACGGGGGTCGGGCGAGGGGGGGGGGGAGGAGAATAGCGGGAGGGCGCAAAAAATGTCGGGTGGCCCTCCCGCTATTCTCCCAACCGGCGTGGGCAGCGGAGATTCGAGCCCCATATTACCAAAGAACCAAGCTGCCATTGGTACAGCAGCCTCGCTGCCCATTGGCTCAGGCAAGTCATGTGTCTCTCTGCCAATTGGTTGTGGCTGGTCACGTGACTCCCCGCCGATTGGCTGAGAGGCTGGTAGCTCTGCCTACAAGGCAGGGTATAAGAGCTCGTACTGGCTGGCAGTCGCCTTTCTCTGTATGACCACTACCGGGCTCACATCTAGCGTATTAAAGCCTGTTGTTTGGAACTTCATTACGACTCGAGTCCAATTGATTGGGCATCAATGTAATACGCTAGATTTTGAAAATGGAACTACGGGTTAAGCCAGAATGCCTCCGGATCAGCCCGCATGCTGCAAACGCATCAGCAACTTTTAAACATTGGCTGGCGTACTTCAACAGCTACCTCACTACTACAGGAAATCGCCCAACAAAGGAGTAGAAACTCCACATCCTCCACTCGTGCATGGGCACCGCCATTTACTCGATGATATAGGACGAACTGGACTATGATGTCGCCATGGATCTCCTAAAAGGACACTTCATCAGGCCAGTAAACCAGGTCTACGTGTGGCACCTCCTGGCAACAAGGCAACAATTCCCCGGTGAGTCCCTCGATGAATTCTATCGGGCCCTCATTGTCCTAGGGAGAAACTGCGCCTGCCCGCAGGTCACTGCTGCGGAGCACACCGAACTCTTGATCAGGGACGCCTTCGTGGCAGGCATGCAGTCACCCCAAATACGGCAGAGACTTTTAGAGAAGGACGCTCTCAGCCTCACTGAGGCACGGACCCTTATATCCTCCTTGGAGGTCGCTGACCGCAATGCGCGTGCGTATGCCCCCGGCCGCGTGGCAGCCCCGTGAGCAGCGTGGCACACCCCACTCGGGCCGCACGGGGCCCCCCCCTGCACTCTTCTAGGGCCCCGTGCGGCACGCGGACCTCGCTGCCTCCACCCCCCACTGCCATGAGTGATCCACAGCCGCCAGTTTGGGCCCCCGACGCCACGTGCGAGCCCCGGGCGCCACCGTTTTGGGCCCCCACTCCACGTATGACCCCAGGGCGCCGCCATCTTGTTCTTCCCCACCACGTGAGGCCGACGGGCGCCGCCATCTTGGATCGGCACGGAGGACCCCGCAAGTGATTATTCCGTCTTGGATGACGACTCCGAGTTCCTGCCACAACTCGCCTCGGTGACACTGGATCAGACACGGCCCCGCACGCTTTCCATGGTGACACAGATCCACCTCAACCGTCGCGAGACGAGCTGCCTGCTGGACTCCGGGAGCACAGAGAGTTTCGTCCACCCCGACATGGTAAGACGCTGTTCATCCCGTTCATCCCGTAAAGCACGAAATCGCTCTGTCATCTGGTTCGCACTCCGTCCAAACCACCAGGTGCTGCGTAGGTGATTGATGAGAACTCCCGCTTCCCGTTCGCCATCCCCTGCCCCGACATGACCACTTCAACTATCATCAAGGCCCTCCACTTCATTTTCTCCCTGTTCGGTTACCCCGCGTACATCCACAGCGACCGGGGGTCCTGTGCGGCCCGCGGACCTCGTCAATTCCTCCTCAGCAGGGGCATCGCCTCTAGCAGGACGATCAGTTATAACCCCCGGGGTAACGGTCAGGTCAAGAGGGAGAACGGTATGGTCTGGAAGACCGTCCTACTGGCCCTATGGTCCAGGTGTCTCCCACTGGCAAGGCGTTCTCCCAGACGCCCTCCACTCTAATCGGTCTCTCCTCTGTACTGCCAGGAATCAAACACCTCATGAATGTCTTCTTGTTTTCCCCAGGAGGTCTTCCTCTGGGACCCCACTCCCGACCTGGCTGTCCACCCCTGGACCCATCCTGCTCCGGAAGCACGTGCGGGTGCACAAGTCCGACCCGTTGGTTGAAAGAGTCCAGTTACTCCACGCGAACCCACAGTAGGCGTACGTGGAGTATCCCGACGGACGACAGGACACGGTCTCCCTTCGGGGCCTGGCACCCACCGGAATGTGGCTACACCTCCCAGCACCAACACCCTTCCCCCAGTCCCGACTGTCCCCAGCGCCCCCGCAACCCAGCGCACAGGAACCCCTCCCCCCGGCCCAGCTACCGCCAGTTCCGACCAGGGGTACGGACACAGGACCGCGACCACAGCTCCCGGAGTCACGGACGACCACCGCTCCAACATCACCGGCGCCGCTGCGCAGGTCCGGCAGTACACCAAAGGCACCCATCCGGCTGATCGAGTCAATTTGATGGACCTTATGGACTTTCACATTCTGCATATGTTCCTTGCCTGTGTTTTTTTTTTGTTTTGTTCTCATTATTATTACGGTGGTTATTGTTGGTTTTTTTCCCTTGTACACTGTATACAGCATGGTTTTCTTACACGTTCGTCGCGGGCCAGTGGGCAGCCATAGTTACCTCGGTACTACCCGAGAAGGTCTCTAGTCATACTACCAGTTTTACAGGCCCCCCCATCCCCCCCATCTCTCCCGCCACTCCTTCCCACCCCCCTCCCCTTCTTTCACAACAAGGGGTGAATGTGGTAGTATGGCTAGAGAGATCATATTACCAAAGAACCAAGCTGCCAATGGTACAGCAGCCTCGCTGCCCATTGGCCCAGGCAAGTCATGTGCCTCTCTGCCAATTGGTTGTGGCTGGTCATGTGACTCACCGCCGATTGGCTGAGAGGTTGGTAGCTCCGCCTATAAGGCGGGGTATAAGAGCTCGTACTGGCTGGTAGTCAGCCTTTCTCTGTATGACAGGCAGTGCCAGGGTGCCCAGGTTACACCTTGCCCAGAGGAAAGCATCTGGGGACCTCCGATCCCCTGAGAGATCCCCACGAGTGCTGTTCATCTGGTCCCCGTTTGTGGAGACCAATACTGAATGGTGCTTGCCTGAGGTCCCCTGAGTACCTGCCTGGCACTTTCAAGGTGCCTAGGTGGTTGCCAGCTGGCAGAGGCACTGCCAGGAAGCCAGGCTGGCACTGCCAATGTGCTAAGCTGGCATTTTATGCACAGCACTGATCGGGCAGGGGTGCCCTGCATAGGTGTGTGGGGGTGAAGAGGACTCCTTTACGATGAATTGGAGCTTGGGGGCATTGGGGGTTTAGGTCAGGGGCTCAAGAGATCGGAATGCATTTAAAAATGGCGTCCCGATCTCTCCAGGCACTAAGTTTCGGTGAGCGGGGCTCCTCAGTGCAGGAAAAGGGACTATAAACAGTCTCGACCACGCATTCCCTGCTGAGACCCCGTATCTAACCACAGTCATCTTAGATGTCATTGTGTTTCTCGGTGCCACATTGTTCCCATTTGATTACATCGCACCCTTAGAAACCTTTCTATTAGATCGTGCCCAAGGTCAATGTGCAAAATTCTAACAAGGCTGGACAGACTAGATGCAGGACGATGTTTTCCCTGAATCTAGAATCAGGAGGCACAGCATCGGGGTACGAGAAAGACCATTTAGAACTGAGATGAGGAAACATTTCTTCACTCAAGGGTAGTGAACCTGTGGAATTCTCTACACCAGAAGGTTGTGAAGGCCAAGTCACTGAATATATTCACGAAAGAGATAGATAATTTTTTAGATTTTAATTGCATCAAGGGCTATGGGGAGAAAGTGGGTATATGGCATTGACAACCATGATCATATTGATTAGGGAGCAGGCTCGGCGAGTCAAATGGCCTACTCCTGCACCTATGTGTCTACTTTTCTCTGTTTCTGTTGTGCATAGTTGTAATGCATAAACGTGATACCGTAAGAGTTAGGATACTGGCAGCAGAGTATTGGTTATGATCAAACTTATGGAAAGTGACAGGTGAGAAGCCGGATATGTGATTCAATTAATTAATGGAATTTGTTTTTTGTTTAATAGACGTGATTAAGACGATTTCATTTCAAAACGGTAACTTATTATGCAGAGAGGCGGACTTTGAAAGGTGCACAGAGACTCAGTACACAATCACTATGCTTTTGGTTCACTAAAGAGGCATTACTTAGCTTTGATTCCACAAAATTATTTGGGGCAAATGGATAATGTAAGCATAGGAGAACATCTAATGCACAGCAACCATAATTAGATTCAATATAAGCAATAAATAAAGACAGGTAAGAATCAAAGAGAAAGGTACGAATTGGGAAAAACAGTAAATTGCACCAGATGAAGAGGGAACTAACCCATAGAAATTGGAAATAGAAATTGATATCACAACACACAAAAAATAGGAAATTGGAGATGATTAGTAGAGACCAGACATGTT
Organism: Scyliorhinus canicula; assembly: GCF_902713615.1. NCBI lineage: Eukaryota > Metazoa > Chordata > Chondrichthyes > Carcharhiniformes > Scyliorhinidae > Scyliorhinus > Scyliorhinus canicula. The sequence continues at coordinate 63,714,028 of NC_052148.1, forward strand.
CCAACAAGGAATCAAGGGCATGTAACAGAAACTAATGTTCCTTAGGTGTACAGAGAAACAAGACAAATTTTAAACATTTGCAGGGTGAGGGAATAGAACTAGCTGAGTTGCTCTTACAGAGGGCCGGCATGGTAGTGATAGGCAGAATGGCCTCCTTCTGTGCTGCAACCGTTCCCTACTATTCTATGAAAATATCTGGAGCTAATCATACAAAAGGGTATCCAGGGAGGAACAGAAAATATAGATGGAAACAAGAAAGATTGGAAAGGAAACAGAGGCATGAGAAAGCACCCTGCAGTTAATAAAGTGAATAATGAAAAAGATTTTATTGACACATAAAACTGTGAAAGCATTGTTAAAGAAAGTTTAAGATGGGTTGGAGATGATAACGAAAATCTCATGGTGAGTGAAGGTGGAGACATAAAATGGGTACTTTGCTTTGTTTTTTACACAAGGTGATAATCAAAATGAACAGGTATAAAGGGGATTACACATTTAGAAATAATAACTATAGGGAAATAAAAGGAAGCAGCACTGAAAAATATAGTGTGGACTGCAAAGTGAAAACGGGCACTTGCCCCTGATGACACACATCCTCGGACATCAAGGGGGATCAGAGGGAAAATTGAAGCAGCCTGAACCGGGGTAACTACAGACCAATCAGCTGAACATTACTGTGGGAAATGAAGAAAATCACGTGTATTTATTTAATGTCTCTCTTATCTTTAGAATGCCCCAGAGCCTTTCCTCATAGTTCAGACCCACAACACTGTGGGTCAGCCTTCTTGCCAGTAATTGTCAAGGTTTTCATTAAAGCAAGTGCTTAAAGATTTTAGCCTTAAATTTGACGTCACTTCTGTTCCCTTTTCATTCTATTTTTTTTTTAAATTCTCAGTTCATTTCTGTTCACCTTCCGAGGGTTGTGATCTGAGGACTCTACAACTCACTAAAGAAGCATGCAGCATTTCTGTTATTTTAAAGGCTTATTATGTAACTTTCCCATTTCTTATGCTCCATGCGACACCCTCAGGCTCCTTCAGCCTGGTCGCTGCTCTTCCTGTCATTTGTTGTATTTTCACTGCTCTTTCAAAGGAATGAGGGAGGCTAAGTGATACTTTCTGTTGGTACCTGGAAACATCCGGGGCGGGATTCTCCGACCAACCCGCCGGGTCGGAGAATCGCCGTGGGGGGGGGGGGGGTGTGGTGGCGTGAATCCTGCCCCCGCCGGCTGCCGAATTCTCAGAGACCGGGGATTTGGCAAAGGTGGGAATCGCCCCCCTGGCCATTCTCCGGCCCATGATGTACCTATTTTTGCCCGGTTCCACCGGCGTATGTTAGGTCAGGTATTTACTGGCGGAACCTGGCTCCGCGGGCGGCCTCCGGAGTCCTCGGGGGGGGCGCGGGAGGATCTGGCCCTGGGGGGGGAGGGGGGGTACACCACGGTGGCCTGGCCCATGATTCGGGCCCACCAATCCACGGGCGGGCCTGTGCCGTGGGGGCACTCTATTCTTCCGCGCCGGCCGGTATAACGGTCCGCGATGGCGGTCGCGGAGAAGAACCCCCTGCGCATGGACTGGGATGATGCCAGCACATGCTGGCGCTCCCGCGCATGCGCCAACTCGCGCCGGCCAGCGGAGGCCCTTCGGCGCCGGTCGGTGGTGCGCTAAGCCCCTTCTGCGCCGGCCGGCGTGGCACAAACCACTCCGGCGCTGGCCTAGCACCTGAAGGTGTAGAGGATTCCGCACCTTCGGGGCGGCCTGAGGCCGGAGTGGTTCACGCCACTCCTTCGCGCCAGAGTTGCCCGCCCCGTCAGTTTCCGAAGAATTCCGCCCCCTGTGTAGATGTTAACACTCTCATCTAATCACATTCACGTCCGCCTGGTGTGCACCCTTGATTCAGGTCTCGTATGAGGGAGGAGACAATTTTTGATGCAGCAAGTTACCGCAACGCACCATCTGAATGAATAGTGGAAGAAGATTCAATAGTGGAAGAAGATTCACTACTTGAAGGGAACAAAAGAGCAGGAATATCAGTCTAACTGCAGAGCTGTTTCAAAGAGTCTGTAGGTCAAATGGCCTCCTTCTGTGTTGTAAAACTGTATAAATTCTACCTAAATGTGGCGCCAGGCTGTATCCCTACTTCATATAAGCTATGTAATTGCAAGTGGCAGCACAGTAGCACAGTGGCTAGCACTGTTGTGACAGGGTCCCAGGCTGTGCGGAGTCTGAAAGTTCTCCCTATGTCTGCATGGGTTTCCTCTGTGTCCTCCCATTTCCTCCCACAAGTCTCAAAAGACATGCTGTTAGGTGATTTGGACATTTAAAATTCTCCCTCAGTGTACCCGAACATTCGCCGGAGTGCGGTGACTGGGGGATTTTCACAGTAACTTCATTGCAGTGTTGATGAAAGCCTACATGTGACTATAATAAAGATTATTATTATTATTCAGTGGCTGAGTTTCAGATACGTTGCACACCAACGGTAAAGATGTTATGGGCTGCATTGTCTGATCGCGAATGCCGAAATCGCGTTTGGCATCGGCCGGAGAATCACCGTTTATGCCGGAATCGGGGGCAGTGCATTTTTGCAATGCTCCACCCCCTCAAAAACAGTGTCCTTGTGGAGTACGTCACCTCAGGATGTCACCTAAGGCCCTCCTCTGATGCTCCTCCCCGATAGGCCGAGTCCCGGACGGCATGGGACACGTGCTTACATCGTTCGGGGACATTGCATGGCAGCTGCGGGTTGAGTCCAGCGCCATCACAGTCGGGGGAAAGCCATTCTGCTTGCAGTGGGGGCTTCGGCAGGGGCTGGGGGCATTGGTGGGGGTGGCCCGGGAATGATGAGGCTGTTTACAGGAGGGCAGTTTTTGGCAGGCTGGGTCCACGTGTGGCTGGTGCCAGGGGGCTTCACACTGTGCGTTTGCTAGCATCCCACCGGATGGAGGATCGGTGTGTGGGCGGCGCTGACTTTCTGGTTGTAAGGCCAGATGGATCCTGTGGTCATAGCCGCAGGACCGGAGAATCCAGCCCCAGGAATCTGAAACCTATCGTCCGAAAGATTACCGTACCGGCGCCAAAGAGCAGCGTGAACCACTCCGGCGTCAGGCCGCCTGGAAGTTGCGGAATCCTCTGCACTTCCGGGGGCTAGGCCGGCACCAGAGTGGTTGGCGCTGCGCCAATCGGCAGTGAAGGGCCTCCACTGGCCGGCGCGAGTTGGCGCATGCACGGGAGTACCAGCATGTTCTCGTGCATGCGCAGAACCGCTGCCGTGTTTCCTGCGCATGCGCAGGGGGTTTCATCTCCGCGCCAGCCACGGCGGAGCCTTACACAGACCAGCGCAGAGGGAAAGAATGTGCCCACGGCACAGGTCCGCCCGCAGATCGGTGGGTCCCAATTGCGGGCCAGGCCACCGTGACCCCCCCCCCTGGGGCGGGATCCCCTCGCACCCCCCCTGATGGCTCCACTAGCCGCCCTCCAAGCCAGGTCCCGCTGGTATGGACCATGTATAATCCACGCCAGTGGGACTGGCCGAAAACGGTTGGCTGTTCGGCCCATCGGGGCCCGAAGAATTGCCGGGGGTGGCACTGCCAAGATCGGCGTCGCTCGATTCCCGCCCCGCCCGAAAATCAGCGCCGGAGAATTCGGCAGCTGGCGTCGGAGCGGCGAATTAGAAACAACAGGAGCGGGATTCTCCGACCCGGCAGGGGGGGGTCGGAGAATCCCGCCCCTGTTGTTTCTAATTATTCTTCCTTCTGAATATGTAGCGATGGGATATCTTATGTGAGACCTACGCTGTGGAATTCACCCAAAGACTAGATATACTCACATTTTGAACTCAGCAGAAATCTGGTGTGCTTGTTTCAGTTATGACACAATTAATGTGTTGTATGAATCAAATAAATCATGAGTAAATTTACAGGTTTCTTTTCATTGTTGCTCAACAACCATTCAACAAGAAAAACAGTGTTGATGTTGGAGCAATGTGTTAAACCTGACTGAATAACTCAGGAATAAATTTGGTGGTGTGAACAAAATGTTAGTGCCATTCCATCATTCAGAGCGAACCAAGTTATTACTCTTTAGTGGCAATTAGCGTGCACACCGATTCTAATGCTCAGAGCAATTACATCCCTCACCAGAAGTACTAGGGTAATTGGCATAGGAAATAGAAACCACCCTACTGGCGGAGTGGATAATACTCCTCTGAGGTTCGGATGTAAGACTGCTATTGGACAGAGTAGAGAGAGTTTTATTCCATTATTCCACGTATCACTTTGTAAAGCACACTGGGATATTTGTTATAGTTGAAGCGCTATATAAAAATAATAATGTTTATTAGTGTCACAAGTAGGCTTATATTAACACTGCAATAAAGTTACTGAGAAAATTCCCCAGTCACCACACTCCGCGCCTGTTCGGGTACACTGAGGGAGAATTCAGAATGTCGAAATCACTTAGCAGCACGTCTTTCGGGACTTGTGGGAGGGAACCGGAGCACCAGGAGGAAACCCACGCAGACATGGGGAGAATGTGCAGACTCCGCACAGACACTGACCCAAGCCGGGAATCGAACTCGGGTCCCTGATGCTGAGAAGCAACATTGCTAACCACTGTGCTACCGTGCCACCCATATAAATGCAAATGATTATTTCTATTGATGATGCGTCCAATGTGTGATATCTGAAAAGTGTACAGCTGAGTGCTAGCACCAGAAATACAAAGTTCTGCTTTTCACAACACTGACAGTCTTCAGGTTTTTGGGTGCAAAAATGAATTTTAATTGTACCCAAGTTACAGTTCATTCAAAACATTTGCTACGTAGAAAATATTGTTTGAAGTAGGAAGTTTACATATTTCAGTAAATTTGTTTGCCTTACAATTGCCATTGGTATCACCTACCCTTTTGACCTACAAGTTTGTGAAACTTTAAAACTAATCTGGAGAGGAACTTTCCTTTTGTTAAGAAGCCTGAGTGAGAACCATGAGGCAGGACACCACCAAAGTCAAAAAGAGGAGGAGAAATTAAGAATAAGTGATTAAATGGCAATCACTAGCCAAACTTTGTTTTTCAAAGTTTATAGAATATGAGTGAAAAGGAAGATTTAAGAAGGTAGAGAATTCCAGTAATTGGGTCCAATTTCACCGTAATAAAGAGCAGTTCCAGGCAAATACGGAGGGGAAAGAAAAACACTTGAATTAGTTGTTAAGAGAAACTTAGTAATCAAATATCCCAGTCCTATCAGGTCCCAGGAGCCAGCTTATCATCTCTAGTTTACTCACTGAGCTATCTTGCTTTTTGGCACTCATATTGGTATTTCTTCTTCTTGCTTTCTCCAGCAGATGACAGACAAGAAACTGCATTGAACCTGTCTACAAATGGCATTAGCAGCATCAACATGTCAATAGAAATAAATGGAGTTGTCTACACAGGTAAACAGAAGGCTGTTTTCCGATGTAATTGCAAGCAGGAAATCCAATAACTTATAGCAGTGCAGTGGCGTTAAGTTCTATACACAATTTGATGTCTTTACTATAAAATCCATTCTAATGAAGTGGCAGTCCGATGCAGTTAAAAAAGTTAAATATCTTGAAATTGCCCTTGTTGATTTGTGGTCGATTGTGCTCATTGTCTTAGATTGAGAAATAGACTGCTGCATCCAGACTGTGTCGCTGAGCTGAGGGTTTAATTACCATTGTGTAAGCACTGGCAGTTCAGAGCCCTCTCTGCCGTGTTCACTTGCCCTTTAATTCAAACCTGTTCCTCAGGGAACAGATGGAAACATGGAATTAAATAGGATTGAATGGGGAGGTAGGGGGATGGAAGTAGAAATAGGAGATGGATACTTACGAAGGAATGTTGTGCTAAACATTGGAGCAAAAAAAGAATAAAATACTACAGCTAAGATAGCTGTTGGGATCAATACATACCAGGAATCTTGACCATAAAAATAAGTAGCCTGTGGAAATGTAGCAATAAATTCACCATCTTCCATAGCCTGAGGCAAAATGTTATACTTTGAAGTCTGTGTTGAGTCCATGCTAACTACAACTTACTGTTTACAGACCCCATTTGTATTTCCAGTGATTCTGCAAAGTGTAAAAGCAGGCTGGTGTTTACCTTGTTTATAGTGCAGGATGGATTCCAGCATTAGTTGTAACTTTGCAGCATTCGCGCATCCCCAAGATTGGACATGCATAGCAACTTAAAAGCTGTGATTGCAGGTTTAAAGCAATTGTGGCTACAATTTTTGGCATGCTGTTTGAACCGTCATTTTCATTTTGGGTGAATTGCAGCTTTTCTGAGACCAATGTCCTTTGCTGGCCTGCATCCATTGGTTAGAAAACTCAGGCCACAAGAAAATAGCAGCCATTGACATTTGCCATTAGTGGCACTTTGCCAACGTCTGTGACATAGAGCTATGTATCAACAACACGCAGTTTTATCCTGTGATACTTCCATTGTACAAAGCAGGACAATGGATGAGTGTTGGCTGGCAGAAGACCCACCCTGTCGCTGCTGAAAGGAAAATCTAGCCCACAGAGTCTTGTTTGTGTTGTGTGAAAGTACCTCTAATGGCAGCTCAATGTTACGTACATATAGGCCAGCATTTTCTGGTCCCGCAAAGGAAAATTTAATGGACTCGGCAACAGTCCGTGGACTTCAGGCAGGTGAAAAATTCCAGCCTTGAGATCTCATCCATCAGCAGCATCAGAGGGGCTGAAGGAATTAACTCCACTATTGCCAGTTCTGATCTGACTGGGCATCTTCATCCATTTGTAACCTTTTCTGTTCCAACTCAGTCCTAACATTGTCCAACTATCACATCCTTGATTTTCCCTTCCATCTTGTTGCAGGTATCTAAGGCTTCAAACCATATTCCTGGGCTGGATTCTCCACCGCACATCGCCTGTAGCGGAGTTTCTGATGTGGTGGAGCATCTAGCATTGGGGAACAAAGGGATGGTGCTGGGCACCGATCTGTTTCTGATGCTCTGGACCCCTGCTGGTTGCAGCATGGAGGTTTGCTCTGTGTCAGCGGGGGGGGGGGGGGGGGGGGGTACAAATAGGTCAAATTGATCCATTTACATCCCATTAAGGGGCTGGACACTGGATTCTCCATGCCTCACTGATTCTCCGGCCCTCTGGGCTGAGATTCACACAGGCTTTGATTGGTACAATATTTTCCAGCTTGGCCCTCACGTGATGGACCTCGGGGTGGGCCAGAGCAATAGGTATTTAAGGTAGGTGCCCCCAAGTCCACCGGAGGACCCACTCCCCCCCCCTCCCCCACAATATAAATTCTGCCCACCCCACACTGGTAATGTTTATAAACATCTTGGAGTTTCACTTCCTCTTTTTCTCAGCAGAAAGCACTTAACTGCTATTGAGCTGTCAATTGTAGCTAGATGTTTAGAAACATTGAAGTTAGTTTCACAGAGGGCACTTGAGATCCATTCAAGTGTGAAGGGAAATTAAATTAAACATTCCAGACAGGCTGTCAATTACAGCCTGGTAAAAGCTTTTTCTCTTTAAAGTGCATAGAAGCCTTATAGATTAAAGGATCTGAGGGGATTTAAACCCACTCGCTTTCTATGCGGTTACAGCTGCAGCTTCTGCCGGAGGCAGCAGGTATAGGTGGCAGGTGAGTTTTAAAGCAGTGATTTTTTTCCTTATGGGAGGGGGTCTCAGTTATGGGGATCGCGGATATGGTGGTATCAATTGTGGGGGGTGTCTCTGGTATGAGAAAGTCCCTGTAATGGGTATCTGTGGTGTGGGGGTATCTCTGATATGGGTGGTCTCTGATATGGAGGGGTCTCTGATATGGGGGCTATCTAGTCAGGGTCTCTGGTGGGGGGTCTTTGATGGAGGAGGTCGTGTCACTCTCATGCATGCATTCTGTGGGGGGGGGGGAAATGACCCAACAATTTCTGTGATGGTGGAGGGGGGGACCTGAATTGCATTGCGGGGGTGGAGGCTCAGCCGCTGGAACTCGCTATTGGGCCGCCCGCTCAGAATGACAGCCCAATAGCAGGATTTGTGATGTAATCCATGGCAAGGGACAGTGGATCGTCTTTGGGCACCACTTCCACCATGAGTGCAAACCGGAGGCAACTCGGTTCCAGCGGGAGACCATAGTCTCCTGAAAGGAAAGTCCTGCCCCTTATATCCCTCTTGATTCTTTACAGTAGAAGGACAACCAGGCATTTCAGCTGATGAGTCATGAACTACAGTAACTGTTTGGAATTCGAAATATGCTTGAAGGTTAAAGATTTATGAGTTGATAATTGATTAAAACACAAAAAAGCATTGAGGCCAGGCTATAAAATTCCTATAAATTGGAAGACTGACAATGTTATCTCAGAATCCTATCGTGGGATATGAGCTCACTTTATTTGCAGCCTGAGTCATCCCAACCATCCATAAAATCTTTAATGCCTTTTAAAATAAACTTGTTGCAGAACACATTGGGAGTAGCAAATTTGAAAAGACTGTGATTAATGTCTCCACAGGCTACAGTCGCATCCATTTTTAATACATAGTCATATTTTTCTCAGAAAGCAATTCGTTACTCTAAACCCTCCTTCCAGACCAGCTATTAGTTTTGTTTATTTAATTTATTTGTTCACGCAATGTAGGCATCAGTGACAAAGCCAGCTTTTATTGCCCGTCCCTGATTGCCCATGGGAACGTGATGGTGACCCCCTTCATCAACTACTGCTTCCATTTGGTGTGTGACTCGGGAAACTTATTGGGAGTGGTGTTCCAACGCACCTGCCAGCCTTGTGGTGGTAGAGGTCGTACGTTTCAAAGGCAGTATTGAAAAAGCATTGATGAGATGCTGTCGTGCATCTTCAGCTTGGTACACACTGCTGCCACTGTGCATTAGTGGGGGAGGGAGTATATGTTTAGGGTGGTGAAAATGGTGCTGATCAAAATGGCTGCATTGTCCCAGCTAGTGTCAAGCTGGAGCTACACTCACCTGAGCAAGAGGAGAGAATTTTATCACACTTCTAACTTGGCCCATGGACAATGGAAAAGCTTTGCGGAATCTTTTACCACAGAATACCCAACTTCTGACTTGTCGTTGCAGCCACAGTATTTATGTGGTTGGTCCAGCTAAACTTCTAGTCAGTGGCAACCCTCAAGATGTTGAAGACTTGGAATTCAATAATGGCATGCCATTGAATATCAGGGGCAGATAGTTAAATTGTTTCTTGTTGAAGATGGGCATTGTTTGTCTATTGTGTGGCTATTGAGCCAGTCCTGACCACCTGACCATTCCCTGACCTGACCTGACTATATCCCCAACCCAACCCGACTACCGCCCAAGAATAATGGGATTAAGGGTTATGGTGTTCGGGCCGGAAAGTGGAGCTGTCCACAAAAGATCAGCCATGATCTCATTGAATGGCGGAGCAGGCCCGAGGGGCCAGATGGCCTACTCCTGCTCCTAGTTCTTATGTTCATATGTTTTTGTGTTCAATCAGGCTCGTCTGCATTCCCAATGACCAGTAAATGGCAGAACCCTTAAGGGCAGAAGGGTCTGGGTGCACAGGTCCACAGGTCACTGAAAGTGGCAGCGCAGGTGGAGAAGGTAGTCAAGAAGGCATACACCATGCTTCACTTCATCAGATGGGGCATTGAGTGTAAAAATTGGCAAGTCAATCTGCAGCTGTATAGAACCTTAGTTAGGCCACACTTGGAATGTAGTGTTCAATTCTGGTTGCCACACTACCAAAAGTTTACAGAAGAGGTTTACCAGGACGTTACCTGGTATGAGGAGAGGTTAGATGAACACAGTTTGTTCTCACTGGAATGACGGAGGTTGAGGGGCGGTCTGATAGAAGTCTATAAAATTATGAGGGGCATAGACAGAGTGGATAGTCAGAAGCTTTTTCCCAGATGGAAGAGTCAATTACTAGGGGACATAATTTTAAGGTGCGAGGAGCAAAGTTTAGAAGCGATGTGCGAGGGAAGGTTTTTACACAGAGGGTAGTGGATGCCTGAAACTTGCTGCAGGAGGAGGTGGTGGAAGCAGGTATGATAGTGACGTTTAAGGCGTATCTTAACAAATACATGAATAGGATGGGAATAGAGAAATATAGGCTGCAGCAGTGTAGAAGGTTTTAGGATAGATGAGCAGTATGGTCGGCACAGGCCTGGAGGGCCGAAGGGCTTGTTCCTGCACTGTATGTTTCTTTGTTCTTTTGTACCCGACTACCCTTTCGACTGTCTGACCATCCCTGACCGAACAACCCCACCCCAGCCTGAAGAAAAACCCCAACCCGACTACTCACTCACCCACCTACCCAACCATGGCTTACAAAAGAAACTAAGGATAGTATTAGATCCAAAGCGGAGTTCTTTAAAGTTGTTGGAAGAGGCAGCAAACCTGAGGATTGGGGAAAGTTCAGCAAAGGAGGACAAAGAGATTGATTAACAGGGAGAAAATTGACTGAGAGTAAACTTCCAAGTAACGTAAAAATGGACTGTAAAAGCTTGTATGAGTAAGAAAATGAGGAGTGAAAATATATGTAGGTCCCTCACAGTCCAAAACAGTAGAATTTAAATAGAGAAAAATGTAGAGCAATTAAACTACTTTAGTTCCGTCTTCACAGAGGAAGACACAAATAACATCCCAGAAATGCAAAGTAATCAAGGGTCCTGAGTGATGGAGCAAATTAAGGAAATTGGTATTACTAGAAAAATAGTGTTGGAAACATGAATGGGACTGAAAGCTGATAAATCTCCAGACTGATTCCTGTGATGGCCGGATTGTTGTATAAGAATAGATTGGGTCGACTGGGTCTCTACTCACTGGAATTTAGAAGAATGAGAGGGGATATAATTGAATCATATAGAATTCCAACAGATCTGGACAGACTGGATGTAGGAACATTGAATTGTCTGACTGGGGTGTCTAGAACAAGGGCTGGCAGTCTTAGGATATGGGGTTGGCCATTTAAGACTGAGATGAGGAGAAACTTCTTCACTCAGAGAGTGGCGAACCTGTGGAATTCTCCACCACTAAAGGCCGTGGAGGGCAAGTAACTGAATGTATTTACAAAGGAAATAGATAAATTTCTAGACTCTAAAGGTGTCAAGAGGTATGGGGAGAGAGCGGGAGTATGGCATTGAGGATCAGCCATGATCATATTGAATGGCGGAGCAGGTTCGATGGGCTGTATGGTCCACTCCTGTTCCTATTTCTTGTTTCCTTCTCTATCCACCTCACCCACTTAGCCACTTAACACAGGGGCTGGTTTAGCACAGGGGGCTAAATAGCTGGCTTGCAATGCAGAACAATGCCAACAGCATGGGTTCAATTCCCGTACCAGCCTCCCAAACAGGCGCCGGAATGTGGCGACTAGTGGCATTTCTCAGTAACTCATTGAAGCCTACTTGTGACAATAAGTGATTATTATTATTAACGACCTCATCCATCTGTCCGTACCCACCTACACGTTACTCACTCATTCATTCATCCACTCACCCATTCATTCACTAATATCCTTTTTTTTTTAAATACTTTTTATTGAAGAAATTTTTCAGAGTACAAACATTTTAACCCCCCCTACATTTAAATTATATCAAAACAAAGTCAAACCCCCCTACTTAACAAGAATCCCCCCCACCCCCTACCCCCTACCCGCGCGCCCCCCCCCGCCTCCCCCCCCCCGCCGACGAACCGGCCGCCAGACCATCTTGTCGTTTCTGGCAATGTCCTCGGGCAGGCCTTGCCCGTGACACCACCGATACCGTGTTTCCTTCGTTGTTATCCCCCCTCCCCCCCCCCTCCCCTCCCCCACACCCTCCCCCCCCCCCCCCTCCCTCCCGCCCTCCCCTCCCCTCCCGGGTTGCTGCTGTCACGACCTCAGTTTCTATCTCTGATCTAAGAGGTCCAGGAAGGGTTGCCATCGCCTGAAAAACCCCTGCACCGACCCTCTCAGGGCGAATTTGATTCTTTCCAATTGGATGAAGTTTGCCATGTCGTTTAACCAGGTGTTAACACTTGGAGGCCTTGCGTCCCTCCACTGAATCAAGATCCTCCTCCGAGCCACCAAGGACGCAAAGGCTAATATTCCAGCCTCCCTCGCCTCCTGTACCCCCGGCTCCACCCCAACCCCGAAGATCGCAAGTCCCCATCCTGGCTTGACCCTGGACCCCACCACTCTTGACACCGTCCCTGCCACCCCCTTCCAGAACTCCTCCAGTGCCGGACATGCCCAAAACATGTGTGCATGATTCGCAGGGCTTCCCGAACATCTGACACACCTGTCTTCACCCCCGAAAAACCGACTCATCCTTGTCCCCGTCATGTGGGCTCTATGCAGTACCTTAAATTGAATGAGACTCAGTCTCGCACATGACGACGACGAGTTGACCCTCTCTAGGGCGTCTGCCCACGTCCCATCCTCTATCTGTTCCCCCAGCTCTACCTCCCACTTGTCTTTCAACTCCACTACTGGTACCTCCTCCACCTCCTGCATAATCTTATAAATGTCCGAGATCTTCCCCTCCCTGACCCAGACCCCTGATAGCACCCTATCACTCGCCCCCCCTGTCGGGAAGCACGGGAAACCCCTCTACCTGTCGTCTGGCAAATGCCTTCACTTGGAGGTACCTGAACGTGTTCCCCGGGGGGAGCCCGAATTTCTCCTCCAGCTCTCCCAAGCTCGCAAACCTCCCCTCTATAAACAAGTCCTTCAGTTGCCTAATGCCCACCCTCTGCCAGCTCCGAAATCCCCCTCCTGCATTTCCCGGTGCAAATCTGTGGTTCCCTCTTAGTGGTGCCCTTATCAAACCCCCCACTTCCCCCCTGTGTCGCCTCCACTGCCCCCAGATCTTGAGGGTGGCCGCCACCACCGGGCTCGTGGTATACCTCGTGGGAGGGAGCGGCCATGGTGCCGTTACCAGTGCCCCTAAGCTTATGTTGCCACAGGACGCCCTCTCCATACGCTTCCAAGCTGCCCCCTCCCCTTCCATCATCCACTTTCGTACCATCGATGCATTTGCCGCCCAGTAATATCCTGAAAGATTGGGTAACGCCAGCCCTCCACTATCCCTACTCCGCTCCAAAAAGACCCTTCTAACTCTAGGGGTGCCATGTGCCCACACGTACCCCATGATACTACTCATTACCTTCTTGAAAAAGGCCCTAGGGAGGACGATGGGCAGACACTGGAACAAAAACAAGAACCTCGGGAGGACCGTCATTTTAACTGACTGCACCCTCCCTGCCAGCGACAGCGGCACCATGTCCCACCTCTTAAACTCCTCCTCCATCTGTTCCACCAGCCTAGAAAAGTTCAGCTTGTGGAGGGTCCCCCAGTTCTTTGCCACCTGCACCCCCAAGTACCTGAAACTTTTTACTGCTCTTTTGAAGGGGAGCCTCCCAATTCCCTCCCCCTGGTCTCCCGAGTGTATTACAAAGACCTCACTTTTCCCCAGATTTAATTTATATCCCGAAAAGTCCCCGAACTCCGCTAGTATTTCCATAACCTCCGGCATTCCCCCCTCCGGGTCTGCCACATACAGCAACAGGTCATCCGCATAGAGCGAGACCCGATGCTCCTCCCCTCCCCTTGTCAGTCCCCTCCACCCCCCTGAACCCCTCAGTGCCATCGCTAACGGTTCAATCGCTAATGCAAAGAGTAAGGGGGATAGGGGACATCCCTGCCTAGTACCTCGATGGAGCCCAAAATATTCTGACCTCCTCCCGTTTGTTACCACACTCGCCATCGGGGCCGAATAGAGCAGCTTTACCCACTTGATAAATCCCTCCCCAAACCCAAACCTTTCCAACGTCTCCCACAAGTATTCCCACTCCACCCTATCGAATGCCTTCTCCGCGTCTAGCGCTACCACTATCTCCGCCTCCCCCTCCACTGCCGGCATCATGATCACGTTTAACAATCTCCGGACATTTGTGTTAAGTTGGCGTCCCTTCACGAACCCCGGCTGGTCTTCATGGATTACCCCTGGCACACAATCCTCTATCCTGGTTGCCAGGACCTTTGCTAACAGCTTGGCATCTACATTTAAGAGGGAGATAGGCCTGTAGGACCCGCACTGGACCGGGTCCTTGTCCCGCTTCAAAATCAAGGAGATCAGGGCCTGCGACATTGTTGGGGGCAAAACCCCCCCCTCGCGCGCCTCATTAAAGGCTCTCACCAGCACTGGGCCCAGCAAGTCCACAAATTTCCTGTAAAACTCCACCGGGAACCCATCCGGCCCCGGCGCCTTCCCCGCCTGCATCTGGCCTATCCCTTTAATTAGCTCCTGCAGCTCTATCGGCGCCCCCAACCCTTCTACCCGCTCCTCCTGTACCTTTGGGAACCTCAATTTGTCGAGAAAGTTCTCCATTCCCCCTCTCCTCTTCGGCGGTTCAGACCTATACAATTCCCTGTAGAAGTCCCTGAAGACCCTATTCACCTCTTGCCCCTTCTGCACTACGTCCCCACCCCTCTCTCTCACTCCCCCAATCTCTCTGGCTGCATCTCGCTTACGAAGCTGGTGTGCCAGCATCCTGCTCGCCTTTTCCCCGTACTCATACGCCACACCCTGCGCCCTTCTCCACTGCGTCTCCGCCTTCCTAGTGGTCAGTAGGTCGAACCTGGCCTGTAAACTGCGCCGCTCCCTCAATAGCCCCTCCTCTGGTGCCGCCGCATATTTCCTATCTACTTCTAGGAGCTCCCCCACCAGCCTCTCCCTTTCCTGCCTCCCCTTCCTCTCTCTGTGTGCCCTTATGGAGATCAGCTCTCCTCTAATCACTGCTTTCAGGGCCTCCCAGACCGTCCCCACCTGCACCTCACCCGTGTCGTTCGTACCCAGATAGTTCTCAATGCCCGTTCTAACCCTTCTGCACACCTCTTCGTCCGCCAACAGCCCCACATCCAGGCGCCACAACGGGCGCTGATCCCGCGCCTCCCCCAATTCCACGTCCACCCAATGTGGTGCATGGTCCGATATCGCAATGGCCGAGTACTCCGTGTCCTGCACTCTCGGTATCAGCCCCCTGTTCAATACGAAAAAGTCTATCCTGGAGTACACTCTGTGGACGTGGGAGAAAAAAGAATACTCCCTCGCCCTAGGCCTACCGAATCTCCATGGGTCTACCCCTCCCATCTGCTCCATAAACCCCCTTAACACCTCTGCCGCTGCCGGCCTCCTATTCGTCCTGGAACTCGATCTATCCAGCCCAGGGTCCAACACCGTATTAAAGTCCCCTCCCATGATCAGGCCCCCTGCCTCCAGTCCCGGGATGAGGCCCAGCAGGCGCCTCATAAAGCCCGCGTCGTCCCAATTCGGGGCATACACATTCACCAGCACCACATTCTCTCCCTGCAACCTACCCCTCACCATCACATACCTGCCCTCCTTGTCTGCCACCACTTCTGCCGCCACGAACGACACCCTCTTTCCCACCAGAATCGCCACCCCCCGGTTCTTGACATCCAAGCCTGAGTGGAACACCTGTCCCACCCACCCCCTTCTCAGGCGGACCTGATCTGCTACCCTCAAGTGAGTCTCCTGCAACATCGCTACATCAGCCTTCAGTCCCTTCAGGTGCGAGAAGACCCTTGATCTTTTAACCGGCCCATTCAGCCCCCTTACATTCCACGTAATCAATCGGATCGCTGGGCGACCCGTCCCTGCTCCCTGTCGATTAGCCATGTTCTGTCCCTTGCTCGCCCCGGGTCATCCCTCCCTTTCTGACCCGTTTCCCATAGCGATGGCCCCCCCCCCCAGCTCTCCCCTTCTCGTCCCTGGTCTTTCCAGCAGCAACCCGGTATCTCCCACTAACCCTCCCTCCCCCCCCCCCCCCCCCCCCCTCCCCCCCCCCCCCCCCCCCCCCCCCCCCCTGGCTAGGACCCCTCCTAGCCGCGATGTGCCCAACATCGTACTCCCGAGAGTCAGCTGATCTCCGCTGACCCGGCTGCTCCTGCCACACTCCGACTCCTCCCGGTTCGAGGGGGGGGGAGGCCCCTCCCCCCCCCCCCCCCGCCATTCCACTCTGACCCCGCTCCAGCGCGGGAAAGGCCGCCATTACTGGCCACGCCCCACTCTTCTCCCCTCCTCTCTCTCCTCCATCCCGCGCGCGGGAAA
The DNA here is from genome assembly GCF_902713615.1 of Scyliorhinus canicula. Taxonomy (NCBI): domain Eukaryota; kingdom Metazoa; phylum Chordata; class Chondrichthyes; order Carcharhiniformes; family Scyliorhinidae; genus Scyliorhinus; species Scyliorhinus canicula. Next base: position 63,730,140 of record NC_052148.1, read on the forward strand.
AACAGAGGAAAGCCCGCGCTTTCGCCCGGCCACACCCCGCCCCGCCATCTTCCACTCCCCCCATCCCCATCCACGCCCGTGAAGGATCCCCTTAAAACCCCAGAGATAAACCCGCATGATCAACCCACTCCCCCCCCGTCCCGTCTTCCCAACTTGACAATATAAATACCCAATGGCAAATAAATACATAAATACTTAACTACATACTTACATAACAAAATAATTAAATAGCTATCAACTAACAATGTGCTTAACCATCACCCTCCATCAAACAGTATAAATAACCACAGATAACCATAACCAGAGAAGGAAGAAAAAACAAAAAAAAAAAGGGACCAAACACCCGAAGAAAAAGGGGTAAAAAGGGTAAATGACTAAGGGAAGTTGGAAACGGGAAGAAACACACCATAAGAAGAAAACGACCCGCAATAGAAATTTCAACAGTTCAAATATACAGAAACACCAAACAACTCGAAACCTTCAAGATATTCAAAAAGTCAAACGTTCAAGAAAAACCAAACAATCCAAGAAACTGTTATCCAGCTCCGACCTGGCCTGAAAAGATAAGGGCCACTTGCTCAATCAAGAGTACCCAGGCGGCTACGACCGCCGGTGCTCCCAGGTTTTAGTTCATGTCCAGCTTTTCTTCTTGTACAAAGGTCCAGGCCTCCTCTGGGGACTCAAAATAATGATGTTGGTCCTTGTAGGTGACCCACAAGTGCGCCGGCTGCAGCATTCCAAATTTGATCCTCTTCGCGTGTAGCACCGCCTTCGTCCGGTTGAACCGGGCCCGCCGCTTTGCCACCTCCGCATTCCAGTCCTGGTACACCCTTACCGTCGAGTTCTGCCACTTACTGCTTTTCTCCCTTTTTGCCCACCTCAGGACTTTCTCCCGGTCACATAGCCGCTGGAACCGCACCAGCACCGTCCTCGGGGGCTCGTTTGCCCTAGGCCTCCTGGCCATGACCCGGTATGCCTCTTCCAGCTCCAGGGGCGCAGGACCGGCCCCTTCCCCCATCAGGGAGCTCAGCATCTCCGCAACATATCTCGGGAGATCCGACCCCTCCAGGCCTTCTTCTAGGCCCAGGATCCTCAAATTTTTCCTCCTCATCCGAGTGTCCAGCTCCTCGAAACGGCTCTGCCACTTCAGGTGGAGTGCCTCGTGCACCTCCACCTTTGCCCCGAGGACCGTGGCCTCCTCCTCCCTCGCGGTCATCTCCTGCTGCAGCTCTCTGACCGACGCCTCTTGGGTCGCCTGGGCTCCCACCAACCTGGTGGTCGTCGCGTTCATGGACTCTAAGAGCTCCACTTTCAGCTCCGTGAAAAAACGGAGGAGAGCGGCCTGCTGCTCCTCCGCCCATTTCCTCCATTCTTCCGGTGCGCCGCCGGCCGCCATTTTGATTTTCTTCCCCCGCTTTTTTTGGGGAGCTGCTGCCACTTTTCTTGCCGCTCCACTCCGAGTACCGACCATAAAATCGGTCTAGTTTTCCTCAGGGGACCTTCCCCCACCGGGATTCGTCTTTTCAGCACCGTTGGGGCCCTCCAATTGGCCCGAAAACACCTTTGTCGCAGGAGCTTCCAAATGTGCGGCTTAGCTAGTCATAGCCGCAACCGGAAGCCCATTCACTAATATCCTGTTAACTGGATCGTCAACTTACTATACAGCAGGGATGGCACGGTGGCACTGTGATTAGCTCTGCTGCCTCACGGCGCTGAAGACTCGGGTTCGATCCCGGCCCCAGGTCACTGCCCGTGTAGATTTTGCACATTCTGCCCATGTCTGCGTGGATCTCACCTCCGCAAACCAAAGATGTGCAGGTTAGGTGGATTAGCCACACTGAATTACCCCTTAATTGGAAAAAAAGAATTGGGCACTGCAATTTTTTTTTAGCACTTACTAGACAGCAAATAGTGTCATAAAAAAGGGGACAGCTCCTGTCTTCCCAGAAACGACTCCATTCCTGTTCTTGATGCCCCTATCTGACATAAAATCTCTGGGCGCGATTCTCCGCTGCCCACGACCGGTCGGAGAATAGCGGGAGGGCGTCCCCGACATTTTTCACGTCCTCCCGCTATTCTCCCCCCCCCTCCCACGGCCGCCCCATGACACGAATCGCTGCTCACCGGTTTTTACGGCGCACAGCGATTCTCCCCAGGCCGATGGGCCGAGTTCCCAGGCCTTTACGGCCGTTTTTACAGCAGCAAACACACCTGCTTGCTGCCGTCATAAAACCGGCCGCAACATGCCCGTTCACGGCTTCCAGGGCCCCGATTGGCACGGCCGTACCACGGCCGTGCCAAGAGGGGCATGGGCCCATGATCGGTGTCCACCGATCGCGGGCAGTGCGTCCGTAACGGACGCACTCTTTCTCCCTCCGCCGCCGCGAGGGAGATGACGGCCCCGCGCATGCGCGTGTTGGAGCCGTCCAACCCGCGCATGCGCGGCTGACGTCATCATGCACATCAGCTGGCGTGACGCTTGGCGCGCGGACTTAGCCATGGTCGCTAAGGCCGTGATGCCATGCTTCATGGGGCCCCGCTGCTAGCCCCGCCCGGGGGGGAGAATCGGGTCCTGGGAGGGGGCGCGGAGGCTGCCGTGAAACACGGCCAGTTTCACGGCATCCTTTACGATTCGCCGCATTTGCGGAGAATCGGGCCCTCTGTCTTTGTAGCTTCCATTCACCCAGCATCCACAGCCCTTTTTGGGAATAGAGTGTGTGTCCGACATTGCCCCCGTCCCTCCCCCCAGGGAAAATAGCTTTTTTGCACTTATTAAATCCCTTTGCCATACTATAAAACTCCCTTATTTGACCTTAGATTCCCTATTGACAATCAAAACTTTTCTTGGGGCTATTTATCTATCTATCAGCATATGTTTATGTACCTGCGTATGCGTATGTTCATGTTAAATAACAATATCTTTGCATTATTACTAAATTTTGTATTTCTTCAGGGGTTCTCTTCGCACGAAGGCCAATCATTCCCGTGATGTCTGGCAGCAATGGGAATAGCAACAACTCTCAGGGCATGCCTAGTCCTGCATTAGCAGCACAAGCCCAGCCTTCCTCTTCCTCATCTCATATTCACACTCCGACCAGTTCTGCACCTTGAAGCCTCAACAATATACAGGAGACCACATGAGACAGGCCCTGAAGACTCTGGTGTTTTTTTGAGTGTTTTTTTTTGCAAGGAAAGTTTGCAATGAGAATATTGATAACTTTGCAGGTGAAGTGATGGAAAAAACTCAATCATGCATGAGGGTCACATTTACTATATTGTACAGATAATCACTGTTGGACTGGACTCCACTCAATTTTTTTGAAAGAAAAACAAAATCAGTGATTTTAACTTTGCGTATATCTGTTGCTTTCTGTAAGTGGGTTGACACTTATATTTTAAATGGACATCCACACGACCATAGACTCTTCAATGAAGATGGTGATGAGATTCAGGATGACCATTTTGATTGGGCGCACTTGTCTGTGTATAACTGGTTTTGTTCTGCAGAAAGGTTCAGTTTTTGGAAGATTTATTAGGTGTGGCCAATAAAGAAGGGGAAAAAAAAAGGGAAAAAAAGATTAATCGATTGATCATATTTACATCTTAATAATGTTTCATGATCGAGGGGGATTAATTAATTTGTTTCAACAATCAGTTGTTTTCAGGAAAAAAATACCATATACTGTAACTCAGCTTTTACCAAAGAGAGGAATAATTTATCAGGATATATGGCATCATATCACAGGGCTGAATTCAACTTTGAAATAAATATTTTAAAAAATATAAAGGAAAGGATGAACATTTTACAATATTGAAGAAAGGGAACAGTTTTAAATGGGCTGGCTTAAAACACTGTATATTTATAGTGTTTTGTGTCGATGACATTGAATCATTAGAGGAAGTTGAATCTTTGTAGGAGCACAAGAGAGAGAAAACAGCTTAGGGAACTGTTCATATGGTACCAGGTCTCGAAAGGAAATTGCCATATCAGGCAAGAATCTTGGGAATACATCTGGGGCCTGACCTTTTACAAAGCTGCAACTGTGTTACAGGGATCAATTCTGTCTTATCATCCATGTCCTGTTGTTCACAATGATGGCTGCACGTCTGTCCCTGCGCAGCGATAATATGGAGATTTATGATTAAGTGCACAATGAGAAAGAAAAAAAAGCAGTGGGGCAGTTTTATCAATTAAGTGGCTTTATTGAATAGGGCCAGATGATCATGTTGACAGTGATGCACTGACCCAGGCTGTTGAATGGAGTCAAGGGGGAGGTGGAGGTGTGTCTGGTCAAATTAATGCTGTCAGAATCCAACAGCTCATTGCAAAGGTTTGTCAAGTCCATGGAATTTAGTCTGAAAGAAGTATCTTGCTGTTATATTGATTTTTTTTTCTTGACTTCTGATATACTCAAATGGCAACCTCTGCCTCTACCCCTGAACATTTGCTATTCACAGATGCAGCCGATTACCTCGTGAATCTTCTAATTAACATTTAATGAGAAAGAAAAAGAGAGATGCTCATAATATACCTCATAGAAGTCATTTTATTTAATTTGTATTTTTATTGTAAAGCCACTTGTGAAGCATTTATTTTCACCAATCACTGTTTTTTTTTAAATTTTGTATTGTACCAAAGAAGGGAATATTCTATTGTACACCTACCTCATTATTCTGAATAGCAGATTGTCAACTCCCAGTCACATCATTAGGATTCTTGCAGGGTGTTAGGAAGGGAACAAGTTGCCATTAGCTGGAATTCTAGCTGTCTGTGAACCAGGTTTAATGATGGCTTTTTTTTTTTGCTGTGTACCAAAGATCAAACAACACATTTCACCATAATTCATTGCTGGTAAATATTACTTTTGTCCATTATGTGTTGTTCACTTTGTTTAGGCTTTTTTGCAATGCTCCGCAGTAGGGCTTTAGATTCCAAAATGGCTTACTAGCTGTGTATGAAACTATTTTTTTTCTTCTTCTTGACTGATCCAGTGCATTAAGAGAAAGCTGGATTGTGGTGCTCAGGGGTATCAAACAAAAAAATAAATAAAATAAAATGATTTTTTTTTTTTGCATTTGACTTCTAGTACATTTAGAAAATGCTGCTTACTCGGAGAATTTCTCTCTCCAATTTGATGCCCGTGAAATATGCACAACTGGAAAGTATATTAGACTACACGATCAACCAAACAGCTTCTGACCACTTAGGTTTTCCACCAGTAAAATATGTGATTACCAATCATCCATCATCATCAACAGCAGCACAAAGTTTCTTACCAATGGAGATTTTTCTATTCACCCATAGGAACAATTAATATTAGGATTGTTTGACTATTAGGAAAATAAATAACATTTGGTGAAGTCTACTGAACTACCCACATTTCCTTATTCTGCTTCCCCACCTACCACCCCCCTCCCCCCTCTCCCCCTGACCTCCCACTTCACTCCCCCCAACCACCCCCAACCCCCCACTCCCAACTTTCTGAATGAATTTATGTATGCGTCTGTAATATCCTTACTCAGTAATGAAACTGTTTCAATAAATCCTGAAACCACCTTCTGGATTTGAATTTTAGAAAGGAAAGAGATGCTATATAAACAAATACACTGTCGAGAGTATGTTTGTGTTAAAATGGTGTTTTGCTTTGGCATTGGAGTTATTCTTTGTAAACCGGTCAGAAATTAAACTATAAATTGAAAGAGTTGTTTCCAATGTGTGCAAATTTCTGCAAGCAGTTATCATTTTACACACTAACAGTTGATGAGAATTAATTTCTCAATGGGTATGAAGTGATACTTGTCCTTTCAACTGGCAATTATTTCTTCAGACCGTCGACAAGTTGCAGTGTAGGAACTCATCCAAGGTTCCTTAGGCAGCCTCTTCCAAATCCACAACTATTAACATCTAGGAGGACAAGGGCAGCAGATACATGGGAACACCACTGCCGAGAGGTTCCCCTCCAAGCCACTCACCATCCTGACTTGGGAATATATTGCTGTTCCTTCACTGTCACTGTGAATGGGATACCAATTTAGATGGTCACGAAAGCTGTTCATTTGCGTGCTGCTGAATGGTATGGCTGTACATTTTGGAATCTTTTGAGCGGCGAGCATAGTTCACAGGCTGTCAAATTCCCGAAAATGAATGCTGCTGGTGTTGATGCCAGGAGGTGAAAGGCCAACTATTTTGCTGCTGTCTTCCACAGGGGGACAGAAGGAGTTCATAATGTTGCACCTGAGGGGCACAGTTCAGAGACGGATGGCCTGCTGGAAGAGACTGAGAGGCACAGATTGGGGTGATGTCTGATGGAACAGACTGAGGGGCACAGATTGGGGGTGGAGGCCTGATGTATATGTCAGAGGGGCACAGATTGGGGTCAGTCTCTGATGGTGCAGTCTGAAAGGCAAAGGTGAGGCGGTTCTGATGCATCAGTCTAAGGGGCACAGATTGGGGGGTGTCTGATGGAACAGTCTGAGTGGCACAGATTTGTGGGGGGGGGTGGTGATGGAACAATCTGAGGGGCACATATTGGGGTGTTGATGGAACAATCTGAATAACAAAGATTGGGATGGGGTGGCACGGGGGCACAGTGGTTAGCACTGCTGCCTCACCGTGCCAGGGACCTGGGTTCAATTTCGACCTTGGGTGACTGTGAGGAGTCTGCACGTTCTCCCCGTGTCTGAGAGGGTTTTCTCTGGGTGTTCTGGTTTCCTCCCACAGTCCAAAGATGTGCAGGTCAGGTAATTGCCCATGCTAAATTTCCCATTAGGGCGGGGTTACAGGAATAGGACGGGGGTTTGGGCCTGGGTAGAGTGGTCTCTCGACAGGTCGGTGCAGACTCAGTGGACCGAATGGCCTCCTTCTGCACTGTAAGGAATCTATGATTCTATGATGAAGCACATGATGAAGGGCACAGATTGGGCTGAGGGCTGAGGGAACAGCCTGAGGGGTAAAGTTTGGGGAGGATGCATAGAATCATACATAGAAAATAGAAGCAAGAGGAGACCATTCGGCCTTGCAAGTCTGCTCCGCCATTCATTATGATCAAGGCTGATCAAGTTCAATACCCTGATCCCGCCTTCACCCCATATCCCTTGATCCCTTTAGCCCTAAGAGCTATATCTAATTCCTTCTTGAAATTATACGTTTTGGCATCAACGGTAGCACAGTGGGTAGCACAGTTGTTTAAGGGCAGCACGGTGGTGCAGTGGTTAGCACTGCAGTCTCACGGCACCGAGGCCCCAGGTTTGAGCCTGGCTCTGGGTCCCTGTCTGTGTGGAGTTTACACATTCTCCCCGTGTTTGCGTGGGTTTGGCCCCCACAGCCTAAAGATGTGCAGGGTAGGTGGATTGGCCACGCTAAATTGCCCCTTAATTGGAAAAAATGAATTGGGAACTCTAAATTTATTTTTAAAAAAGCACAGTTGTTTCACAGCTCCAGGGTCACGAGTTCGATTCCCGGCTTGGGTCACTGCCTGTACGGTGTCTACACGTTCTCCCCGTGTCTGCGTGGGTTTCCTCCAGGTGCTCCGTTTTCCTCCCACAAGTCCTAAAAGGCGTGCTGTTAGGTGAATTGGACATTCTGAATTCTCCCTCCATGTACCCGAACAGGTGCTCGAGTGTGGCGACTAGCAGATTTTCACAGTAACTTCATTGCAGTGTTAATGTAAGCCTACTTGTGACATTAATAAAGATTATTATCAGCCCCGTCGCCTGTCTGCAGCTGCAACTAATGTGACATCCCAAATATGCCCACTAAAGGCCAGGGCTCCAGCTCAATCTTCAGAATCGCCGACAGGTGCTGAAGAAGAAAACCCAAAAATCCACGAGTTTGGGACAAGACCAGAATACCACAGGCAGCACAGTAGCACAGTGGACGAGCAACACGGTACAACAGTTAGCACTGCAGTCTCACGGCAACGGTACAGTTGCTTCGCAGCTCTAGGGTCCCAAATTCGATTCCCAGCTTGGGCCACTATCTGTGTGGAGTCTGCATGCTCTCCCCGTGTCTGAGTGGGTTTCCTTCGGGTTTCCTCCCACAGTCCAAAGATGTGCGGGTTAGGTGGATTGGCCATGTTAAATTGCCCCTTAGTGTCCAAAAAGGTTAGGTAGGGTTACTAGGTTACGGGGATAGGTTGAAGGTGTGGGCTGGGTAGGGTGCTTGTTCCAAGGGCCGGTGCAGACTCGATGGGCCAAATGGCCTCCTTCTGCCCTGTAAATTCTATGAGTCTATGATACGTGCAGGTTACCCGGACTTCTTGAACAGCCCTCATATCTGTCCTCCACCCCTGCAAAGAAACAACCTATTCTGGACTTGGTCAGGTGCACCCTAACAACAATCATAAGTTGGATCAAACCGAGGAACTCCACAAGGACGTGGAGTTCACCCTGCGAAGGGCCTCACTCCACACATTATCAACCAATATGGACCCCAACTCCTCCTCCCACCGAGCTTAACCCCTTCCACTCACATTGAATCTACCCACAAAAACTATGCATAAATACCGGAAGTGCTCCCCTCCACCGGCCCCAGGAATTCTCTCCATTAGAGGGGTTGGCGGCACCACGGGGAATGTCGGGAAAATCTGTTTCGCGAAATTGTGAACTTTAAGATATCTGAACCTGAGAGCCCAAACATTTCCGTCAAAAAAAAAATTCCTCCAGACTGGCAAACCACCACTTCAGGAACAAACCCCTCACTGTCTCCAGCCCCTTTCCTCCCCCCCCCCCCCCCCCCCACCCGAAATGTGGCACCTAATCTCGCAGGTTCAAACAAATGGTTCAAATAAATGGGAACCAGCTTCGACACTGACCCCAATTTAAAATGCTGTCGGAATTGTCTCCATATCTTCAAAGTGGAACTGACTGGATTTGATGACTACTTTGTCAGTGAGAACAGGAGCAAGGCCGTCACTAAAGCCCCCAGACCAGACCTCCCACATTACTTCGATTTTATCTGCACTCACATAGCTCCCGGATCACTACACCAACACAACAAATCTGCATTAGCTGCCAAGTAATAACATATCAGGTTAGGCAACTGCAGGCCCCCCACCTGTCTGTCCCTTTGAAGCACTGCCCTATCTATCCTCAAGGTCTTGCCCGCCCACATGAAGGACAGTATAAACTTCTTGACCCTCCCAAAAATGATTTAGGAAGGAAAACTGACAGACTCTGGAACAGACACAAAAATCGTGACAAAATGTTCACTTTGATTGACTGGACTCTGTCCACCAAGGACAGGGGAAGGTTATCCCACCTTTACAGGTCAGTCTTGACTCTACTTACCAGGCTAGTCTAATTCAGTTCACAAAGTTCAGTCCAAACACAAGCCACTTGGACCCCCAGATATTTAAAACTGGAACCAGCCATGCAAAACGATAGCACTACTAGATTGGCTCCTCGCTCTGGGGGGGGTGGGGTGGGAGGTCACCAGAAAAAAACTCACTCTTTTCCACGTTTAGCTTATATCCTAAAAAAGAAGTCAAAGCACCTCAGTAGTTCCATTATATCATCCATGGTGGGGACCGGGTCTGTCATGTAAAGTAAAAGGTGATCAGCATGCATCGACACGCTATGTTCGACCCCTCCCCTCATTATCCCTCTCCGCTTACCCAAAGCCCTCAAAGCGATGGCCAAAAGCTGTATCACCAACACAAACAGGAGGAGTGGAGGGGGGTAACATAAGGCACCCCTGTCTCATTTCCCTATTTAGTTGTAAGTACCCTGAGCTCATGGTATTGGTGTGGAAACTAGCCGAGGGAGCTTTGTACAACAGGCGTACCACAGGCGTCCAACACAAAAAACTTGGTCCCCAACCCTAACCTCTCCAAAACCACAAAATGACAATCCCATTCTACCCTGTCAACTTCCTTTTCAGCGTCTAACGAGACAATTAAATTTAGCAAGCGGCACACACTTTAGGAGTGCGCCCCGCCACATATCTACAGCCTGAGGCCCACCTCGCGATGCTCCATTCACGACCAGATGAATTCCCGACGGCATGGGACACGTGTGGTCTCACCTGTAGTGAACTTAATGTGGCGGCTGCGGACACAGTCCGGTGCCGCCACAATTGGGGGGAGGGCCGATCCACAGGCAGAGTGGGGGGGGGGGCTTTATTTGGGGCTAGGGGCACTGTGGGCGGGTGGTCCGGGGCGCGTGAGCGGACGAAGGGGAGTACTATTTTTGTGGTCTGGGCTGAGTCCGCCATGAAGCAATGCGCGGCAGGCCGCCACCGTGCACATGCACGACAACAGACCTGGAAATGCTCAGGGCCGTATCAGCAGCTAGAGCTGGGAGCTTTACGCTGCCTCCCTGCTAGCCCCTAGCAAAACAGCAAATTGGTTTTGCGCCAGTTTTCCTGCCGTAAAACACCACCATTTTCATGCCAGCGTGGGGACTTACTCACCTGTGATCTTTTGATTTATCCGTAACTCTCAATCTTGCCAGGTACTCCATTCCAAAATGCACTCCGCTTTTATGCACTTTTAAATGCACTTCACCCTATTAAACTCAGCAATCCACAGTAGCTCGGCCTCAACAACTTGGTAAATTTGGATGCTGTTTCCTTCCCACCTCGTGTCATGATTCTCTTTGGCCCATTTTCAGGACCTACTGCTCTTTCTGGAAAATGTGAAAAATGAACAATAACTGCAGTGGTGGCTCATCCACCTGACACCTCTGCCAGAGTGTTCAGTGGACCCTATCCAACTCAGGAGGGGCCATCTGTTAATCCCCTATCCTCCCCCCCCCCCCCCCCCCTCCCCCGCCACCAACAACTTTTTGGAAAAGTACTTGGTTGGCCTTGGGCAACCCCACGATCCTGAGGTTCTGTCTCCTTGACCGGTTCTCCAGGTCCTCGACCTTCACCGTCAGGGCCATTTCCTCTCCCCCCATCATCGACACCTCGACTTCCAGCGAGGCAATCTTGTCGCTACGTCGCGACAAAATACCTTCCACCTTTAACAATTCTCCATCCTCTTTCACAGCCTCCGAAGTCCGACTCCAACTTCCCTCTTATTGGGTCCAGTGCCTCCTCTCTTTTGAGGGTCTCCATCATCTCCCTTCCTTGCCTTTCAAAGTGTTTACCAAATTGCTTTTTGAATTCGAGTGCCATTACCCCAGTCAGCATTTCCACTGTAATAGGAGCAGCCACACCCGCTGAGATCACCTCCGCCATCTTTCCTCCCAATGAGCTTCGCACTCTCAATGACTCCGTCAAACGCCTACCATTTGTACCCTTCTTTCGAATAGTTTATTTTGTGGCTTCCATCGTCCTTCGTCAAATACAATTAGATGGGTCAGTTTTGTCCATCAATTCCCCCTGGGAATTGGGCAAAAAGGATCAAAAATCAAGGATCTTAACAGGAGCTACCTTATATGCGACCTTCTCCTACATGTCTTCCCTGGAAGTCAACCAGTGCAGTATTTTTGACAGCTGCAACCTAAGCTTTATGTGTCATTTGGAAAGAGCATCAAGGTCCTCCTCATTGACCATTGCTGGCTTGTTGTTCACAACGTTAAATTTGTGGATAGAAAGTGATGGACAATAAGAACGCTCCATATATTCCAAGGTGCACGGGTGAGGCTTCCCCTCTGACAACGCATTCATCGGATGTTCTTTTCCTGTCATGCCATTTGAGATATGAATTTGGCTGTAAAATGATCTTGCAGCAATGAGACTGTGCATCACTCCTGCATGTCTGGATTCACAGTTTTAATTCAGTGGCAGCAATGCAGATTGGGTTGGGGGATGGGAGGGGTGAGGGGGGGGGGGGGGGGGGGGGGGTCATGCGGCGGGGAAATAGGCTGTGTTAAAATGGTGTGGCCAAGCAGAGGTTGCTAGGTTGTTAAGCGGCCCTGCCCCCATCATTTTCACTGCCCAGCTTCTGAAACTTCAATGTGACTTGTTGAGTTCAATGGGAACAGACGGTTGGTCAAATTTATTTGCAGGACAATAAGATAAATGTGGGACTAGGTTGCAGTGAAGATAATAATGAAACGATAACGTATTGCCAAGGAAAGTAAGGTAGTAACATGAAAAATCAAGAAAAAGAAATGGGAACAAGCAAATTGATGTAAGCTGAACAGTAAGGAGGGGTTTTGTTGGTAATATTTGTAACAGATAGAACATGAAATAACATAAAGGGTCGCACGGGATAAAATAGATCATCTGAAAGATGAGGGCCTGTTGGAGTTCATCAATTATTTCTTTTCATCAGTAATCACAGGAGAAATATGTGCCAACATGCCGGAGGCAGAAAGCAAATTCTCATGGGGACCAGCCAAGTATCTGACAAATACAGAGATAAGAAGGTTATTAGATGATTAGGAGCTTTCAGAGCCAATAAGACCTATCTGTGTACCATGTAGCCAATGCAACTAACAGGAAAAAAGAGAAGAAACCTTTGTTGAGATTCTCTGCAGTTCATGCAAACCTGGAGTGGAATTTGGAGATCTGGAAGTAAAGTATTCAATAAGGCTTGACATTGAAGACAGGAATTATGATGCACGATTAACCTGTGCCCATTGAATGTAGCACAGGCAGCGTCAAACATTGTGCTGGTGGACCCCTTCCGCAATGGCGGTGTGCTGCCGAGTACTAAATATGCAACATGCACAGCCACAGTTTCAGTAGGAAGATCACCTTTGTGTGAGGCAGGTATCAATTACCATAAAGCCAGCACACCCCTGTTAAGTGGGTGGTACACTCTGGCTGTAATATAAGTTCATAAGATATAGGAGCAGAATTAGGCTATTTGGTTCATCGAGTCTGCTCTGCCATTCAATCATGGCTGATCTCATCCTGGCCTTAACTCCACTGTCCTGCCCATTCTCCATAACCCTTCAGTCCATTACCAATTAAAAATCTGTCTCACTCCTCCTTAAATTTACTCATTGTCACTGCACTCTGGAGTAGCCAATTCCACGGATTCACAAGCCTTTAGGAAAAGTAATTTCTCCTCAACTCCATTTTAAATTTGCTACCTCTTATCCTCAGACTATGACCTCTTGATCTAGAATTCCCCACAAGAGGAAGCATCCGACCCACATCTACTTTATTCATACTTTTTTCATCTTGTATACGTCAATTTGATCTCCCCTCATTCTTCTAAACTCGAGAGAGCATCGGCCTAAACATCTCGGGCGAAATTCTCCGCCCCCCACGACGGGTGGGAGAATAGCGGGAGGGCCTTCCCGACATTTTTGCCGCCCTCCCGCTATTCTCCCCCCCCCCCGCCGAAGTCCCGACCCGAATCGCTGCCGCCGTTTTTTTACGGCCGGCAGCGATTCTCAGCTGTTAGATGGGCCGAAGTCCCAGCCCTTTCCGCCGTTTTTACGAACGGCAAACACACCTGGTCTTGCCGTTCGTAAAACCGGCGTCACAAACTTGCTATTAATAACCATGGCACCGATTGGCATGGCCGTACCACGGCCGTACCATGGCCGTGCCAAGGGTGCCATGGGCCCGCGATCGGTGGGCACCGATCGCGGGCAGCGGGCCCGATTCCCGCGCACTACTTGTCCTTCCGCCGCCCCGCAGTATCCATTCGCGGGGCGGCTGAGGGGCAACCCGGCCCGCGCATGCGCGGGTTTCGCGCAAAAACGCGATGACGTCACCCGCGCATGCGTGGGTTGGAGTCTTCCAAACTGCGCATGCGCGGCTGACGTCATATGACGCGTCAGCCGGCGCTAACTCCGGCAAGCGGGCTTAACGATTTTCGTTAAGCCCGTCTTGCCGGAGCCTACGGCGTCGGGCTGCTAGCCCCGACCGGGGACCAGAATCGGTCCCCCGTCGGGAAGGGGCGCGCTGCCGTAAAACCCGCCCGGGTTTTACGGCAGCTTTACGATTTCTCCCGTTTTGGGAGAATCTCGCCCCTCATTCAGCTAGCTGGGGAAGACATTAGCACCAGGCAGAAACCAGAGTAATGAAGTAACAAACCAAAGGCAGGCGGCAGGATCCTCCATTCCTGAGACTTGACGTTGGGACAGGATTCCTGGACTTCTCCAACAGCAAAACTGGCATCACATCTGGACCAATTCAGCAACGATTGAGGGGCTAAGTTTACAGTGGGCAGTTAGCAGCATGCACATTTTCATGGCTGCCTTGTAAGCTGTGGCAATACTGTTCCGTGCCCACCGACCCCGACCCCACGTCCCACCTGCTGGCCAGCCCCCGCTACTCCCCCCAGCCCCGGCAGAAGCCAGTGGCGCAACTGTCAGCAAACTATGGCAATGTTGGACACTTTCTGTACACCCTCTCTCTCCCTCAGTAGCCACGGCAAGGCGCCTGTTTCATGATTTTTAAAAGCACAATTGAACCATGCCGCCATGAATTCCCTCCAGTATAGGCAGAGAATCGCGGAGGCCCCGGAGAATACCGGGTCAGGGCCGCTAATGATAGGCAAATGCCGTTTACTGTACGTGTGGAGTGGAACACATGAACGCCGTTCTTTTTTTTAAAACTTGTTTTTATTCAAAATTTTACAGAATTTTTACAAAACCACTACAAAAGAAGGAAAAAAAAAGAATTAACAACTTAACAAAACAAGGTGGGATAACATTAACAAGATCCGTCTCCGGGCTACCAAGGAGGGAAAGGCCAGGATCCCGGCCTCTTTCGGCTCCTGCACTCATGGATCTTCTGACACCCCAAATATCGCTACCCCCCAGACTCGGCTTTACCCGAGTGTCCAAGACCTTGGACATAGCCTTTGCAAAGCCTCTCCAAAATTCTGTAAGTGCCGGGCATGCCCAAAACATATGGGCATGGTTTGCTGAGCTCCCTGAACACCTCACACATCTGTCCTCCACCCCAAAGAACGTGCTTATTCTTGCCGCTGTCATGTGCACCCGGTGGGCTACCTTAAACTGAATCAAGCTAAGCCTGGCACAAGATGAGGAGGAATTGACCCTGCCCAGGGCGTCTGCCCACAGGCCCTCATCCAGCTCCTCACCCAGCTCCTCCTCCCACTTGCCCTTCAGCTCTTCCACCAATGCCTCCTCCACCTCCTGCAGCTCCTGGTATACGTCTGATACCTTTCCGTCTCCTACCCACATGCCCGAGACCACCCTGTCCTGTATCCTGCGGGAAGGTAGCAGCGGAAATTCCACCACCTGCTTCTTCAAGAGAGCGCAGACTTGCAGGTACCTAAAGGTATTCCCCGGCAGGCAACCTGAATTTCTCCTCCAGCGCCTTCAGGCTAGCAAAAGTCCCATCTATAAACAAGTCCCCCATCCTTTTGATACCCGCTCTGTGCCAGCTTAGAAACCCTCCGTCTATTCTACCCGGGAAGAACCTGTGGTTGTTTCGTATCGGGGTCCAGACTGAGGCCCCTACCACCCCCCGTGCCTTCTCCACTGACCCCAGATCCTCAGTGCCGCCATCACCACCGGGCCCGTGGTGTACCGTGCCGGCAGCGGTGCCGTTATCAGTGCCCCCAAGCTAGTATCCCTGCAAGACGTCGCCTCCAGCCGCTTCCACACTGCCTCCCCCCCTCCCCCTCTGCTACCCATTTCCAAATCATGGATATGTTCGCTGTCCAATAATAGCTGCAGAAGTTGGGCAGCGCCAGTCCCCCCTACCCCCGACTGTGCTCTAAGAACAGTCTTTTAACCCGCGGGGTCTTGTTTGCCCACACAAATCCCGTGATAATCCTGTTCACCCACTTGAAGAAATGAAATGAAAAAAAATGAAAATCGCTTATTGTCACGAGTAGGCTTCAATGAAGTTACTGTGAAAGGACCCTAGTCGCCACATTCCGACGCCTGTCCGGGGAGGCTGGTACGGGAATCGAACCGTGCTGCTGGCCTGCTTGGTCTGCTTTAAAAGCCAGCGATTTAGCCCAGTGAGCTAAACCAGCCCCTGTTGGGACTGGACTTGGGAATGAGTTTGGGAAGGAACTGGAACTGGAAGATGAACAAGAACATGGGGAGGACCATCATCTTCATGGACTGCACCCTGCCCGCCAAGGAAAGCAGGAGCATGTCCCACCTCTTAAAGTCCCCCTCCATCTGATCCATAAGCCGTGTTAGGTTGAGCTTGTGCAGGGCATCCCAACTCTTAGCCACCCGTATGCCCAAGTAGCGAAAGCTCCTCTCCACCATCTTGAGTGGGAGCTCTCCCAATCTCTTTCCCTGGCCCCTCGCATGGATCAGGCTACAATAGGCTACAAAGATGGTGCCGGAGCGAGGCGACTCTCTGCAAGCTCTCCCCAACAGATCCACTTTTAACTTAACTTATACTCGTTCGTAAAAAAGGACCTGCAAAGATGGAACACACTCCCATTCTCCCTCGCAGGAAGAGTCCAGACGATCAAAATGAACGTATTGCCCAGGTTCCTCTTCCTGTTTAGATCCATTCCGATCTACATCCCCAAGGCCTTCTTCATAGCGCTGGACAAACTTATCATGGCGTTCGTATGGGGGGGTAAAAATGCTAGGATCCCAAAGAAGGTCCTACAGAAAACAAAATCCAGGGGGGAGCTAGCCCTCCCGAATCTACAATTCTACCACTGGGCGGCAACAGCCGAGCGAGTAAGGGGATGGATCCAGGAGCCAGAAGCCGAGTGGGTGCGTGTGGAGGAGGCCTCCTGCATGGGGACCTCCCTCCGGGCCCTCGCCACGGCAGCACTCCCATCCCCACCCAAAAAACACTCCAGCAGCCCAGTGGTGACAGCCACCCTCCAATCCTGGAACCAACTGCGGCAGCAATTTGGCCTGAACAAAATGTCGGACAAGGCTCCCATCTGCAACAACCATAGGTTCAAACCAGCACTGACTGACGCCACCTTCAAAAGGTGGAGACAGGACGGGGGGACACTGACAGTCAGGGACCTATACACGGACGACAGGATCGCAACACTGGACGAACTGACAGAGAAATTTCAGCTAGCTGGGGGGAACGAGCTACGGTACCTGCAGCTCAAAAACTTCCTACGAAAGGAGACAAGGACGTACCCACAACCACCACGACAGACACTACTGGAAGACCTACTGGACGCAAGTATCCTAGAGAAAGGGAACTGTAGTGACATGTATGGCCGACTGGTAGATAGGGACGACACCGTACTGGACGCAACAAGAAGGAAATGGGAGGACGACCTGGGGATGGAGATAGGGTGGGGACTCTGGAGCGAAGCACTGCATAGGGTCAACTCCACCTCCACGTGCGCAAGGCTCAGCCTGACGCAACTAAAAGTGGTACATAGAGCCCACTTAACGAGAAACCGTATGAGTAGGTTCTTCCCGGAGGTGGAGGACAGATGTGAGCGGTGCCAAAGAGGCCCGGCCAACCACGCCCACATGTTCTGGTCTTGCCCCAGACTTGTGGAGTACTGGACAGCTTTCTTCGAGGCTATGTCCAAAGTTGTGGGGGTGAGGGTGGAGCCATGCCCGATAGTGGCGGTCTTCGGGGTTTCAGACCAGCCAGATCTATTCCTGGGGAGGAGGGCGGACGCCCTTGCCTTTGCCTCCCTGATCGCCCGCCGTAGAATCCTGTTTGGCTGGCGGTCAGCAGCACCGCCCAGAGCTGCAGACTGGCTGTCCGACCTCTCGGATTCTCTCCAAATGGAGAAAATCAAATTCGCCATCCGAGGGCGGGGGGGGGGGGGGGGGGCTACGGGCTCGTTACGGGGGTTTGATGGCTAGCTACGGCCCAAAACCAAACTAAATAAATGCCAATAAACATGTTGGGGAATGTAAAATATGTATGCCGGCGAAAAGGGGGAGGCCACAGTTATTACTACGAAGATGCTCACCTGTAAATATATATGTTAATTTTTGCGTGTTCTTTTTTTTTTCTCTCTCTCTAACAATTTGTAATTTGTTCAATTTAAAACATGAAAACTGAATAAAAAACATTTATAAAAAAACTTATACTCGTTCTAACCTTTTAAAAATTAATTCTAAAGCTAACATTATTACTAACCTCTCTCTTTTCAAAAACAGCTTCTTCCCCACTGTCACCAGACTCCTAAATTACCTTCTTATTGACTGACCTCATTAACACTACACCCTGTATGCTTCATCCGATGCCAATGCTTATGTCGTTACATTGTATATCTTGTGTTGTCCTATTATGTATTCTCATTTATTTTCTTGAATTTTGTTTAATTCCCTTTTCTTCCATGTACTGAATGATCTGTTGAGCTGCTTGCAGAAAAATACTTTTCACTGTACCTCGGTACACGTGACAATAAACAAATCCAATCCAATCCAATCCAATCACAAAAAACTTGCTTTTCTCGACATTCAACTTATACCCCGAGAAATCCCCGAAATCTTTTAGGATCTGCATGACCCTCCCATCCCCTCCACCGGATCTGAAATATACAGGAGCAGGTCATCCGCGTACAGTGAAACACGATGCTCCTCCCCTCCCCGAACCAGCCCCCTCCAGTTTCTAGACATCTTCAGCGTCATGGCCAACGGCTCGATTGCCAGGGCAAACAGCAGGGGGGAGAGAGGGCACCCCTGCCTCGTTCCTCGATGCAGCTTAAAGTACACGCAGTCGGTTCGTGGACACACTCGCTATGGGGGCCTGATACAGTAATTTGAGCCACCCTATGAATTCTTCGCCAAATCCAAATCTGCCGAACACTTCCCATAGGTACATCCACTCCACCCGATCGAAGGCTTTTTCCGCATCCATTGCAGCCACCACTTCTGCATCCCCTCCTTCCGAGTGCATCATGATCACGTTCAGGAGCCTCCGCACATTCGTGTTCAGCTGCCTGCCCTTGACAAACCCCGTCTGGTCCTCATTAATCACACCCGGGACACAGTCCTCAATTCTAGTGACCAGGATCTTGGCCAACAGTTTGGCGTCCACATTAAGGAGCGATATCGGCCTGTAGGAGCCACGTTGCAACGGGCCCTTCTCTCGTTTAAGGATGAGAGAAATCAAGGCCCGCGACATCGTTGGGGGAAGGGTTTCCCTTTCCTTAGCCTCGTTGAAGGTTCTCAACAATAGCGGGCTCAACAGCTCTGAGAATTTCCAATAGAATTCTACAGGATATCCGTCCAGTTCCGGGGCCTTGCCCGACTGCGTACCCGCCAAACCTTTAACCAATTCCTCCAACTCAATCGGGGCCCCTACCCTCTCTACTAGCTCCTCCTCCACCTTCGGAAACCTCAGTTGGTCCAAGAATTGCTTCATCCCTTCCCTCCCCTCCGAGGGTTCTGACTCATACAATTTACCATAAAAATCCTCGAAGACCTCATTGATCCTTTCCGAGCTCAGGACCATGTTAACCCCCCTATCCCTAATTCCCCCAATTTCCCTGGCCGCCTCTCTCTGCCGTAGTTGATGCGCCAGCATCCTACTTGCCTTCTCCCCATACTCGTACACTGCTCCTTGTAACTTCCACAACTGAGCCTCTGCCTTCCCTGTGGTAAGTAAGTTAAACTCCGCCTGCAGGTTCCGGCGCTCCCATAGCAGCCCCTCCTTGGAAGACTCTGCATACCTCCTGTCCACCCTGAGTATCTCCCCAACCTCCCCCTCTCCATCCTATCCCTCTTCTCCCTGTGGGCTCTGACTGAAATTAGCTCCCCACTGATAACTGCCTTCAGCACCTCCCAGAGCACACTCACTGAAACCTCCCCTGTATCATTGGTCACCACATAGTTTTGGATTTTCCTCCTAATCTGCCCACAGACCTCCTCATCCGCCAATAGTCCTACGTCCAGTCTCCATAGAGGGTGTTGGCCTCTCTCCGCCCCCAGCCTTAACTCTATCCAGTGCGGAGCATGGTCCGAGACCGCAATGGCGAAGTACTCTACCCCTCCACTCTCGGGATTAGCGCCCTGCTCACCACGAAAAAATTGATCCGCGAGTACACTCTGTGGACATGGGAGAAGAAAGAAAACTCCTTCGACCTTGGCCGAGCGAATTTCCACGGGTCCACTACCCCATCTGGTCCATGAACCCCTCAGGACCATGGCCGCTGCCGGCCTCTTACCCGATCTAGACCTAGACCGGTCCGGGGCCGGGTCCAGGACCGTGTTGAAGTCCACCCCCATTACCAGACTGCATGACTCCAGGTCCGGAATTTTACTCAACATTCGTTTCATAAAATCCACATCGTCCCAATTTGGGGCAGACACGTTCACTAGCACCACCTGTGCCCCCTGCAGCTTGCCACTCACCATAATATATCTACCCCCTTTATCCGCCACAATACTCCCTGCCTCAAATGCCACCCATTTGCTCACCAAGATTGCGACCGCCCTGGTCTTCGCATCCAGCCCTGAGTGAAAGACCTGCCCCACCCATCCCTTCCTCATCCTAGTTTGATCAGCGAGCTTCAGATGCGTTTCTTATAGCATGGCTTTAGCCCCTTTAAGTGCGAGAACACATGGGCCCTCTTGACCGACCCATTCAGGCCCCTCACATTCCACGTGATCAGCCTGGTCGGAGGGCTTATTAACCCCCCCCGCTGCCAACTAACCATCCCCTTTTTTAGGCCAGCCATGTGTCCGCGCCCCCCGCACACTCCAGCCCCCCAGACGGAGGCTCCCCGTCCCAACTCCCCCTTTGACTCCGAAAGTTGCTTCCCCTACAGTCAGCAAAGCAACATCCCAGCCCTCCCCCCGCACCACCCCCTCAATCCCCCTCTCCCAAGTCAAGCATCCGCTTAACCCCACTCCTCCCCCCCCCCCCCCCCCCCCCCCATTGCACTCCCGTAACTCAGCTGACTCATGCTGACCCCGGCCGCTCCCGCCTCTACCTCCAATCCCACTGTTGGCTCCCTCTATGGGTCTCCAACCTCCCCCCCCCCCCCCCCCAACCAAGTGAGGGAAAGAGAGCCCCCCGCCCCTTATTCCCGTGTGTCAAGAAAGAAAAGCTCAAGCAAACAAACAATCTTCGGGTGCTATCCCCAACGATGAACAACTCCCCCCACCTCGCAAACTGCTCTCGCTGTCCGGTCCGTCCCGACTGCATGTGACGCAGCTCTATACAAACAGCAAACAGACCCAGAACATTGAGGGCCCAGAACAAAGGGGCAAAAAAAAAAGAAAACACGGGGGAAAACCAACATAACACAGCCCCCTCCAGCCCCCACCGCCCCACCGGTGTGCCCCAACAACATACAGCAGCCCATTAATTCAAGTCCAGATTCTCGTTCTTAATAAAAGTCCACGCCTCATCCAGCTTATCGAAATAATAGTGCCGGTCTTGGTACGTGACCCACAGCCTCGCCGGTTGTAGCAGCTGGAACTTCACCCCTTTACTGTGGAGGACCGCCTTGGCCCGGTTCCATCCCGCACGCCTCTTAGCCAGTTCTGTACCCCAGTCCTGGTAGATACGGATCTCGCAGTTCTCCCACTTACTGCTTTGCTCCTTCTTTGCCCATCACAGGACACATTCCTTGTCAGAGAAGCGGTGGAACCTTACCACCGTAGCTCTCGGCGGCTCGTTCTCCCTCTGTGTACCCAAACAGGGCCACAATGTGGCGACTGAGGGCTTTTCACAATAACTTCATTGCAATGTAAGCCTACTTATGACAATAAAGGTTATTATTATAAGGGTGGTTGGAGGAAAAGATCTTGCCTTAAAAGTACTTTAATTTGGGCAGCACGGTTGTGCAGCGCTTAGCACTGCTGTTCCACGGCGCTGAGGTTCCAGGTTCGATCCTGGCTCTGGGTCACTGTCCATGTGGAGTTTGCACATTCTCCCCATGTTTGCATGGACTTCACCCCCACAACCCAAAGATGTGCAGGGTAGGTGGATTGGCTGTGCTAAATTGCCCCTTAATTGGAAAAAATGAATGGGGTACTCAAATTGTTTTAAAATATTTTCATTTAGATAACTTACTATATCCAAGATTACACAACGTCAGTAGGGATCTACTTTTCCTCTCTTAGGCTCTTTCTAATTTCTCTGGGTGACACCGTTATGACATAGCTCCTTACACACATGCTCAGTAGCTATTGTTAGACTAGCATTAGTCCCCAGTGCAAAGTTCTGCGTTTCACCCATCTCCCTTTGTCACTCATGCCCACTTTGCCAAACTCTGCGTTTCTACCCTTTAATCTACAATTTATCATTCCCCATATTTCTTCCTACATTATTACATACATAATTTCCTATACCTCCCCACAAAGTCCCTGCTTTTAAAGACATAGGGCATGATCGAAAAGACTCATTGTGCCCGGTGACACAACGAGGTTGTTAAATCTTGTGAGAGGCTTGGAATGCCTCGTGAGATCTAGCGAGATCCAAACTCATTCCCTTGTTGTCACTCTCTGTGTTTTTCTCATGAATAGTTCTTCAGATGTGGCATCCTCTGGGGAATCAAGGTATGCAGTCAATCACTCTAATGGTTCCCTGGTCATTGAAATCAAGTCACTCCTGTTTCCTTGCGTGACACCTGTTTCTGTCTGGACCAGATACGATCTTGGTTGTTGTTCATTTCCATTACAGTACCTTCTCACTGCTGCTCTCTGAGTCACACCATCACTCCCTTTAAAAAAGTGGGAAGGTCATGCACACTGTGTCATTGGTTTAAAGGACGGGCTTGACTTGCTCTGTAACTTTCTTCCCTTTGTCTGGCACAACCATGGTTCATGGTAGCACAGTGTGTAGCGCTGTTGGGACCAGTGTCCCAGGTTCGATTCCTGCTTGGGTCATTGTCTGTGCGGAGTCTGCATGTTCTCCCCGTGCCTGCGTGGGTTTGCTCTGGTGCTGTTAGGTAATTTGGACATTCTGAATTCTCCCTCTGTGTACCCGAACAGGCGCCGGAATGTGGCGACTCGGGGCTTTTCACAGTAACTTCATTGCGCTGTTAATGTAAGCCTACTTGTGACAATAAAGATTATTATTATTATTTTGTATCAACGTTGGGGAAGGAATGGAAGTTGGGTTCTTAGTGAAATGTCATTCTAATGATATAATACCTTGGGCTTATTGTCTGTGCAAGACACAAGACATCAATCGTTCATAAGGGATTGGGTAAATATGTTGGGAGTTCATTTATTAAGACTGGGTGCATGAGAACAATTATGTATGGATATAAAGCTTGACAATATCTGAGCTGTGTGAACTCTGCTCAATGTAAACGTGAAACTGAGACTGGATCACATGACACATTTTCCTTCTAATGATATAATGGTGAAATCCCTTAAAGGCACATGGTATCATCCCCTTTTTAAAGATACTTTCCCCCCTTCTGAAGAACTACAACAATTTACAATACATGTTTATGTTCGATGGCCATTATATTTGTGCATAGAATTGATGAATTTATGAGTCCCTAAAGTGTAGAGGTAATCTACTAGTATGCCAAAATCTTGTGATAGCAACCTTGTCTGGATGTTTCTTTGATTGCTCACAGTGATCTGTGGAATCTGTGGAATTGTCATTTTTAGATCTTTTTCCTGGTTGCACTTGGGATTTTGTCCTAAATGCAATAAGAATGTATGGTTGCTGAGGAGCTGAAATGGATCTGATATTTCCTCAGTTACAGCTCATTGTTATGCTTTTGAATTCAATCGGTCCACACTTAGGCCTTCTCATGGACTGGACAGAAAGAGGAGGACAGAATGGGCTTGTTCTGCTGTTGTCCGTGAATATCAAAGGTGATGCAGTTGGAGACCATGGGCGGACTTCTCTGTAGCCCAATTCCAAAATCGGGAACGGCGACTGGGCAGAAAATGGCTTCCGACACCGGAATCGGGGCAAGCGCCGGTTTGACGGCAGTTCACGATGCTCCACCTCCTCCAAATCGGCATCACCAGGACGTGTGCCGCGCGCAATTGCAACGGCGTTGGCACGTCATCAGCCGACCCACCATGCTCCGCCTCCAATGGGCTGAGTTCCCAATGGCGCGGGCCTCGTGTGGTTCCAGCGGTCATGAGCCTGGCGTGCCGGCGTGCGGAGAGTCCAGCGCTGCCACACTCGCCAGGATCCGTGCCGCTGGCCAGGGGGGCTTCTGCTACGGCTGGGGAGAGTGGTGGGGAGTGGCAAGGGGGTGGGCTCTGAGGTTGGGGTGGGTGGGTACACAGTCCAGCACAGCCGGCGCCATGTTTTCCGGCATGTCCGGTGCGTGTGTGGCGGGTGTAGGTGTGCACGGCTGCAGCTTGTCAGGTGGGGGATGGCGCGGGGGTTGAGATTATGGGATGCAGTGGCCATGCCCCTGGCAAGTCCCTCCCCCCCATGCAGTTGGTGAACCTGGAGGCAGTCAGAGCATCCCGTGCGCATTGGTCCTGGCGCACATATCGTGCCATGGTGTAGACTTTCAGGGCATCCGTCACCTTGACGGTCATCGGGAGCGGGTGTCTTCCCCCATTCTCCCACGGTGCCAGGTAAAAGTTTAAATTTAAGTTAAAAACATTTTTTATTTAAAAATTTTAATGCATCATGATTTGGCAGATATATCACACTGTTCCCCTGCTCAGCCGGAGTCATTGACGGGAAGCCCGATTCGCCAGGTCCCCAAATGACACGCGCTGCTGGTACATGTGAGGCCTCATGCTGTACCTCCTTTGCACCTCCTCCTCCCCCTCAGCCTGTTGGGAGGCTGGCTCTCCATCCTCAGTGGCTGCCTCCTGACCCTCTAGGACACGCTCCGCTGCTGCAGCTTCCTCCTCTTCGAGCAGCCCCAGGTTGTGCAGCCGCAATACATCCCCCAGGGCTGCAGCGACTAGGAGGAATGCTACCATTGCTGATTGTATTCCAATATCCATTGTCTGCAGGTGTGAAAGGCAGAAATGTTAGCATGGTGTGTACCCCCATGCCCAACCAAGTCCAACGGGCTAGACAGTGGCTCCAGTTGGCACTGCGGACCCTGCCACCGCACCCTTAAACCCGATGGTGCCCGGCACCTTGGGGCCTCTAGCCATCCTACCCATCCCTGCGGCCAGGGGTATTGTCGACTGGCACTTTCCATGCCAGACATACGTTCTGTGTTCCCCATCTAGCGACCCCCCCGTCGAGGCTACTGTGGTTGGTGGCTTTTGGGGGCCATGTGATACTCTGCCGGTGGATGGCGGCTGGTTGGAGGGAGTTGCTGTTTGGCAGAGGATGGGCTGCAGGGCTCTTGGGGTGAAGGTTGTGGACTGGGGTGAGGGGATGATAGGGTTAAGGGTGGGGCTGGGATGCAGGGGTGGCGCGGCGGGAGTGTGGGGGCTGGGCTTAGTGGTTGGGAGCACCCATACGGCCAGTGGTACTCTGCAGAACCGGGCGCCAAGGTGGGTGGTCAGTGGGGTGCACAGCAAGATGGCTGCCTTGTCGGCCACGGCAATGAAGACCCATGCCTGGGCACCACTGCAGTCCCATTGGGGTTCACCCCGGTCCCAATCCTGACCCCCTCCGGCAGTGTCAGGACCGGCAACCCACGGTCACGCCTCTCCTTCATCAGCCACGGTTCCTTTTTCGTGATTTTGGAAAGCACAAGTGAACCTAGTCATCAGGAATTCGCCTCAGTGCAGGCGGAGAATCATGGAGGTCCTAAAGAATATTGGGTCAGGCCTGCTATTGATATGCCGATGGTGTTTACTGTACATGCAAAGTGCAATGCAGTATGGCGCTGCCAAGGCAAGGGAGAATTACGATTTGGCATGAAACCGGTGCCCTCCACAATTCTGGTGTCAATACCAATTCTCCGACCAATCAGCTGATGGAGTATCCCACCCAGTATCCAGTGTCACTATGGCTCCTTCGACAGCACCTTCCAAACCAACCCACCTCTGCTAGAAAATGGCAGCAGGTGCACAGGATCACCACCACCTGTGAACTGTGATTTCCCCTCCAAGCCACACACTTTCCTGACTTGAAGGCATATCGCTGTGCCTTCACTGTTGCTGAGTCAAAATCCCTTCCTACCAGTACTGCGGCTGTACCTTTCCCACATGAACCACAGCGATTCAAGAAGGTAGCTAATCATCATCCTTCAAGGGCAATTAGGGATGGGTAATGAATACTGGCCTGGCCAACAATCCACCCATACAGGGAAAGAATAAATGTCGCAAAAATCACCTTAAATATCAAATTAAATTAGGCCAATAGAGAGGTACAAGCGGCTCAGGAAAGAGAAAACCTTTGCCTGATAAAGGTTAAATTAAAGCAGTTGACTTTGCCCTAGGGAACTGGACCCAGTACAATGTGGCTGAGTAGTAATGAAGAGATAGCTGAATTGGAACATCATTTTGTGACAAGATTTCTCAGAAACTGATTATCTGGTCAACAAGACATGTTGTTAAATACGTTTGTAACTGTTACTGCATCAACTGAAATGAACAAGGGAGCTTAGGGCGATAAGCTCTGTTGCTATTTTTGCAGGAGATAATTGACAAACTACTTGACATTTGGATCCTCGGTTTAAGGCACAGTGGGCCTGATGTTTCCCTTTTTAGTAAGAAAAAGGAGAAAAGCATGCTTTCCTTCAAAAATCGATGAAATATTTCCAAAATCACTTCAATAATTGGGAAAATGAAATTTTGTTATCAGCAATGAAAATCTAGCAGGAGATCACACAATAATAAACTTTAAATGCATTTGAGCAGGAGAAAATAGTTAAATGTCACTCGTTTAATATTGAGGCTGCACAAATCCTGGCACCTCATAGAATCATAGAATTTACAGTGCAGAAGGAGGCCATCCGGCCCATCGAGTCTGTGCCGGCTCTTGGCAAGAGCACACCTCCACCCTGTCTCCGTAACCCAGCAACCCAATCTAACCTAAGCGCAATTCAGCATGGCCAATCCACGTAACCTGCGCATCTTTGGACTGTGGGAGGAAACCGGAGGAAACCTACGCAGACACGGGGAGAACATGAAGACTCCGCACAGACAGTGACCGAAGTGGGAATCGAACCTGGGATCCTGGTTCGAGCTCTTATTATGTTGAGACAAAAGGGGCAGTTTTTCCTCTGTTGTGCCTGGATGTAAATAGCCATATTTGGGTGAACATGCATGAAGATTCGACTGATGGGATTCAATCAAAAGTGTTCCAAAGCAGAGTTGCAATCTTCCTCAACTAGAATTCATCTACAAGCATTACTCAACCAACTTTTTGGGGTTTCCAAGTGCTACCAGCGACGATCTGCCTCAACACTTGGCAAGAGCATCCCCCCACCCAGAACACCAGAACTAAAAAAAAAATTGAAATAGATCACTCCCTGCCGAACAATTCCCTAAGATTAAGGAGACGACAGATGGGGGGTGGGGAGGAGGGTGGGGGCAGGCGGGATTGGAGTCAGTGATGTAAGGCAGTGTTTTTCAAACTTTTACCAACCGGCCAACATTCGGGACCTATGCTGGCTGGTTTTTTTATTAAAAAATTTCCAATAAAGGGGCAATTTAACATGGCCAAACCTTGCACATCCTTGGGTTGTGGGGGTGAGACCCATGCAGACACGGGGAGAATGTGCAAACTCCACTCGGACAGTGACCCGGGGCCATGATCGAACCCGGATCCTCGTTGCCGTAAGGCAGCAGTGCTAACAACGTGCCGCCCCATGACAGCTATCCTTCGTGACCCACGACGGCCAACCTTCGCTACACACCATTTTCGCTTACCGTTAATGCGTCAAGTGAACCTGCTTGGTCCTTACAATCTCACTTGCTTTGTCATTCAATGTTGCCTTTCTGCTAAGGATTTTGGCTGATTATTTAAGTTCTCGCTGTATCCTTTGGAAAAAATCAATAGGTTTGTCCTCGCACTCACTATGCGTAGTCTTCCAGTTTCTCTGAAGTTTTGATGGTTTTAAACTTTCATTTGCCAGTACTTTCCTGCATGTAGCACACATTGGCTTTGCATACAGATTTGTATTGGCACAATCTTTTTACTGCTTTGTTCTGATTTTAATCTTTTCTTTGCTTAAAACAATCCATCTTCAGGTCGTCACAGTCCTAATGCCTTGCTTGTTCACAGCTATAAATGGAGGAATCTCTCCTCCGGGAGTTCGTGCCAAAAGCACAAATGTACAGGGTGCGTACCATCGTTGTACATGCCAGGTGCATGACCTGCTCTCTGCTGTCACTTCTGGCCAGAAGTCTGCATTGTTCTATTTAAAACCCAGTTGCAGCCGGCATTGTTAATTTAAAAGCTGATTTACTTTGCGACCCTCCCAACAACCGTCCGTGTCCCACCCAAGGGTTGTGATCCGCAGTTTGAAAAGCCCTGCTGTAAGGAACCTGCTGTGGATGCAACCCATGGATTTCCAGCCTGTTTCTATAAGATCTTGGTGGGACAGTATGCCCCCAGCATCTTGCTTATTACTTCTTGTTAAGTGTGTAAATTTTAGACCATTATCTGTTAACCATAGCTGTTGTGTTATGCTTCTTCGTGTAGCATAAGCTGCTTCCTTGATGTATACTCTGACAAAGGAAGGTTCAGACTAGGTTTAACACATTTATTGAACAGTTAACAATTCTCCTTCTTGAGTTCGACTCTCCTGCTGATCTTACCAAAGTAACTCAATTTAACTAACCAGTCAGCTCTAATCCATGTGGCGGGTGTGATGCTTCCTGATCTGCCCCTGTCTCTCTGAGTGTTGCCTATGGAAAGAGAATGAGCATGGGTGCCCTGTCCTTTTATATGGGTAGCCTCCTTGTGGTAGTGTCACCTCTGGATGTGTCTTGATTGCCCATTGGTTGTGTCCAATCTTACTGACCTATTGGTTGAATGTCGGTGTGTCATGATGTCTCTGGTTCTCCCTCTAGTCTTTATTTACTCCTAGTTTATCTACATTAACCCCTTGTGCATTTACAGTAATGCATATCACCACAATAGCCATCTTTGTGAAATAATGAGTTAGTGTTGAAGACAATGGGCAGGATTTTCCATTTCGCGACGGGCAGAGAATCACACAAAATTGAAACATTGAGGTTTTCACCCGCCTCCTGTTCCTCACTGGCGACAATATTGAAATTTGTACCCCGTTCCGGTGGGCCCATAGAAAACCAACATTTACATGGATTTAAATCTAATTAGTGGATTGGATACAATCTGCTCCACCCTCCCAGGTGGAAGTCACATGGATGCGAATTGATGCAAGTATTTACAAATGTGGCCTGGGCGCTATGGCTGCTGAGGGGAGTGAGAAGATAAGGAAGCCTTTAAAACCTCTTCAAGATTATCCCATTTGCTGGAGGTGGCTGCCTAGGTTGGGGGGAGCAGTGGGAAGTGACTTGATGACAGGTGCATGGGCTTGGGGTGTCCACCTCACGTTCAGGATGGCCCAGGTCCGACTGCCATTGCTGCAGTATGTGTTTTAAATGCACCGCTTTGGTGCTACATACAGGCCCTTGGCTGTTCACTCTGAAATGAAATGAAATGAAAACCACTTATTGTCACAAGTAGGCTTCAAATTAAGTTACTGTGAAAAGCCCCTAGTCACCACATTCTAGCGCCTGTTTGGGGAGGCTGGTACGGGAATTGAACTGTGCTGCTGGCCTGCCTTGGTCAGCTTTCAAAGCCAGCGATTTAGCCCTGTGCTAAACCAGCCCCAGACGACTGCTCACTGTGTCCTGTAAATATTCAGTGATCCTCTAGTCATCTGGGAGCCTCGCTGACCCCAGCAGAATCAATAATGGGATGGGTGTGACCAAGCTCAATCAGTGCACAGGGGCTGGTTTAGCTCACCAGGCTAAATCGCTGGCTTTTAAAGCAGACCAAGCAGGCCAGCAGCATGGTTCGATTCCCGTACCAGCCTCCCCGGACAGGCGCCGGAATGTGCCGACTAGGGGCTTTTCACAGTAACTTCATTGAAGCCTACTCGTGACAATAAGCGATTTTCATTTTCATTTTCAGGTGCTGCCACTCCTCAGCGCACTCATCAGAAACACAGCCTCACTGCAGGGTAATAGCAGAGCTCACACCAAATAAAGGACACGTGCACTGTGGTCTTTGGCACCCTCCCTGGCATACTGCCTCTCTCAGGGCAGAGGCTCACCAGTGACACTATCAGCTAGCCCACTCCTCAGGGCCACCAGCTGCCTCCAATCCCTGCCTGTCCACCATGCCCCTGCTCTGTCCATCCTGCCCCCAGTCAGCTTGTCACAACGTCTGTGTCACACTCAGGACTCACATCACACTGCACCTATGCTCTCAGCAAACGCACAATTACCTCGATCACCGCCATCTTTAGGACCTACCCACACACAAGCCTCGAAGCATAGAGGCGATTGGTGGCACAAGATCACCTTCTCAACTGCACAACCAGGCGTCACCTTGCTGGTGGGCTGACACACGGCCCACCCAATGAGAACACCCACAGTAGACCCTGCTGTGGGAGACAGGACAGGGGCCGCAGAGCCTAACACTGACGTAGATTGCGGTGGGCACCAGTAGCCCTGTTGACAGGGATGGGTAGTGAGGGTAGAGGTTCCCCACATCACAGGCCCAGTGCCATTCTCTGATGGAGACGGGATTGCAGCGCAGATGGCAACATATTGGGGGAACTGGCTGAGGCGTGGTGTGGTGTTGGGGGGTCATGTTGAGGGTGGTGCTGAAGTACAACTCAGGGTCATCATGTGACCTGTTGGCATTGGCTGGGCAAGGAAATATGCATCTTGCTAATGTCGTCTCTTTACCCGCCTGCAGAGAATGAATTTCGGAGTACAGCCAAAAATGCTCGCTATCCTACCTGGCTGCAGATGCTGTTGTGGTTGCAGGGAGGCTGGAGGCACAGGGCCTGCTCGGGGAGGACCCTGCACAAAAGGAGCCTGCCCAAGAAGAGCAGGGTCAAGCCAGTGA
This sequence comes from Scyliorhinus canicula, assembly GCF_902713615.1. Classification (NCBI taxonomy): domain Eukaryota; kingdom Metazoa; phylum Chordata; class Chondrichthyes; order Carcharhiniformes; family Scyliorhinidae; genus Scyliorhinus; species Scyliorhinus canicula. Next base: position 63,760,843 of record NC_052148.1, read on the forward strand.
GGTGCAAGTGCCAACCATCCAACAGGCCAAGGAAGTGGCGTGAAGGAGGTGCTGCACCAGGGCACTTGTTTACTGTCGGTGCCTGTCCTTCCAGGAGCTGCCCGACCGTGTGTGCCACTGAAGACTTTGGCTAACCACTGAGACTGTGCGACACCTGTGCCAGATGGTTATGCACCTGGCACCATAGGGGTTTGGAGAAGGTCTCCCACTCCTGGTGGTTGTCAATGTGACGGTTGCTCTGATGTTTCATGGCTCTGGGTCTTTACAGGACTCGAGCGGGGGTTTGTGCAGTATCTCGCTGTGACGGATGCCCTATGCACACAGGCAGCCAACAGTATCATCTTCAGTTTGGACAGTTTGGTTGCATGGTGTACCGAAATGTTGGAAAGACCAAGGAACTGATCATCGACTTCAAGAAGCGTAGCATGACACACACTCCCATCTGCATCAATGGCTCCGAAGTGGAGATGGTCGATAGCTTTAAGTTCCTGGGGGTGACCATCACCAGCAGTCTGTCCTGGTCTATTTACGATGCCCTATGCTGCTCTTGCTCATGTATTTGCTTTGTTTGGCCCCTTGTTCCACACTATAACCAATCACTGTTTGTCAATGTACCATTTGTCAATGTTCTCTGTTGATTATTCTTTTGTCTACTATGTACATACTGTGTACGTTCCCTCTGCCGCAGAAAAATGTTTTTCACTGTACTTTGGTACATGTGACAATAAATAAAATAAAATAAAATCAAACCAGGCACACCAGGATGCCCAGGTAGCAGGATTAGGCACCATCGCTGGCAAGGCCTAAATCCAGGGGATGATGAATGGTAGGCGTGTCCCCCTATGACCGCCGGATAATCAGGGGGTGCCCTTCATGAACAGGAAGGGCTTCCACTCCCTGAATGCACAGTTGGTGTGTAACCACCAGCTGCACATCATGCACGCCTGCACCCGATAATAATCTTTATTATTGTCATAAGAAGGCTTACGTTAAAACTCAAATGAAGTTACTGTGAAAATCCCCTAGTCCCCACACTCCGGTGCCTGTTTGGGTACATTGAGGGAGAATTCAGAATGTCCAATTTACCTATCAAAGAAATGGTAGAGGAACTGAATACAGTAGTCCCCCTTTATAACGCGGGTGTTGGGGTCCAAGACAGCCACCCGCGTTGTAGCCGAGCCGCGGATATCCATGATGGGGGTTTTAAATTTATTTAAAAATCTATGCTAGTGCTACCCATTGTGAGTCTACGGGGGGGCGGGGGGAGAGGTCAGACCCCCGTAGACTCACAATGGGAAGCGCTAGCATAGATTTTTAAATAAATTTAAAACCCCCATCGTGGATCCAATTAAAATTTCAGCGGCCGGCTCACTTTGATCCGGAGAGGGAAGCTGCTCTCAGTGAAATCAGCCGGCCGCTGAAATTGACACTGCCCGCTGCTCTCTCCCTCCAATCCAACTTTTAAGTTTTAATGTTTCTGATTGGAGGGAGAGAGCAGCCGGCAGTGTCAATTTCTTTTTTTTTCCTCCGGCTTGCCCCCTCTCCCCCCACATCCTCCAACTAGACCCCTCTCCCCCCACACCCTCCGACTCGCCCCCTCTCCCCCCCAACACCCTCTGGCTCGCCCCCCCTCCCCCCACACCCTCCGGTTCGCCCCCTCTCTCCCCACACCCTCCGGCTCGCTCCCTCTCCCCCTCTCCCCCACACCCTCCTGCTCTCCCCCACAGCGTCCAGCTCGCCCCCTCTCCCCCCACACCTTCCGGCGCGCTCCCTCTCCCCCTCTCCCCCACACCCTCCTGCTCTCCCCCACAGCGTCCAGCTTGCCCCATGTCCCCCCACACCCTCCGGCTCGCCCCCTCCCCGCACCCTCCGGCTCGCCCCCTCCCCCCCCTCTACTCCCCCGTCCCCCAGCACCCGCAGGGCCCCCTCTCTCCCCCAACAACCCGCAGGTCCACCCTCTCTCCCCCACACCCCCAGGGGGGTCTCCCCCACACCCACAGGGGGGTCTCCCCCACACCCGCCCACACCAGCTCCCCCCCAACACCCGCCCCCCACCTCTCCCCCCCCCAATACCCGCAGGGCCCCCCTCTCTCCCGCAACACCCGCAGGGCCCCCTCTCTCCCCCACACCCCCAGGGGGGTCTCCCCCACACCCACAGGGGGGTCTCCCCCACACCCGCCCCCCTCCTCTCCCCCCCCAACACCCGCCCCCCCTCTTCTCCCCCCCAACACCCGCCCCCCCTCTTCTCCCCCCCCAACACCCCGCCCCCCCTCTTCTCCCCCCCCAACACCCGCCCCCCCCTCTTCTCCCCCCCCAACACCCGCCCCCCCTCTTCTCCCCGCCCCCCAACACCCGCCCCCCCTCTTCTCCCCCCCAACACCCGCCCCCCCCCTCGGCAGTGTCAATTTCAGCGGCCGGCTGATTGTTTCAGTGAGAGAGCAGCTTCCCTCTCCGGATCAAAGTGAGCCGACCGCTGAAATTGACACTGCCGGCTGCTCTCTCCCTCCAATCCAACTTTTAAGTTTTAATGTTTCTGATTGGAGGGAGAGAGCAGCCGGCAGTGTCAATTTCAGCGGCCGGCTCACTTTGATCCAGAGAGGGCAGCTGCTCTCACTGAAATAATCAGCCGGCCGCTGAAATTGACACAACTGACAGTTGGGGTCCATAAGCCCCCCCGCGGTATATCGCGAACCGCGGTATTGCGGAGCGCGGTATAACGGGGGACTACTGTAGTTACTTTGCATCAATCTTCACGGTGGAAGAAATCAGTGGGATGCCAGAGCTCCAGGAGAATCAGGGGGCAGAAGTGAGTGCAGGGGCCATCACCAAAGAGAGGGTTCTGGGGAAACTGAAAGGTTTGAAGGTGGATAAATCACCTGGTCCAGGTGGATTACACCCCAGGGATGAAAAGAGAGAGCTGAGGAGATTGTGGAGGCATCGGTGGTGATTTTTCAGGGATCACTGGAGGCATGAAGGGTCCAAGAGGATTGGAAAGAGGCTAATGTAACACCACTGTTTTAGAAGGGAGGGAGGCAGAAGACAGGAAATTATAGGCCGGTTCGCCTGACTTCTAAGATTTTAGAGTCAATTACTAACGATGTGATTGCGGAGTACTTGGAAGTGAATGATAAAATAGGACTGAGTCAGCAAGGCTTCATCAAGGGGAGGTCATGTCTGACAAATCTGTTAGAGTTCTTTGAGGAAGTAACAAGGAAGCTAGACAAAGGAGAACCGGTGGAAGTCATCTATTTAGATTTACAGAAGGTCTTTGACAATGTACCGCATAGGAGAGTATTAAATAAGTTAAGAGCCCATGGTGTTAAGGGTAAGATCCTGGCATGGATAGAGGATTGGCTGACTGGCAGAAGGCAGAGAGTGGGCATAAAGGGGTCTTTTTCAGGATGGCAGCCGGTGACTAGTGGTGTAACTCAGGGATCTGTGCTAGGGCCACAACTTTTCACAATATACATAAATGATCTGGAAGAAGGAACTGAAGGCACTGTTGCTAAGTTTGCAGATGATACAAAGATATGTAGAGGGACAGGCAGTATTGAAGAAGCAGGCGGGCTGCATAAGGACTTGGACAGGCTAGGAGAGTGGGCAAAGAAGTGGCAGATGAAATACAATGTGGAAAAGTGTGAGGTACTGCACTTTGGAAGAAGGAATGGAGGCATAAACTATTTTCTGAATGGAAGATGTTGAGGAAATCAGAAGCACAAAGAGTCTTTGGAGTCCTTGTTCACGATTCTCTTTAAAAAAAATTTTTTAGAGTACCCAATTATTTTTTGTTTTCCAATTAAGGGGCAATTTATCATCACCAATCCACCTAACCTGCACATCTTTGGGTTACAACATAGAACAGTACAGCACAGAACAGGCCCTTCGGCCCTCAATGTTGTGCCGAGCCATGATCACCCTACTCAAACCCACATATCCACCCTATACCCGTAACCCAACAACCCCCCCTTAACCTTACTTTTATTAGGACACTACGGGCAATTTAGCATGGCCAATCCATGGGGGGGTGAAACCCACGCAGACATGGGGAGAATGTGCAAACTCCACACGGACAGTGACCCAGGGCCGGATTTCAAACCCGGGTCCTCAGCGCCGCAGTCCCTGTGCTATCCACTGCGCCACATGCCACCCAATTCACGATTCTCTTCAGGTTAACGTGCAGGTTCAGTCGCAAGTTAGGAAGACAAATGCAATGTTAGCATTCATGTCAAGAGGGCTAGAATACAAGTCCTGGGATGTGCTTCTGAGGTTATATAAGGTTCTGGTCAGACCCCATTTGGAGTATTGTGAGCAGATTTTCACCCCGTATCTAAGGAATAATGTACTGGCCTTGGAAAGGGTCCAGAGGATGTTCACAAGAATGATCTCTGGAATGAAGAGCTTGTCGTATGAGAAACGGTTGAGGACTCTGGGTCTGTGCTCATTGGAGTTCAGAAGGATGAGGGGGGATCTTATTGAAACTTACAGGATATTGTGAGGCCTAGATAGAGTGAACATGAAGAGAATGTTTCCACTTGGAGGGAAAACTAGAACCAGAGAACACCATCTCAGACTAAAGGAGGATCCTTTAAAACAGAGATGGGAAGTGATTTCTTCAGCCAGATGATGGTCCAGCAGAGGGCAGCAGAGCAGAGCTTCTGATTGGCTGTTCCGGGGACATTTGCATACGTGCAGTGCGGTCAGCGTAAGTTGAAGGTGCACCTGCATCAGTGACCCGAGGAGTTCGACAGAAGTCAAGCATCCAGCAGAGGGCAGCAGAGCAGAGCTTCTGATTGGCTGTTCCGGGGACATTTGCATACGTGCAGTGCGGTCAGCGTAAGTTGAAGGTGGTTTGTGAAGGGGCTGTTCTCGAGTGACAGCTTTACCCGAAACACTACTTACGTAGTGTCTCCCACCCATCCTCCTCCTCTAACCAAAAAAAAGTTCTGTCCGTTGGCCTAGTTTCAGCCGTTCAGAGGAGGAGGAGCAGTCTCTGGGTGAGTATAAAAACTCACTTTAACCCGGGGATCGAGGCCTAGTTTCAGCCGTTCAGAGGAGGAGCAGTCTCTGGGTGAGTATAAAAACTCACTTTAACCCGGGGATCGAGGCCTAGTTTTGGGAGCCGTTCAGAGGAGGAGGAGCAGTCTCTGAGTGAGTATAAAAACTCACTTTAACCCGGGGATCGAGGCCTAGTTTCGGGAGCCGTTCAGAGGAGGAGGAGCAGTCTCTGGGTGAGTATACAGACCTAACGGTAACTTCCTGTTTTCCACTTTTTTTTTCAAAAGTGACATCAGAGGGAAGCTGTGATCTGATTGGTTGATAACCAATCTGCCCCAAATTTAAAACTCGTAAACTTAAATTAAACAAATTAATTAATTAGAGATGACTGGTCAGGTGATGTGCTTAAGCTGCTTGATGTGGGAGCTGGCAGATCCCATTGCGAGCTGCAGCGACCACATCTGCAGTAAGTGTTGGCTGCTCGAAGAACTCCGGCTCAGAGTTGATGAGCTGGAGTCTGAGCTTCACACACTGAGGCACATCCGGGAGGGGGAAGCTTACCTGGACACTTTGTTTCAGGAGGCAGTCACACCTGTCAGAGTAAATAGTTTAAATCCTGCCAGTGGCCAGGGACAGTAGGGTGTGACTGCAAGTCAGGCAGGTAAAGGGAACCAGCAGTCAGGAACTCAGGAGCCTCAGCCCTTGACCCTGTCCAACAGGTATGAGGCACTTGCTCCCTGTGTGGATGGCGAACAGGCTGCAGGAAGGATGAGTCAGCGGACCAAGCTGATTCAGCAGGCCATTCAAGGGGAGGAAGTAAATAGGCAAGTTGTAGTTGTAGGGGATTCTATTATCAGAGGGATAGATAGTATCCTTTGTGAGCAGGATAGAGGGTCCCGCATGGTATGTTGCCTGCCCGGTGCTAGGGTGCGGGACATCTCTGACCGGCTTGAAAGGATATTGGAGAGGGAGGGGGAGGATCCAGTTGTTGTGGTCCATGTCGGTACCAACAACTTAGGCAAGTCTAGGAAAGAGGACCTGTTTAGAGATTATAAAGAGTTAGGATTCAAATTAAAAAACAGGTCCTCAAGGGTCATAATCTCCGGATTACTGCCCGAGCCACGTGCAAATTGGCATAGGGAAGCAAGAATAAGGGAAGTTAACACGTGGCTGAAAGAGTGGTGTGGGAAAGAGGGGTTCCTTTTCATGGGACACTGGCATCAGTTTTGGGACGGGGGGACCTATACCGTTGGGATGGTCTCCACCTGAACCGAGCTGGGACCAGTGTTCTGGCGAAAAGAGTAAATAGGGTGGTCAATAGGACTTTAAACTAGAGATTGGGGGGGAAGGGAAAGTCAGGGAACCAAGAGGTGAAGGAATCAGTGGGAAGCGTAGCTGTTTAGGATTACAAAAAATCACGAAAAGACAGAGCTCAGGAGAGGTTACGATAGTCCCCATCTCACAAAATATGACACAGTGTATGGAAAGGCTCAGTAAACCAAGGTCCACCACACTAAGAAAACAAAAAGGGACAGTCAATAGGGAATTAAAGGTGCTATATTTAAATGCCCGCAGTGTACGGAACAAGGTAGATGAGCTTGTGGCCCAGATTGTGACTGGCAGGTATGATGTGGTAGGCATCACAGAGACGTGGTTGCAGGGGGTTCAGGACTGGCAGTTAAACATCCAGGGATTTACAACCTATCGAAAAGACAGAGAGGTGGGTAGAGGGGGCGGGGTTGCATTGTTAATTAGAAATGAAATTAAATCAATAGCACTAAACGACATAGGGTCAGACGATGTGGAGTCTGTGTGGGTAGAGTTGAGGAACCACAAAGACAAAAAAACCATAATGGGAGTTATGTACAGGCCTCCTGACAGTGGTCAGGACCAGGGGCACAAAATGCACCACGAAATAGAAAGGGCATGTCAGAAAGGCAAGGTCACGGTGATCATGGGGGACTTCAATATGCAGGTGGACTGGGTAAATAATGTTGCCAGTGGACCCAAAGAAAGGGAATTCATTGAATGTTTACAGGATGGCTTTTTGGAACAGCTTGTGATGGAGCCCACGAGGGAACAGGCTATTCTGGACTTAGTGTTATGTAATGAGCCAGAATTGATAAAAGATCTTAAAGTAAGGGAACACTTAGGAAGCAGTGATCATAATATGGTAGAATTCAGTCTGCAATTTGAAAGAAGGAAGGTAGAATCAGATGTAAAGGTTTTACAGTTAAATAAAGGTAATTACAGGCGCATGAGGGAGGAACTGACGAAAATCGACTGGAAGCAGAGCCTAGTGGGAAAGACAGTAGAACAGCAATGGCAGGAGTTTCTGGGAGTAATTGAGGACACAGTGCAGAGGTTCATCCCAAAGAAAAGAAAGGTTATCAGAGGGAGGATTAGGCAGCCATGGCTGACAAAGGAAGTCAGGGAATGCATCAAGGCAAAAGAGAGAGCCTATAATGTAGCAAAGAGTAGTGGGAAGTCAGAAGATTGGGAAGGCTACAAAAACAAACAGAGGATAACAAAGAGAGAAATAAGGAAGGAGAGGATCAAATATGAAGGTAGGCTAGCCAGTAACATTAGGAATGATAGTAAAAGTTTCTTTAAATACATTAAAAACAAACGGGAGGCAAAAGTAGACATTGGGCCGCTCCAAAATGACGCTGGTAATCTAGTGATGGGAGACAAGGAAATAGCTGAGGAACTTAATAAGTACTTTGCGTCAGTCTTCACAGTAGAAGACATGAGTAATATCCCAACAATTCAGGAAAGTCAGGGGGCAGAGTTGAATATGGTTGCCATCACAAAGGAGAAGGTGCTAGAGAAACTAAAAGGTCTGAAAATTGATAAATCTCCGGGCCCAGATGGGCTACATCCTAGAGTTCTAAAGGAGATAGCTGAAGAAATAGTGGAGGTGTTAGTTATGATCTTTCAAAAGTCACTGGAATCAGGGAAAGTCCCAGAGGATTGGAAAATCGCTGTTGTAACCCCCCTGTTCAAGAAGGGAACAAGAAAAAAGATGGAAAATTATAGGCCAATTAGCCTAACCTCGGTTGTTGGCAAAATTCTAGAATCCATCGTTAAGGATGAGATTTCTAAATTCTTGGAAGTGCAGGGTCGGATTAGGACAAGTCAGCATGGATTTAGTAAGGGGAGGTCGTGCCTGACAAACCTGTTAGAGTTCTTTGAAGAGATAACAAATAGGTTAGACCAAGGAGAGCCAATGGATGTTATCTATCTTGACTTCCAAAAGGCCTTTGACAAGGTGCCTCCCGGGAGACTGCTGAGTAAAATAAGGGCCCATGGTATTTGAGGCAAGGTACTAACATGGATTGACGATTGGCTGTCAGACAGAAGGCAGAGAGTTGGGATAAAAGGTTCTTTTTCGGAATGGCAACCGGTGACAAGTGGTGTCCCGCAGGGTTCAGTGTTGGGGCCACAGCTGTTCTCTTTATATATTAACGATCTAGATGACGGGACTGGGAGCATTCTGGCCAAGTTTGCCGATGATACAAAGATAGGTGGAGGGGCAGGTAGTATTGAGGAGGTGGGGAGGCTGCAGAAAGATTTAGACAGTTTAGGAGAATGGTCCAAGAAGTGGCTGATGAAATTCAACGTGGGCAAGTGCGAGGTCTTGCACTTTGGAAAAAAGAATAGAGGCATGGACTATTTTCTAAACGGTGACAAAATTCATAATGCTAAAGTGCAAAGGGACTTGGGAGTCCTAGTCCAGGATTCTCTAAAGGTAAACTTGTAGGTTGAGTCCGTAATTAAGAAAGTAAATGTAATTTTGTCATTTATCTCAAGAGGCTTGGAATATAAAAGCAGGGATGTACTTCTGAGGCTTTATAAAGCACTAGTTAGGCCCCATTTAGAATACTGTGAGCAATTTTGGGCCCCACACCTCAGGAAAAACATACTGGCACTGGAGCGGGTCCAGCGGAGATTCACACGGATGATCCCAGGAATGGTAGGCCTAACATACGATGAACGTCTGAGGATCGTGGGATTATATTCATTGGAGTTTAGGAGGTTGAGGGGAGATCTAATAGAAACTTAAAAGATAATGAATGGCTTGGATAGGATGGACGTAGGGAAGTTGTTTCCATTAGCAGGGGAGACTAGGACGTGGGGGCACAGCCTTAGAATAAAAGGGAGTCACTTTAGAACAGAGATGAGGAGAAATTTCTTCAGCCAGAGAGTGGTAGGTCTGTGGAATTCATTGCCACAGAGGGCGGTGGAGGCCGGGACGTTGAGTGTCTTTAAGACAGAAATTGATAAATTCTTGATTTCTCGAGGAATTAAGGGCTATGGGGAGAGAGCGGGTAAATGGAGTTGAAATCAACCATGATTGAATGGTGGAGTGGACTCGATGGGCCGAATGGCCTTACTTCCGCTCCTATGTCTTATGGTCTTATGGTCTTATGGTAAATCTGTGGAACCCTTTGCCGCAGAAAACTATGGAGGCCAAATCACTGAGTGTCTTTAAGACAGAGGTAGATAGGTTCTTGATTAATAAGGGGATCAGGGGTTATGGGGAAAAGGCAGGAGAAAGGGAATGAGAAAAATGTCGGCCTTGATTGAATGGCGGAGCAGACCCGATGGGCCGAGTGGCCTAATTCTACTCCTATGTCTTATGGTCATATAGAGGCAAGTCGGAATTTTGGTGAACTATATATATTGCTGTGTCCTGACCCCCTAACTCTCACCTATGCGCTGCATCCATGCCAACTTAACTGGTGTCTAATTTATTTATTTTACATTGCCTACTGCTCCTTATGGGTGCGACCACAGACAGCACATCAGACATGCAGGCGGCCTGTTGCATTTCTTGTCTCTGACCCATGATGCCTGTGTCTGTTGTCCTCTAGACCTGGATGGGCCTGACCGACCTTCAGGTGTCACAGGTGATGATATGCCAACCTGTTATGCCAGTTGCCCATCAGATGTGCCAGTGCCAGGTCGGAGGAAGCGCTAAGGTGCTCCCGCATCTCCCCTGCGGAAGGCACTAGCATGGGCTCCTTCACCTCCACCTCCCTTGGGATGCTCGATAGCCCCGAGCTGTTCCATGGGAAGGAGGTGAAGCCAGCGTGAGTTCCGTAGGCTTCACCGTCACCTGGTGATGCTAGTCCTGGAGGCTCACTATCATCTAAACCAGGGTTTTGATGCAATCGACCATGCAGCATTGAGACTGGAATATGTTCCTCAGCGAGTGAAGCACACTGCTGAAGTGGCTGGAAGAGGTGTTGCAGCACCATGCTAGAGACTAAGTCCCAGGACTGCTCTTCAAGCAAGTACCTGAGGTCCTGGGGAGGGGAGGTTAGTTAATGGCCTTAGGAGTCGGGAGATGGACGATCTCATTGTTGGAGAGGTCGGTCTGGGTGGGAGTGAGGGCCGGAGCTCCCAGATCTCTGAGGGGAAAGGCTCCCCCCCATTCTGTAGGGGTCTTTCAATTGAGGTACCGAGCCAAGGTCAAGGGCGAAAACCTTTTCAGTTTTCTGCCCTCAGTCATTGAGCACCTGTCAGCCTAAAAATTATGGTTGGTTGGGAAAAGTGCTTTAAGTGCCCTTAATTGGGGGATGCGTGGCCTTCCCGTCTGAGGTGTGTCTGCAAAGCTGTAAAATTGCCTCAGGTTTGGGGTGGATGGCGTCCCAGAGGAAATTCCACCCATGCAATTTTACTCTCCCTCCACCTCAGAACCCGCCTGCGTGTTAAAGTGCTTGAAACCATCTTCGTACTCTGTTCTACTTTTGAATGTTCTCATGATGAGCTAGCCTGTACTGCTGTTTTGTTGGGATTGGAAAATTTGAAAGAGTAAAGTTGACAGTTGCAAGCAATTTGCATATAGCATCACATTAGCATGGATCGTCTTGCATTGATGCGATATGTTCCTTTCACTGAACTATAAAAATCTAGTTTTATCGAGCCATAAAAGTTAATAGGAATGGAAGACTTTTAATTGAATGATCTAGCTGTGGGAAGCTCAGGAACTTTGTGACCCCCCCCCCCATCTATCTCATGTTAACTCTTCATTGGTGTTACGGTCTATAGTTATCTCACACTTTTTCATTAGTTTACCTATCATACCTGTCATACAGCAATGATATTCACCGTTGTCTGAATGACTGATGAATTAAAAAAAGGAAACACATTCCTCAAGCTAGTAATGATTGAAGAGGCACTCTGTAACCATTTTAAAAAGTAACAGCTAAAATAATTATGATTAACTTTAACATCCATTCCTGCCGTTGATTATTTTAGAAAGGCTCCATTAAGATATTGAATGCCAGTGACATTGTCGTTGAGGAAAGTTACTGAGTGCAATAGAGTGAGGAAGTGGAATAATTAACGGATAGGTCAGAATTTTTATATTTGCTGATTCACCCTGCTTTATGACCGCTTTTACTGATGTGAATCCAATTCTGTCACATGGTCAGCCTCACAGAAGCTTGCACTTTGGTCGAGAAAGGTAGGCAAAACTTTGCTCTCCTTTACAGTCCCTGCCACTTCTCCCATCCATGTTTAACACGGGCAGTTATCTATATTGTGAAAATGATACCAGCCATTTGCCAACACCAAAAGAGTCAGTTGCAAAGGTGTTACTTACAACATGTTAAGCACGCTGGCTAATTCGGGCTATGTGTGTCTGTCTGCTGAAAAGGTACATGCTGGACAGCATGATGGCGCAGTGATCGCTCTTATTATTAACAATCATTTTGAGCAAAATTTGAATCCAGTCAGCTGTTTGTTGTTTACTCCAGTCCTTTTCTCTCTTGGTATCTCTGAAAGGCGACGTATTGTTTGAATTGGTAATTGAGTTCAGATCAGCCCTCCAGCTGACAGACTAGAGTTTGTCACTGAAACGCAGAATATTGCAGGGATTCTTGAGTATTGAATCGGGCTCATGTACTTGATGATACATTCGCCAGCCTATTAAAGTTTAACTGTCCAATGCTTATTGTGGGCTAATTGCATTAGCGGGCTAATTGCATTAGCACCAACAAGGCCACAATAGGTGATGCAGATTGTATCTGGTTGGGTATTCTTGATGCTCACAGTAGGCCCCAAAGACTTGGGGCGGAATTCTCCGCTCCCGGGAAAAATCGGGAGGGCCGTCGTGAACTCGGCCGAGTTTCACGACGGCCTCGGAGGCCGCTCCTCGCCCCCTATTCTCCCCTCCCGGCGGGGCTAGGAGCGGTGCTCCGTAACTCTCGGCCGCCGGGCGGCACGCCGAGAGTGATGCGACGGCGGCACCTATGTGACGTCAGCCGCGCATGCGCAGGTTGGCCGGCTCCAACCATCGCATGCACGGCTGACGTCACGACGGCTGACAGCTCGAACCCACGCATGCGCGGTGGCCGTCTTTCCCCTCAGCCGCCCCGCAAGACGTGGCGGCTTGATCCTGCGGGGCGGCGGAGGGGAAATAGTGCATCCGATTGAGACGCCGGCCCGACAATCGGTGGGCATCGATCGTGGGCCTGTCCCCTCCTGAGCACAGTCGTGGTGCTCATTCCCCACCAGGCCCCCTACAAGCCCCAAAACGGGCATCTCACGGTGATTTCACGACGGCAGCGACCAGGCGATTCTTCCGAGCGGGGGGTGGGAGAATCGCGGGGGGGGCGCCAGGGGGTCGTGAAATTAGTCGGGGGGCCCTCCCGCGATTCTCCCACCCGGCGAATCGCGCCCTTGAATTTTCACAACACTTGATGTGTTAGGCAGGTTGGTTCGATGTGGACTGCACTCGATGCAGGGAAGCTAGAAACAGACGTCTACACTGGAGAAGATCCAACACTGTTTTATTCAACGATAGAACTGATAAACATATTCAGCTGTGGGTCGACACGATACTGAACTGACTGGAGACCTAGTAGTAGCCTGACTAGACTTACTAGCTACCGCATGGTGTTTGCACTTGTGAGCTCGTGAACTCTGACTGTTTCAGTGGCTGGGTCCAGAGAGAGCGGAAAAGCTAGTGCCCTCTGGCTTTATAGTGGTAGTGTTCTGTCTGGTGATTGGCTGCACTGTGTTGTGTGCTTACTGGTCATCTTGTGTGTCAATCATTGCCTGTCTGCACCTCATTATATGCATGAGTGGATATTATGATATTAATCAAATTTTTAAGCACAAAATGCACCAAAAAATAGACAAGAATGATCTGAACTGCACTAGAAACAGCATAAGATTTCTTGGACCATTCAGGAATGCTGGCAAAATGAAACCAGAAATATTTGTTGATGGGAGAGGAATGTTCCCAACTGTATAATGGGAGAGAAATACTTTTCTTCTTTATTCTTTCATAGGATGCGAATGTTATTGGTGAGGCCAGCATTTGTTGCCCATCCCTAATTGCCCTTGAATGGAATGGCTTGCTGGAGGAGACATTTCAGAGGAGTCAACCAATTTCTATAGGTTTGGAGACACAAGAAGGCCGGATCAGGTAGGGACAACAGGTTTCCGGCTCTGAAGGACACTAGTGAACCAGATTGGTTTTTGCAACAGTCACGGTTATCAGGCAAGCTTTACATTCCAGATCCATTATGTGAATTTAAATTCCACCAGCTGCTGTGGCAGGATTCATACACGTGTCCCAGAGCAGTAGACTGGGCCTCTGGATTGCTAGTCCAGTGACATTACCACTATGCTGCCAGCTCCTCACACATGGCAGCCCACCATAAGTCCATTATATTGTTTTGATCAGAAGGGGAAGAGAGGAATAGCTTTTTGTGCAAAGGATAAGCAAAGACAGATTAGTGGCTACTGGAGGGACCGTACTTTTTCATGCATAGTGTATGTATGAGAGTTTAATGAGACGGGATATTGTGTAACACAGCCAAGAATGCTGCTGACTTTGCCTTTCAACCCCAAGATTCATGAAATCACGATCCAGCCCAGCTCAATTACTACATATAGAAACAGAAAATGCTGGATAAACTCAGCAGGTCTGTGGAGAGGAACGTTTTGAGTCTAAATTACCCTTCTGCAGAATGGAATGAATTTGTACATTCTTCCTCCTCAGCTGGAGAGAAAGGAACAGAATAGATGTTGTCCCTCCTCCTGTCCTCCTCTCTGCTTTTGTTCTCCCGTATGACCCGCAAGAAGCAAAAACAGCGCTAATGGTAAAGGGTGGCAAAGGTGTGCGGACAGTAACTGTGAGGAGATAAGGAGGTGCAGAGTGTGACATGAAGAACAGAAAGAGGTGGAGTGAAATATGTTTCAGCAAGTCCAAGTGAAGGAAAATTGTGAAAGGTGTAAAACTGGTGTCTGAATCAATATAGTCTCAAACCCATTATCACCCAAAGTTAAAATTACCCCCATTTACGGAATTACATTGGTTTTTCAGGTACAGTTAAATTTAAATAGTTTGTGTTTGATCATCAGGATAGTTGTTTTAGATTATTCCCTTGGATGACGGTTGGCCGTAATATTTGCTAATTATACTGCCTCGGTATTTATAGGGGCACATGACATTTTAATTCATCAGAATCAGTGTAAGATGATTCATTTTGAATTGGGAGCATTTTCATGAAGATCAGCAAAAAGAAAACATGCATAAAATATTGTTGTGCCAACAATGTTAACCTTATAATGTGGAACCCAAATATGCTCATACATTTCTTCCACCTAGCGAATTTCCAAGCTGTGGTTTCAATGAGAGGGACATAGCTAGTTAATGGCTTCTCCAGTGACTGAGAGAAAATCAACTGGTGAGTTGCCCTAGGCTACATTCTTCTAGTTCCTAGTGACTGATTTTGTTTAGCACAGGTAAGTGGCAGAAAATGAAAGAATTTGATGTTGGCTGCAAGGCAACAGGATCCTCCTGAAAGGATAGTTTAAGATTAGCCAAATGGATATCTTCACTCAAATTCATGAACATAAGAAATTGGAAGACATCTAAAAATCAGCTGTTCCAATGAAACCTAACCATAGAATCATGGCCCCCAGAGGATAAATCAGGACTTAGTTCCTCAAAAACATTTGCGACACGTCCTTTCCAACCTCTGAAGAAAATTGCAAGTTCCGTGGCTTTCCAACAAGACCGATGTTGCTCAGATACTTTGCTCAACTGCTCTCCCTTATGAGTGATTAGGTATTATGGGCTGGATTCTCTGTCGGCGGGATCCTCCGTTTTGCTGGCAGCACACCCGTGCCTGCGGATTTCCCAATGGAGCGGGGGTGCCCACAATGGGAAATCTCATTTGCCGGCTGCTGGGACACAGAATTCCGCTGCTGGCGAGGGCACCAGAAAACGAGTGCAGCGGGACAGAGAATCCCGCTGTATACCTTTACAATAACATGACACCTACATGACACTTTTATCAATAAGCGTACCTGGCCTTCGCGGATGCGTCACCATTGAGATGCCCTCGCATGCTGAGCAGTAACCAGCTCAATCAGTGGCTACCAAGCTGCTGGCCCAATCATAGAATTTTCATAGAATTTACAGTGCAGAAGGAGGCCATTTGGCCCATCGAGTCTGCACCGGCTCTTGGAAAGAGCACCCTACCCAAGGTCAACACCTCCACCCTATCCCCATAACCCAGTAACCCCACCCAACACTAAGGGCAATTTTGGACACTAAGGGCAATTTATCATGGCCAATCCACCTAACCTGCACATCTTTGGACTGTGGGAGGAAACCGGAGCACCCGGAGGAAACCCACGCACACGGGGAGAATGTGCAGACTTCGCACAGACAGTGACCCAAGCCGGAATCGAACCTGGGATCCTGAAGCTGTGAAGCAATTGTGCTATCCACAATGCTACTGTGCTGCCCAATCATTGGGCTGGGAGCTTTGAGAAGCAGGCTGCCAGGTCTCTTAATTGGACACTGCCAGTAATATCCTGCCCCATGTTCTGCTGTTTGTCGGCACAGACTTGTCATCCGCTTTCAGGCCCAGTGGTGGAACAGCCAGTGGTTTAGCAATATTCTGGCCTACATCCAAAATCCAGTCAAGCCACCTCAACACTTTCAACTTTAGAATCAGCCACACACTGTAATCATGGGATCATCAACTGGAATGAAGATATATTCTGTGATTAACCTTGTGGAAGCAGAATTAGCACAGAAGGAGATGAAGTGCCTGGAAAACATTTTCAGGTAGAACGTGTTGAATTTTCTCTGTGTCTAATCCTGCCATTGGATGCTGGATAAAAGGCTAAACCAAAACTAAGTTTGCCCTCTAAAAAGATGCCATGGCATATTTCAAAGAAGTGCAGGGCAGCTCCCCTCCACCACCAGTGAACCGGTAATATTTGTCCCTCAACCAACATCATTAAAACAAATTATTTTGTCATTATCTACCTCATTGTGATTTGTGGGATCTTGCTGTGTGCAAATTACCGGCTGCATTTTCTGTGTTGCAACAATGACCATCCTTCAAAAAATGTACCTTCGGAAGTCAAGGGGTGAAAATTGGGCAGATAGCAAAAAATATCATTCAGTTTAGCTGCCGTGGTTTATGACACCATCTGAACAGGTTAATTTTCTGCTGACTTTTAAATCACTCTTCCTATCCATCACGCTGTATATTTAATCAGTTGACTTGTAAGGGTTATGCCCTGAATTGTTTAACATGCAATAATTTGTTAAGGCAAATTACGTGCATTGTTTATCAGTCTGCATCATTACTTAATAACTGAGGCGCCATCTCCAATGGAAATAAAGCAGCTAATCACAAGTATGGGAGGTAATGAAAACAGCCAATTAGTGTAAACACGTTAAAAGCTTTGCATGACAAGAGCCTGATTCCCAGAAAGCACTGCAAGCAATTAAACTAATGATGTCAAGGCTGTTCTGCATTCAGCTGCTAAAATGAAAAAAAAGATTGCTTAATTAAAGGATGAGTGTTGTGTTTAATTAGGAGCAGTCAAGATTTGTGAGCTGGCATGTTTGTTTAGTGATTTGCAGTAATAGAGTTATTATTGAGTTTGAAGACTGTTACATTACACCACAGAATAAACAAAAACAAATTAGCAGTGTTCCTCTGTAATGAGCTGTCCTGCCAAGGTTAGATTAATCCCCGTCTTAAAAATGTAGTGTTAATTTTATGCATCACTGCTGCTCACAGTAAAAATCAATCTAACCACAATAAACTAGTGAAAAAAAACATCAATTTGCTTATTTTGGAAAATCACAGTTTAGCACTTAATGGTTTTGCTCTAATGCTGTCTTACAAATAAATAACTTGTTTCGATTTTGCACTGATTAATTTTTGAATGGATAATAAATGCTGCTGCCTACTATGTCGGAGCTTGTTTAAGGAATCAGTATTTACAATATACATAGCCTTCTCTAGCCAATTCTGCTGCAGTTTACCTTCCTGAAGTAAAGACTGCAATATATGAATTCATTATAATGTTAGATTTAGGGAAGCCTGCCACAGATCTCAAATTATTTAAATGGAGTAGTGAAAATAATTCTGCCCATTGACCTGGTTATAATGTGATTATTGGGCAGAGGCTAGGGTTGGAGTTTATGAGATCTGTACCATCTGTTCCAAACTGATTACAGCTACGAGAAGCTGGTAATCTAGATCCTTCACCTGCCTATCAAATTTCAATTATACAGAACAATGCTACTTCTTCTTGATTCTCTCCCCAAGCCGAGACAGATGAAGTACATATTTACCTCTCTTTCCAAAGCTGTTTGTTTTCCTCCTGGACCCGTTCACTTGCCTGTCACCAAAAGCTTGAGGGGCATCACTCCATATCAAACATGACTGACCAGGCTACTCTCCCGCTCTTACCGCTTGTCATAGGCACATTGGAAGGATTTACGGCCACATTCTTAATGTGGACCTGAAGTGGAGGTTGAATACAAAATTTCTGGGCTAGAGGTTGGGTCATTACCCATTGCATGACAAGACCATGCAATACCACAAGAATAGAATCATAAAATCCCTACAGTGCAGAAGGAGGCCATTGAGTCTGCACCGACCCTTTGAAAGAGCACTCTACCTAGACCCATGCCCCGACCCTATCCCCGTAACCCCACCTAACCTGCACATCTTTGGACTGTAGGAGGAAACCGGAGCACCCGGAGGAAAGCCACGCAGCCGCAGGAGAACGTGCAGATACCGCACAGACAGTGACCTGAGGCCAGCATTGATCCCTGCCGATGTCATATAGCAGTGCTAACCACTGTGCCGCCATGCTGTCTCGTTATACCATTTGTTATTTTGGGGCTGACACTGTAAACACATTCTTGCTGAGCTTACAATCTGCAGAGATGGGGTACGTCATGGCTTCAGGTCACTAATGCAAAGTCCAAACTGAGCCAGATCAAACGAGGGACAGAAGTGAGGGATTACTTTATGTTGCTGATGAATACTTTGAAGTTTTTACTTTCACCACTACTGGCGGAAGTAATTGATAGAACATTGCACTCACTTGCTGGACCCTCAAGTGTTCACAGCCCGGAAATTGACTGTGCCCTGTTTCCGAGCACAAAATCTGTGGCACACTGACAGTGCACTTTACTGGCTTCAATAACTTCACCTTACCCTTGTACAACAGTCACAAAAAAGTCTAGCTGCATCCCTGTGGAGTTTGTGTACGCAGTTAGCTGCCTTTTTGTTGCTCAGAATTGCACATTGGCAATGGAGAATATTTTGGGTTGGATCAATATTAGGAGAACTGAATATTTTAAATTAAGAGCAGAATTAGGCCATTCGACCCATCAAGTCTGCTCCACCATTCAATCATGGCTGATATGTTTCTCATCCTCATTCTCCTGCCTTCTCCCCATTACCCCATATCCCTTATTAATCAATAATCTATCTATCTCTGTCTTAAAGACACTCAGTGACTTGGTCTCCACAGCCTCTGCGGCAATGATCCTCCTCATCTCTGTTTTAAAGGATCGTCCCTTCAGTCTGAGGCTGTGCCCTCGGGTTCTAGTTTCTCCTACTAGTGGAAACATCCTCTGCACGTCCACTCTATCTAGGCCTCTTAGTATTCTGTAAGTTTCAAAGAGATCCCCCCTCATCCTTCTGAACTCTATTGAGCACAGAATCTGCACAGTTATATTGATGACCGCACCTTTCCACATTTGGGATTACATTCCTGCCCACTTCAATTTGTGAATTAAATATGCAGTGTGATGTGTGGAATTATTGGAACACTCAAGAAAACTGGATGATACCAGAAAGTACTTTATTCTGGAACATTCCTTATAAAGTAACATTTCGTATATTTCAAAGAGTTTTAACCTCAGTGGCCTCACAATTCCTTGTGCAGGAGAGGGCGGACTGCCTGATTTCTGATTCCAGGTTCTGGAAATTATTCTGACCCTAGATTTGGGATTAGGTCTGCAGTTTTGTGAGAGGGCAGATGGAAATTCTGCTCACTGCATATATGGTGACAGAGCCATCTGAAGCAAATTCAGCTTCATGTTTTACAGAATCTCTTTGACTAACAGGTAGAACCATGGAACCACAGAATTCCTACAGCACAGAGGGAGCCTTGAATCAGTACTGACCTCTGAAAGAGCACCCTACCTAGGTCCACTCACCCGCCTTATTTCCCCTAACCCCACCTAACCTGCACATATTTGGACACTAACGTGCAAAATCCACCTAACATGAACATCCTTGGACTGGGGGAGGAAGCAGGAGCACCCGGAGGAAACCCACGCAGACATGGGGAGAAAGTGCAAACTCCACACAGACAGTCACCCAAGGTCGGAATTTAACCCGGATCCTTGGCGCTGTGAGGCAGCAGTGCTAACCGCTGTGCCACTATGCCACCCCATGCAGATGCTCTGCAAAATTTCAATGCCAACACATGTACTGGGAGGATGACATCATAGGCAACTCATCAATGCTCTTTCAGCAACAGTTCAAAACCCGCGGCCTCTATCACCTAGAAGGACAAGGGGCACGTGGGAACACCATCACTCACAAGTTCCCCTCCAAGTCATAAACCATCCTGTCTCGGAACTATATCGCCGTTCCTCCGCTGTTGCTGAGTCAAAATCCTGGAACTCCCTTCCCACCAGCACTGTAGGTGTTTCTGGACTGCAGCAGTTCAAGAGGGAAGCACACCACCACCTCTTCAAGGGCAATTAAGGATGGACAATAAATGCTGGCCAGATCAGCGATGCCTTCATTCCATGAAAAAGATAAGGGAGAACCTATTGGAAATTTTGTTTTGCATTACTTTGCAGTTAGCTATCAGGTAGAAACATTAGGAATGAGAATAGGTCATTCAATCCCTTGAGTCTGTTCTGCTATTCAATCAGATCATGGCTGATCAACTTAATCTGTCTTCCTGTATTGCGCATTTCTTGCTTCCTCTGTCCAACATAAATATACCTATCTCAATCTTGTAAACTTTCACTGTCGCGTCATTCATAGTCTTTTGAGGGAGCACGTTTTGGATTTTTACTGCACTTCATGTGATCAAGTGCTTCTGATTTCACTGCTAAATGGGCAGGCTTGAACTTTGAGAGTTTTCACTGCAGGGCGTGGGGGGGGGGAGGGGTAATTTCTCAGTATCCATCTGATCACATCATTTTGCCTTTTAAACACTTTAATTAGATCACCTCACAAACTTTTAAACTGAGGGGAATAGAGTCAGGTTTATGCTGTCTGCAAAATGCAATGCTTTAAACCCTGTTGTGGTTCTGGTGCTTTTGCACTGTACTGCAGCAACCTCCATCCCATTCCACAAGGTCAATATATCTTTCCCGAGATGCGATGCTTAGAACTGAACAATGTATTCCAAATAGCATAGGAAATATGTAATCTGATCTTAACACCCAGTCTTGAAAATGATTGCCCTGATTAGTGTCTTGAGGTCAAAATAGAATTAAACATGTGTTTCATTTAATTTATTTTTCCAAAAAAAAAATCGGGATGTAGCTTTTCGAAGGCATGCTGCATGATTACGTTACTGCAGGGCTTTATTACACCGTATTTCTCTTAACAGTGCCAAGTGCTAATTGCAGATAATGTTAAAACTTCAACAACATTACCAGCACAAGTCACCGCTGGCCATTAATGGAAAATACTTCAGAAACAACCAGTAAATATTATAGGTTACAATAGCAGTTTCTTAATTAATTTTGAAACTAAAACATGGGATGAGGTCCAACTCCTGTTCCATCAGGCTGCCTCAGGATTAAAGGGTAGAAATGAGAGCCATTGTGTTAGAGTATAACAGCTGTGCACACTAGCGTAATCTAGTTGTTTTCTGGTCTTAGATACAGGCAATTCATTGACATCAGCTCCTAAAGGCTTTACACAATGGCACCAAGAAACTTCCAGAACAACCTAAGAATGCAATTCAGGATTAAAATACAGTAGGTTAGGGCAACAAAAGCATCGACCTGTTATTTTTCAAACTTTACAATGTGGTTGAAATTATCTCCGTATGGCTGAATACTGCAAATAAAGACCAGGAGAGTTACGAGTGTAATCTCCAGTGTGTCTCCATTAGCTGATCTCTGCTCAGGGAGCAATTGAGATGCGATTTTTCTCAATAAACATGGGCAGTGAAAGAGATCAGCCAGCATTCTGGGCACTGCCCCACTGGTGTAGTCTAGCAAATGTGGACCTCAGATGAAAACAGGTCTCAGTTTGTTTGTGGCTTACTTGACCCACTTTGTCAAATAGCTTTCTAATCCTTAGGCTGGAATTTCTTTGAGCATCCAGCCCGGCATGCAGGTGCAAGAGTGGCAGAGCAGGTTTTCTGATCACCCGGCTAACCCACTGAATGACCCCAGGGAAGTTGTCAGGGTTAACCTATGTAAAGCTGACACTTCTGGAGTGTGCATGTTCTCTCCGTGCCTGCGTGGGTTTCCTCCGGGTGCTCTGGTTTCCTCCCATAGTCCAAAGATGTGCAGGTCAGGTGGATTGGCCATGCTAAATTGCCTTTGGTGTCCCAAAAAGGTTAGGTAGGGCTGCTGGGTTAGGGGGATAGGTTGGAAGTGTGGGCTTAAGTGGGGTGCTCTTTCCAAGGGCCGGTGCAGACTCGATGGGCCAAATGGCCTCCTTCTGCACTATAAATTCTATGATTCTTGCTCCTGTGTCTGAGAGTCCGTCATCGTGAAAGGATGAGTGGGGAGGAAAAGGACAGACATTGCAGCAACTCTAGACAGTTCTGAAAATGGTCCTGATAAGATAGCAAAGTTTACCCCATTGTTCTGAATTCCCACCATCACCCTTTAAGATGTTTCTCGTGTTTAGCAATGCACTTAAATACTGCCCTAAATGGCATCCAAGGTTGGCTTGGCAGCAATGAGGAAACATGTGATGCATTTTGTCACACTGTTACTAATGGCTCATTGAAATACAGCCAAGCATATACAAGGACCTGCAAATTTGATGGGCCATCAATTGGACTGATATGTGATATGACATAAAAGATTATGTCAACATGTTGTAGGGACATTTCATAGAATTCCTACAGTGCAGAGGAAGAACACCCTATCCATCGAGTCTGCACCGAGTCTCCGAAACAACGCCCCACCCACGCCCAATCCCCACCCCATCCTCACAACCCCACCCAATCCCTGGACACCAAGGGGCAGCCTAGCATGGCCAACCCACCCAACCCGCTCATTGCCGGACCTTGGGAGGAAACCGGAGCACCCTGAGGAAACCCATGCAGAGACGGGGAGAATGCGCAAATTCCACACACATAGCCACCTGAGGCCAGAACGGAACCTGGGCCCCTGGTGCCACGAGGCAGCAGCGCCAACCACCGTCTCACTGTTTCGCCCAGAAGGCAAAGGTTTTCAAGCTTTTTTTGAATTATTTGGGGTCCTTTTTTCCTTCCTCCATTTGAAAAACAAACTTCACAAAAATCTCCGGGTCGGCTATGTTTAGTGAGATGTAAGTTTACAGCTTTTTGAGATGTCAGATAATCTGGCACCATTGTAAATACGGGAATTCTTTTGAAACTTCCCGCAACTGTCAGCAATGTTTCTGTCGAACAAGAGCGGGTCCATGCAGTGAAGTTCTTGTGCCATACTGCCAACTCCTGAAACCATTTGGAAGTGCTGGGTTTCCAGAGGCTGGCGATCAAGGACTTGAAACAAACAATACTTTATTCACTTGCTGAGCAGCTAGTCCTTGCTTGTACTCTGCCCACGTTCCAGGGAGAACTCCTGCCATCCCGTCACATGACCCTATTAGTAGCTACATCATCATGTGGCCACATGGCCTACTCAGCTAACACAGGGGATGCAGCCAATACAGGAAATTGGACCAACTGCTCTGTTGACCACTGCGGGCAATGGTGCCATAGGTCCCTCCGCCATTTTCTTCTGTCCTCTAGGTCCAAAGAGTGCCCTTTATTCGACACAGCCCTTGTGTGGTAACTCCTCGACATCACCCACTGAAGGAGAGCGTCTTATTCTGATCTAGGAGTACTTTCTTCACTGACAATACTGCTGTAAAATGGGCAGAAAGGGCCAAATTGTCCATCCCCAAGCAGGGAGCCACCTGATGTGTGACCACTCACTCCATGGCTGCCACCAGAAGCCGCATCATTCTTTTATTGCAGTCGTTGGGTAAATGGATATATGCCACTGAATGAACAGTGACTGTTACAGAAAAGAGGCATAAGATATTGGAAATACCTCAAAAAGATTGATAAAATAGTAAAAGTTATTTCAGACAGAACATTAAATCATGTACATACTGTGTAGAATCTATAACTAAGATATTAAGTATCGTTTTATTAACTCACAGGGGAGAGGATTCCAATTGCAATACAAGTAACGGAATCATCTACTGAAAATAGAATTTTATAGGAGGTCACAACAAGATTTCTTGCTGAAGCAACTGATAAAGTGCAAAGAAATGTATCTTCTCATGCAATGGAATAGAGAATTATAGAAATGCAATCTCTAGACTGCAGTTGAGAAAGTTCGTCCATGAGAGCCAGGTTTAATTTCTTGAGGGAGGACAACCTTTCAGGCGCCTTGTATGCAGTGTTCTGGGATGTTGGTTACATCTTGTTAGGTTTTAATGAAGTCTTTGTAGTCTTAAGTAATTAACTGTAAGTCTTTATTAATTGGTAGAACTATTTACAAAAATATAGGGCACGATTTTACCGAAAGATTCCTCAGTGTCATTTTAGCCCTGTTTGGTGGGTGTTTCTCGCCGGCGTTTTGGGTGAGTTCCACACCGGTATTCACCCACACTTAGGGCGTGATTTAATGATTTAAAAAACAGTTCCATTGTGGGCGGGTTTAGTGCGGTGTTTCCCAGCGCTTGTTGCCATCGAACGGAGTCTGTTATTTTTTTCAGGCCTCAGCAGGGAACGCACCTGAGAGGCTGCACTACCTTCATTTTTAAATGGTGCCCCGATCTCTTGATCCCACAACATGATCCCGGAGCCACCCCAACACCCCACTTTAACTGTTTGGGGGTGATTGAGCCCCCTGCACCCCACCTCATAAGGGGAGGGCAGGCACAGGCTCAATCTCCAGTGCGGGGAAAATGGCACCTTCCACTACTAGGCTGCCACTTGTGTGGCACTGCCATGGTGCCCATGTGGCACCACCAGGTTGGCAATGCCACGGTGCCTGGGTGGCATCAGCAGTGTCTGGGTGCCACCCTGCCCAGAGGCCGATCACCCAGGGGCCTCCAATCACCTGGGAGAAACCCCCTTCCCCGGGAGCCCCCCCACTTTCCCCCCAAGTGCCATTCCGCCTAGTCCCCGTCTGTGGATACCAGTGCTAAACAGTGCCCGGCTGGGGTCTTCTCAGTGAAGGGATTCAACCCCAGGGGCTGGTTAGATCTGACGAAGACATGTTTATGTGTGCCTAACTTTCCATAGATACCGCGTGAAGGAGAAGGTCCTGTGTTGGGCAAAGTAGAAGTGGGAGGTGCAGTGGGCTGGAGCTGGTA
Organism: Scyliorhinus canicula; assembly: GCF_902713615.1. Taxonomy (NCBI): domain Eukaryota; kingdom Metazoa; phylum Chordata; class Chondrichthyes; order Carcharhiniformes; family Scyliorhinidae; genus Scyliorhinus; species Scyliorhinus canicula. The sequence continues at coordinate 63,785,706 of NC_052148.1, forward strand.
TATGTATATCCCAGGACTTTACTGTGGAATTGGCGAGGAGGCGGGTGGCCTCCGGGCGAGTGATGGCGGCACTGTATAACAGCAGGGTGTGGTTCGGCGTAGTGTACCCAGCTAAGTTGAGGGTGACCTACAACTCCAAAAACTTTTATTTCGAGATGGTGGAAGCGGCGGAGACGTTTGTGAATGCAGATGAACTGGGGCAGAAGTGAGAAATGGGTCTGAGGATTGGTCTTGGATTGAGGGTTGGGGGTGAAGGAGTGTATATAGATCTATTTCTCATTCATGTTGTTATATGAGTTAAATGAGATGAAGTTGCCTATTTGGTCAAAGTAAGAGTTGGGGTTTCCTTTTGCAATGATGGTTGTTTGAGGTTTTTGTGTTTACACTGGGGTTGTGTGTTGAAGGGGATTACTTTGTTTTCCTGGGACCGGCAGGGGGGAGGGGATTGGAGGGGAGTGCTGCCTGGGCAGGGGCCTTCACACTGGCTAACTCCAACTGGTCAGTGAGCGGGAATGTGGTGGGGGGAGCAGCTGCGGCCGTCAGAGCCTGGTAGAATAGGTTTTGATGGGCCTAGAAGTGTGAACAGTTGGGAGAGGGGACCGATACTGGGTGAGGTGTTTTCGAGAGGAAGTGGATGGGAGGATTCTGGGAGGGAGGGAGGGGCTCAATGATAACAATGGAACGGGGTGGGCCAAGCCCAATGGGCAGGGCCTGGAGTTTTGAGGATGGTAGATCGGAGGGTGGGTGTCGGGGGGGGGGGGGGGGGGGGGGGGGCATGATTTGGATAGTTACGTGGAATATGAGGGGTTTGCTCGAGTGAGGCTTTTCAGGGTCATCTCAGGGGTAGTTCATGAACTTGGAACCAGGGCCCCCTAGAAGCCTTTATCGGGGGGGTCGGACCGGCTCGGGCGGCGGGCGGGCGCGGGGGTAGATGTTAATCTTCACCTCGCTGATTGCCCAGAGGCGGGTTCTGATGCGGTGGTGGTTAGTTTCTCCACCCTGTGACACGGCTTGGTTGGGGGTGGGGGGGTGGGGGGGCCTAATTGAATTTTTTTGACTCTCGGGTAGGTGAAGTCTCAGCTGAAGGGGATGAAGGAAGGGTTTCACAATTCATGGGGGCTGTTCATTATGCACATCCGAGAATTGGTTGCCATTGAACATTAGGGGGGGGGGGGGTTTACGGATTGGTTGTTAATTTGTGTTTTTTACCTGGAATGTACCGGTGGATATTTTTGTCTGTATATTGAGTGGAGTGCAGATTGTGTGTGGGGGATTGTTATTGTATTTTTTTTGTTTGTTTTTTCCTTTCGTTGTTTATTGATGAAATTGTTGAAAATGAGGAGAATAAAAAGATTTTTTAAAAGAAGTAAGAAATTGCAAGGGAAAGAAGTCCCTGGTGGGAGGAATCTATTGGTCCCCTAACAATAGATCCAAAGTAGGATGCAGTATTAACCAGGAAATACCGGGAACTTGTAAGAAAGGTACGGCAATAAACATGGTTTATTTTAATATGCAAATGGACTGGATTAATCAAATTGGCATGGCAACTTGAGGGAGAGTTTAGAGTATTAGAGATTGTTTCTTGGAATAATATTTTGTTGAACCAACCAGAGGTTTGGATTTAGTATTGTGTAATGAGATGGGACTAATTAATGATCTTTTAGTACATGATCCTCTGGGGAAGAGTGATCATTGCATGTTTGAAGGCAATAAATTTGCGTCCCACACTGGTATTCTTGTGTTAAACCAAGGTACGTACATAGGCATGAAGACAGATTTGGCTCGAGTGGGCAGGGAAGGATGGGTGGAAATGCACCCATGGCTCAGCATGGTAATATAAAGACTAAAAGATACAATATTGCAAAGGTTAGCGGCAGGCTGGAGGTTTGAAAATGCTTCAAGACCAACAAAGGGTTACTAAAAATGTACTGAAAAGACCAAAGGTAAATTACAAATGAAATCAAGCACTAAATATAAAAATGGATAGCAAAATATTCTACAAGTATATAAAAAGGAAGTGAATAGCTAAAGTCAATGTTGGTCCCTTAGAGGATGAGACTGGGGAGTTGATAATGGGGAACATATAAGTGGCAGAGACACTAAAACAATATTTTGCCTCAGTTTTCATGGTGGAGGACATTAGAACCATTGTACGAGTAACAGGCAATGCAGAGGTTGTTGAAAAGGAGGAACTTAAAACAATTGCCATCACGAGAGAAAAAGTACTGAGTAAACCATTGGGATCAAAGGCAGACAAACCCCCAGGACCTGATGGCCTACATCCTAGGGTCTTAAAGGAAGTGGCAGCAGAGAAACTGGAGGCATTGGTTATAATACTCCAAAATTCCCTGGATTCTGGAAAGGTTCCAATGTATTGGAAAAAGGCTAATGTATTGCTCCTGTTCAAAAAGGGAGAAAGGCAACAAATAGGAAACTATAGACCAGTTAGTTTAACATTTGTCATTAAGAAATTGTTGGAATCTATTATTAAGGTAAGTCAAAGCACATTCTATCAGAGTTAGTGTGCCTTATGAAGGGTAAATCATGTTTCACTAATTTGCTTGAGTTCTTTGAAGACCTAACAAACAAAGTGGATAATGGGGATCCTGTAGATGCAGTGTATCTGGACTTCCAGAAGGTGCTGCACAAAAGGTTAATACAAGGTAAGATCCCATGGGGTTGGGGGTAATACATTAGCCTGGATAGAGGATTGGCTAATCAACAGAAAGCAGAGAGTGGGAAAATGGGGCTTATTTTAGATGGCAAGCCAGGGTTTGGTTCTCGGGCTCCAGCTATTTATAATCTATATTAATAACTTGGATACAAGGATAGAATGTACTGTAGTCAAATTTGCAGAATCACTAAAATGTGAGAAAGCAGCTTGCAATGAGAAAATAAGACATTTTCAAATAAATATGAATAGGTTAGGTGAATGGGACAAAATGTGGCAGATGGAATTTTTTTTCTTTTAAATATTTTTTTATTCTCCTTTTTCACATTTTCTCCCAAATTTACAGCCACCAAGAATAAACAATAATCAGTAACAAATATGTCAATCCCCATATCAATAACAAGATAGAACATAGAACAGTACAGCACAGTACAGGCCCTTCGGCCCACGATATTGCGCCGTCCATTTATCCTCATCTAAGGTCAACCTAACCTACACCCCTTCAATTTACTGCTATCCATGTGCCTGTCCAAGAGTCACTTAAATGTCCCCAATGACTCAAACTCCACCACCTCTTCTGGCAGAAAATTCCACGCACCCACCACTCTCTGTGTAAAGAACCTGTACTCCAGGGTTTTCCTTTGTTTGGGGGCCATCAAAAATGGCTGCGGTCACCATTCTCACCATGAGGCCGGACCCATGCACTCCAGGGATTCCAGGGGACACCCAACATGGCCACCAACTGTGTGTACGCCATGTGGGTGAGCCCCTGCATTCTGCGGTGTTTCTTTGTTCAGGGACCCTCCAAAGTGGTTGCTTGCGATGCCTATGTGTGCCAAGTTGCCACGTGTGGCCTGTTGTAGCCAGCCTAATGCCCTTGCTATCTTTGTTCCTATGTTCCCCCTACGGTACTTCATCCCCTCCCCTGTCCTCCTCCCCCCCCTCACACTCTAGAGTTGCCCCCCCCCCCCCCCCACCTTGTTCCCTTCTCTTTGTTTCTTCTCCTAGTCATCCCTCTGTTGCTGATGTTTAATCCCCCACCTTTGCCAGGCACTCTCTCCCTTGCGGGATATGCTCCACGGCCTCTCTTTCCTTCATGCTTCCCGGTGCTAGATTCCCCGTTAGAGAGGTGGCCCCCTTCCTGGGGTTGGTTATGTGCCCTCCCTCGCTCATTCTCTGTGCTCCCTACCTGCCATTCTCCCTAACCTTTCCTGCACTCTGCTGCACTCACTATTTCTTTCCTCTATTTCACTTCCCGTCCATAGAACGAGGCAATGATGCAGTCCCACACAAAGTGTTCATCGAGTTTGTAATTTATTTAGTAAATAAATAAAGTCTCTTTGGATGATCTTTTCACCGCTGCCCCTGCTGCCTTTTCTCCAGCCCGTTCTCCAGGACATATTTGTCCGTGTCTGCAGGGGCCGTGAAGAAGTGCTCCCTGCCTTGGAATGTGACCCAGAGTTTGGCTGGATACAGCTTCCCAAACGTTATGGTACTCTTGTACAGCGCAGCTTTTGCTCTGTTGTACTCTGCCCGGCACTTGGCCAGGTCAGCCCCAATGTCCTGGTAGACCCTATTTGCCTTACCCAGCGCAGAATTCTTTCCCGGTCTTGGTACCGGTGTATTTTAGCGATTATCGCCCTTGGTTGTTCCCCAGCTTTGGGTTTTGGACAAGCGGCCGGTGCGCTATGTCCATTTCTGGTGGGTTGGGAAGCTATCCCTTCCCACCAGATTGCCCAGCATTTGGGTCAAATAGTCTATGGGGTTCCGACCTTCAATCCCCTCCAGCAGGCCCGCAATCTGTAGGCTTCGGCGTCTCGATCGGTTTTCCTGATCCGCACTCTTTCCCTCCAGATACCCCTGCGTCACGACCAACCTTGATATTTACTTTTCCAGGGCAGTGATCCGGTTTCCCTGGTCTGTTGAGGCCTCCTCTAGCTCCTTTATGGTGCTTTCCTGGGCTTCCAGCCGCCTCTCCGCCTTGTCCAGGGCCACCTGCATGGTCGCCAGAGTTTCCACAGCTGCCACCCTGCCTGGGTATCGTTTTTTGTCTCCTCTCTGTGTTCTCTCAGTTCCCTCGAAAGAAACGTCCCCCAACCAACCCCTTGCGAAGGACAGGGTGTGGGGGGTGGGGTGGGGGGGGGGGGGGGGGAGTGGGGGGTGGGGAGGGGGGATGGGGGGGTGGGGGGGGTGCGCGGGAGTTACTCCTTGTGCGGCAGGTTGGTCCTTTGCGCCCTTGTGAGGTAGGTTGGTCCTTCGCGTCCTTGTGCAGCAGGTTGGTCCTTTGTGCCCTTGTGCGGTAGGTTGGTCCTTCGCGCCCTTGTGCAGCAGGTTGGTCCTTTGTGCCCTTGTGCGGCAGGTTGGTCCTTTGCGTCCTTGTGCGGCAGGTTGGCCCTTCGCGCCCGTGTGCGGCAGGTTGGTCCTTCGCGCCCGTGTGCGGCATGTTGGTCCTTCGCGCCCTTGTGCGGCAGGTTGGTCCTTTGCGCCCTTGTGTGGCAGGTTCGTCCTTCGCGCCCTTGTGCGGCAGGTTGGTCCTTTTCACCCGTGTGTGGCAGGTTGGCCCTTTGCGCCCTTGTATGGCAGGTTGGCCCTTTGCGCCCTTGTATGGCAGGTTGGTCCTTTGCGCCCTTGTGCGGCAGGTTGGTCCTTTGCGTCCTTGTGCGGCAGGTTGGCCCTTCGCGCCCGTGTGCGGCAGGTTGATCCTTCGCGCCCGTGTGCGGCAGGTTGGTCCTTCGCGCCCTTGTGCGGCAGGTTGGTCCTTTGCGCCCTTGTGCGGCAGGTTGGTCCTTTGCGCCCGTGTGCGGCAGGTTGGTCCTTTGCGCCCTTGTGCGGCAGGTTGGTCCTTTGCGCCCTTGTGCGGCAGGTTCGTCCTTCGCGCCCTTGTGCGGCAGGTTGGTCCTTTTCACCCGTGTGTGGCAGGTTGCTCCTTTGCGCCCTTGTATGGTAGGTTGGCCCTTTGCGCCCTTGTATGGCAGGTTGGCCCTTTGCGCCCTTGTATGGCAGGTTGGTCCTTTGCGCCCTTGTGCAGCAGGTTGGTCCTTTGCGCCCTTGTGCGGCAGGTTGGTCCTTTGCGTCCTTGTGCGGCAGGTTGGCCCTTCGCGCCCGTGTGCGGCAGGTTGGTCCTTCGCGCCCGTGTGCGGCAGGTTGGTCCTTCGCGCCCTTGTGCGGCAGGTTGGTCCTTTGCGCCCTTGTGTGGCAGGTTCGTCCTTCGCGCCCTTGTGCGGCAGGTTGGTCCTTTTCACCCGTGTGTGGCAGGTTGCTCCTTTGCGCCCTTGTATGGCAGGTTGGCCCTTTGCGCCCTTGTATGGCAGGTTGGTCCTTTGCGCCCTTGTGCAGCAGGTTGGTCCTTTGCGTCCTTGTGCAGCAGGTTGGTCCTTTGCGCCCTTGTGCGGTAGGTTGGTCCTTTGCGCCCTTGTGTGGCAGGTTGGTCCTTTGCGCCCTTGTGTGGCAGGTTGGTCCTTCACGCCCTTGTGTGGCAGGTTGGTCCATTGCGCCCGTGTGTGGCCGGTTGGTCCTTTGCGCCCTTGTGCGGTAGGTTGGTCCTTTGTGACCTTGTATGGCAGGTTGGTCCTTCACGCCCTTGTGCGGTAGGTTGGTCCTTTGCGCCCTTGTGTGGCAGGTTGGCCCTTCGCGCCCTTGTGTGACAGGTTGGTCCTTCACGCCCTTGTGTGGCAGGTTGGCCCTTCGCGCCCTTGTGTGGCAGGTTGGTCCATTGCGCCCTTGTATGGCAGGTTGGTCCTTTGCGCCCTTGTGCGGCAGGTTGGTCCTTTGTGACCTTGTGTGGCAGGTTGGTCCTTCGCGCCCGTGTGCGGTAGGTTGGTCCTTCGCGCCCTTGTACGGCAGGTTGGTCCTTTGCGCCCTTGTATGGCAGGTTGGTCCTTTGCGCCCTTGTATGGCAGGTTGGTCCTTTGCGCCCTTGTATGACAGGTTGGTCCTTCGCGCCCTTGTTTGGCAGGTTGGTTCTTCGCGCCCTTGTACGGCAGGTTGGTCCTTTGCGCCCTTGTGCGGCAGGTTGGTCCTTTGCGCCCTTGTATGGCAGGTTGGTCCTTTGCGCCCTTGTGTGGTAGGTTGGTCCTTTGCGCCCTTGTGTGGCAGGTTGGTCCTTTGCGCCCTTGTGCGGCAGGTTGGTTCTTCGCGCCCTTGTACGGCAGGTTGGTCCTTCGCGCCCTTGTGTGGCAGGTTGGCCCTTCGCGCCCTTGTACGGCAGGTTGGTCCTTTGCGCCCTTGTGTGGCAGGTCAGTCCTTTGCGCCCTTGTATGGCAGGTTGGTCCTTCACGCCCTTGTGTGGTAGGTTGGTCCTTTGCGCCCTTGTGTGGCAGGTTGGCCCTTTGCGCCCTTGTGTGGCAGGTTGGTTCTTCGCGCCCGTGTGCGGTAGGTTGGTCCTTCGCGCCCTTGTGCGGCAGGTTGGCCCTTCGCGCCCTTGTGCGGCAGGTTGGTCCTTCGCGCCCTTGTGCAGCAGGTTGGTCCTTCGCGCCCTTGTGCGGCAGGTTGGCCCTTCGCGCCCTTGTGCGGCAGGTTGGTCCTTCGTGCCCTTGTACGGCAGGTTGGCCCTTCGCGCCCTTGTGCGGCAGGTTGGTCCTTTGCGCCCCTGTACGGCAGGTTGGTCCTTCGCGCCCTTGTACGGCAGGTTGGCCCTTCGCGCCCTTGTATGGCAGGTTGGCCCTTTGCGCCCTTGTATGGCAGGTTGGTCCTTCGCGCCCGTGTGCGGCAGGTTGGTCCTTCGTGCCCTTCTGCGGCAGGTTGGTCCTTCGTGCCCTTCTGCGGCAGGTTGGTCCTTTGCGCCCTTGTGCAGCAGGTTGGTCCTTCGCGCCCTTGTGTGGCAGGTTGGTCCTTCGCGCCCTTGTGTGGCAGGTTGGTCCTTCGTGCCCTTGTGTGGCAGGTTCGTCCTTCGTGCCCTTGTGCGGCAGGTTGGTCCTTCACGCCCTTGTGTGGCAGGTTGGTCCTTCGTGCCCTTGTGAGGCAGGTTGGTACTTCGTGCCCTTGTGTGGCAGGTTGGTCCTTTGCGCCCGTGTGCGGTAGGTTGGCCCTTCGCGCCCTTGTGTGGCAGGTTGGTCCTTCGCACCCTTGTGTGGCAGGTTGGTCCTTCGCGCCCTTGTGCGGCAGGTTGGTCCTTTGCGCCCTTGTGCGGCAGGTTGGTCCTTCGTGCCCTTGTGAGGCAGGTTGGTCCTTCGTGCCCTTGTGCGGCAGGTTGGTCCTTTGCGCCCTTGTGTGGCAGGTTGGTCCTTCGTGCCCTTGTGCGGCAGGTTGGTCCTTTGCGCCCTTGTATGGCAGGTTGGTCCTTCGCGCCCTTGTGCGGCAGGATGGTCCTTTGCGCCCTTGTGTGGCAGGTTGGTCCTTCGTGCCCTTGTGCGGCAGGTTGGTCCTTTGCGCCCTTGTGTGGCAGGTTGGTCCTTCGCGCCCTTGTGCGGCAGGTTGGTTCTTCGCGCCCTTGTGTGGCAGGTTGGTCCTTTGCGCCCTTGTGCGGCAGGTTGGTCCTTTGCGCCCTTGTACGGCAGGTTGGTTATTCGCGACCTTGTGCGGCAGGTTGGTCCTTCGCGCCCTTGTGCGGCAGGTTGGTCCTTTGCGCCCTTGTGCGGCAGGTTGGTCCTTTGCGCCCGTGTGCAGCAGGTTGGTCCTTTGCGCCCTTGTGTGGCAGGTTGGTCCTTTGCGCCCTTGTGTGGCAGGTTGGTCCTTTGCGCCCTTGTGCGGTAGGTTGGTCCTTTGCGCCCTTGTGTGGCAGGTTGGTCCTTTGCATCCTTGTGCGGCAGGTTGGTCCTTTGCGCCCTTGTACGGCAGGTTGGTCCTTTGCATCCTTGTGCGGCAGGTTGGTCCTTTGCGCCCTTGTGCGGCAGGTTGGTTCTTCGCGACCTTGTGCGGCAGGTTGGTCCTTTGCACCCTTGTGCGGCAGGTTGGTCCTTTGCGCCCTTGTGTGGCAGGTTGGTCCTTCGCGCCCTTGTGCGGCAGGTTGGTCCTTTGCGCCCTTGTGCAACAGGTTGGTCCTTCGCACCCTTGTGCGGCAGGTTGGTCCTTCTGCCCTTGTGTGGCAGGTTGGTCCTTTGCGCCCTTGTGCAGCAGGTTGGTCCTTTGCGCCCTTGTGCAACAGGTTGGTCCTTCGCACCCTTGTGTGGTAGGTTGGTCCTTTGCGCCCTTGTGCAACAGGTTGGTCCTTCGCACCCTTGTGCGGTAGGTTGGTCCTTTGCGCCCGTGTGCGGCAGGTTGGTTCTTCGCGCCCTTGTGCGGCAGGTTGGTCCTTCGCGCCCTTCTGCGGCAGGTTGGTCCTTCGCGCTCTTGTACGGCAGGTTGGTCGTTCGTGCCCTTGTGCGGCAGGTTGGTCCTTCGCGCTCTTGTACGGCAGGTTGGTCCTTCACGCCCTTGTACGGCAGGTTGGCCCTTTGCGCCCTTGTGCAGCAGGTTGGTCCTTCGCGCTCTTGTGCGGCAGGTTGGTCCTTTGCGCCCTTGTGTGGCAGGTTGGTTCTTCGCGCCCTTGTGTGGCAGGTTGGTTCTTCGCGCCCTTGTGTGGTAGGTTTGTCCTTCGCGCCCTTGTGCGGCAGGTTGGTCCTTCGCGCCCTTGTGCGGTAGGTTGGTCCTTGCGCCCTTGTGCAACAGGTTGGTCCTTCGCACCCTTGTGCAGCAGGTTGGTCCTTTGCGCCCTTGTGCAACAGGTTGGTCCTTCGCACCCTTGTGCGGTAGGTTGGTCCTTTGCGCCCGTGTGCGGCAGGTTGGTTCTTCGCGCCCTTGTGCGGCAGGTTGGTCCTTCGCGCCCTTGTGCGGCAGGTTGGTCCTTCGCGCCCTTCTGCGGCAGGTTGGTCCTTCACGCTCTTGTACGGCAGGTTGGTCCTTTGCGCCCTTGTACGGCAGGTTGGTCCTTTGCATCCTTGTGCGGCAGGTTGGTCCTTTGCGCCCTTGTGCGGCAGGTTGGTTCTTCGCGACCTTGTGCGGCAGGTTGGTCCTTTGCACCCTTGTGCGGCAGGTTGGTCCTTTGCGCCCTTGTGCGGCAGGTTGGTCCTTCGCGCCCTTGTGCGGCAGGTTGGTCCTTCACGCCCTTGTGTGGCAGGTTGGTCCTTCGCGCCCTTGTGTGGCAGGTTGGTCCTTCGCGCCCTTGTACAGCAGGTTGGTCCTTCGCGCCCTTGTGTGGCAGGTTGGTCCTTCGCGCCCTTGTGCGGCAGGTTGGTCCTTCGCGCCCTTGTGTGGCAGGTTGGTCCTTCGCGCCCTTGTGTGGCAGGTTGGTTCTTCGCGCCCTTGTGCGGCAGGTTGGTCCTTCGCGCCCTTCTGCGGTAGGTTGGTCCTTCGCGCCCTTGTGCAACAGGTTGGTCCTTCGCACCCTTGTGTGGTAGGTTGGTCCTTCGCGCCCTTGTGCGGCAGGTTGGTCCTTCGCGCCCTTGTGTGGTAGGTTGGTCCTTCGCGCCCTTGTACAGCAGGTTGGTCCTTCGCGCCCTTGTGTGGCAGGTTGGTCCTTCGCGCCCTTGTGCGGCAGGTTGGTCCTTTGCGCCCTTGTGCAACAGGTTGGTCCTTCGCACCCTTGTGCGGCAGGTTGGTCCTTCTGCCCTTGTGTGGCAGGTTGGTCCTTTGCGCCCTTGTGCAGCAGGTTGGTCCTTTGCGCCCTTGTGCAACAGGTTGGTCCTTCGCACCCTTGTGTGGTAGGTTGGTCCTTTGCGCCCTTGTGCAACAGGTTGGTCCTTCGCACCCTTGTGCGGTAGGTTGGTCCTTTGCGCCCGTGTGCGGCAGGTTGGTTCTTCGCGCCCTTGTGCGGCAGGTTGGTCCTTCGCGCCCTTCTGCGGCAGGTTGGTCCTTCGCGCTCTTGTACGGCAGGTTGGTCGTTCGTGCCCTTGTGCGGCAGGTTGGTCCTTCGCGCTCTTGTACGGCAGGTTGGTCCTTCACGCCCTTGTACGGCAGGTTGGCCCTTTGCGCCCTTGTGCAGCAGGTTGGTCCTTCGCGCTCTTGTGCGGCAGGTTGGTCCTTTGCGCCCTTGTGTGGCAGGTTGGTTCTTCGCGCCCTTGTGTGGCAGGTTGGTTCTTCGCGCCCTTGTGTGGTAGGTTTGTCCTTCGCGCCCTTGTGCGGCAGGTTGGTCCTTCGCGCCCTTGTGCGATAGGTTGGTCCTTGCGCCCTTGTGCAACAGGTTGGTCCTTCGCACCCTTGTGCAGCAGGTTGGTCCTTTGCGCCCTTGTGCAACAGGTTGGTCCTTCGCACCCTTGTGCGGTAGGTTGGTCCTTTGCGCCCGTGTGCGGCAGGTTGGTTCTTCGCGCCCTTGTGCGGCAGGTTGGTCCTTCGCGCCCTTGTGCGGCAGGTTGGTCCTTCGCGCCCTTGTGCGGCAGGTTGGTCCTTCGCGCCCTTGTGCGGCAGGTTGGTCCTTCGCGCCCTTCTGCGGCAGGTTGGTCCTTCGCGCTCTTGTACGGCAGGTTGGTCATTCGTGCCCTTGTGCGGCAGGTTGGTCCTTCGCGCTCTTGTGCGGCAGGTTGGTCCTTCGCGCCCTTGTACGGTAGGTTGGTCCTTTGCGCCCTTGTGCGGCAGGTTGGTCCTTCGCGCCCTTGTGTGGCAGGTTGGTTCTTCGTGCCCTTGTGTGGCAGGTTGGTCCTTTGCGCCCTTGTGCAGCAGGTTGGTTCTTCGCGCCCTGGCGAGACCCGAATTTCGACGCCTCGTGTGTCTGCCTGCTCAGCCATTTGATTCTCACGGCTTTTTCCACTTCTTGTTTCTGCACGGCATTTGGAGTGACTGCTGTTCGGCATCTCCCTTTGCGTTGATATTGATTGATGTGGGGATATTTGTTTCCTTCGTATTAGCGTGCTATTTCGGGTGAAAAAGACTATTTTCGGGTTCGTAGGCGGAGAGCCACCTGATGTTCGACTTCTCAGCACATCCCCGACACCGCAAGTCCCTGGCAAATGGAATTTAATGTGGATGAGTGTGAGGTTATCCATTTTGGTCAGAGGAATAGAAAAGCAATTAATGACCTAAATGGGGAGAAACTTCAAAATGCTTTGGTGCAGAGGGATCTGGGTGTCTTTGTGCTGGAGCGGAGTAAGTTAGTATGCAGGTGCAGCAGGTAATAAGAAAGGCAAATGGAATTTTGGCATTAATTTCTAATGGAATAGAGTATAAACGTTGGCAGGTTTTGTTGCAACTGTATAGCACATTGGTGAGATCGAATCTGGAGTACTGCGCACAGTTTTGGTCCCCTTATTTGAGGAAGGATGTAAATGCAGTAGAGACGGTTCAGAGAAGGCCACTAGATTATCCACGGATGATGGACTTGTCTTATGAAGCGAGATTGATCAGTTTAAGCCTATACCGGCTGTAGTTTTGAAGAATGAGAGAAGATCTAATACACAATGCTAAAGAGGATTGACAGGGTAGGCATAGAGCAGATGTTTATCCTTGTTGGATATTCTAGGATACGAGGGCATAGTTTTATGCTAAGGGGCGACAGATTTAAAACAGAAATTAGGGGAAATTACTTCACCCAGACAGTTGTGAATCTGGGGAATTCTCTACCCGAGAGAGCAGTGGGCACTGGAACAGAAAACAAGTTTAAGGAGGAGATCGGTTTTAATTAGTAACTGGATGAGGGGTTATGGGAGTGGGTGGGAAAATGCAGATGGCATCAGCTACGATCGTATTGAATGGCAGAGCAGGCCTGAAATGCCTACTCCTGCTCCCAATTCTTACGTTCTTTTGTTCTTAAGTTATACTTACACTGTTGCTTGCTCATAGTAAACAATGGAAATCTACCACCACAATCTCCAAATGCTCAAAATACCTCTATTGGTTTCAAAAATCAGAAACTTAAACAATGATTGAATTATCCAGTGGCCACAGTCAATAACTACCCTTGTTCTTTTTAAAGTTATGTTGTAAGCATGGTGTGTAATTGCAAAATAAACCATGAGTCACACTAAGATGTCCAGCTTGTTTTTATATCCAAGCCTTCAACATCTTGTAATTTTGATGAAAATAAGTTTTAGCCTGCCATGTTTTTCAATCTGTTCACAGCTGTTTGAAAGCTAACAATGGGAATTTAATTATTCTTCCTGCACCTGTCATCTTGTCAATAGCCTGTTTGCATTATACAAATATCTACTGATTTCCACCCTGCTGCATTTAAATGTGAATCATACTGTCTACTTTGATGAGGCATTCAGTGACTAACCAAACAAGTATTTTAATGAAAATGTGCTTTAAGCTGGAACTCCCATATCTCCTCCATTTCTAAAGTGATCTCAAAATCGATTGTTTTGCTCACATGGGATAAATGCTGTATAATCTTCGTCACTGTCTAAAAACAAGGGGTGGCCCATTTCAGACAGAAATGTGGAAATGTTTTTCACTTAGAGGGTTGTGAGTCTTTGCAACTCTCTTCCTCAAATGGAAGTGGAAGCTTTTGGATTTGGATTTGTTTATTGTCATGTGTACCGAGGTACAGCGAAAAGTATGTTTTGCGAGCAGCTCAAACAGATCATTTAGTACATGAAAACAAAATAAAATAAAAAGAAAATACATAAATGGGTAACACAAGGTCCCAATGTAAATACATAGACAATGGCATCGGGTGAAGCATACAGGTCAGTCCATTAGAGGGTCGTTTAGGAGTCTGGTAACAGCGGGGAAGAAGCTGTTTTTGAATCTGTTAGTGCATGTTCTCAGACTTTTTTATCTCCTGCCCGATCGAAGAAGTTGGAAGTGAGTAAGCCGGGTGGGAGGGGTCTTTGATTATGCTGCCTGCTTTCCCCAGGCAGCGGGAGGGGTAGATGGAGTCAACGGATGGGAGACGGATTCATGTGGTGGACTGAGCGGTGTTCATGACACACTGAGGATTCTTGGTGCAGTCTTGGGATGAGCAGTTGCCAGATCCGGCTGTGATGCAGCCAGATAGGATGCTTTCTATGGTTTAAGACAGAGCTAGATAAATTCTTGATAAATAAGGGGATGAAAAGTTATCTATCATAGGTAGGCGGGAGTGTGGGGTTGAGTTTACAATCAGGTCAGCGCCATGATCTTATTGAATGGCAGAGTATGCTCAGCACTTTTATTGGAGAGATTGCTCATGGGGAAGTGAAAGATGAAAGCTGATGATATAGTGTGCAATTTATGTTTCATAGACATTGAGAGTAAAGCAATCACTCATTGACTGTAACTAAAGGTTGGGGAGATGATTATGCATGTCTGACATGCTTTGTACAGGGCAAGATACGGTTGACTCTTCTTTCATTGCTTGGTCAGGTTATAATACTTTGAATTGCTGTATGTGCTTTTGTATGGTTGCCACTGATTCCCCGGCATGCTTCCTGCGCTGTTACTGTGCTGCTCTTCTTTACAGCCAGTGTCTCTAAAAATGAAATCGTGCTTCATTAGCAAACTGGTGGGCTCTCAGTTATTCTGTCAACCTTACAGATTGTGACTTAGATGTTCTCTTGGGGCAGTAGTGCTGGTCGCTCACATAAGTGGTTCAAACATCTTCCATTCAAGAATGTGCTCATACTGCCCTGCATCGAATTATGTGACAGGATCACCGAGTGATGAGCTAGATATTGGACCTTTCACCCATGAACTCACGTCTACATCTGAAATCTTCCCAAAAGCAGTCTGAGAGACACTTCAACAAGCTAAGCCCAGAGGTGAATTAGTATGATGCTTTTCATTAGAGACAGCAAGTGAATTTACATAACAGCCAAAGCAAATATTACTTACTCAGCTCTGTTCCAAAAAATTAAAAAGAGCGTTTCAGCACTTTCATGGGCAGACTTACCTGTTTTTGACATTACCTTTCCTTTCTCTTATGTGTAAAACCTAACCTATAGAATCATGGAACCATAGAATTTTTACAGTGCAGAAGGAGGCCATACAGCCCATCGCGTCTGCACCAACCTCTGAAAGAGCACCCTGCTTAAGCCCACACCCCTGCCCTATTCCTGCAACCTCGTAACCTACACACTTTTAGAAACTAAGGGGCAATTTAGCATAGCCAATCCACCTCACATGCACATCTTTGGACTGTGGGAGGAAACTGGAGTACCCAGATAAAACCCACGCAGACATGGGGAGAAAGTGCAAACTTCACACAGACCTCTTAGATTTTAATTTCTATCGCCAGAGGCCAGGTCTGAAACTTGCAATCACCTGTTTTAAGCTGAACTGGCTGCTGAGCCATGCAATATTTCTGGTGATTCAATAGAAGTGGAGGGGTGAACTCCTTTCCTGTTTCTCAATTCACCAGGAAGCCTGGAAACAAAACTAACAATTAATTAATAACATCGGGAACTGAAAGCTGGTCTCGGCAATGCGACTATCATTGATTGTCATAAAAACCCATCTGCTTCACTAATGTCCTGGAAGGAAGGAAATCTGCTGTCCTTACCTGGTCAGGCCTACATATGACTCCAGACCCACAGCAATGTGGTTGACTCTTAACTGCCCCTCTGAAGTGGCCCAGCAAGCCACTCAGTTCAAAGGCAACAAATGCTGGCCTTCCCTGTGACGCACGGACCCGAGGAAAGTAGAAATAAAAAAGAAGCATTTTCTGCACACAGTTCATGCTGACACACAATAATGGAATTATCTGCGTCAAAGCAGATATAGTTTGTTTTATTTTAGCCATCCATAATTAATCGCTTAATGTTCTTGGATGAAGTAGACACCAATGAGGCTTGTTAACTCAATAATAAAAGAAACCACTTAACCATCTCAGTGCTGCAGCCTGTGGATTTTAATGCCGTGCAAATTCACTTTGTCTTAAAATACAATAACTACATTCCTAAATCTATTTGTGAGGCATTCACTTCGGATAAACCCAATAAAAAACAAACAAATACATTTTATTTTGTGTGTCATGTTATGCATTGAAACAACAAAGAAAATGTATATAAGACAGATGTTTCTCTTTAATATAATGTCCAGATCAAATTGCATGTGGTCCCCATGGTGTTTGGAGTTGGTGCTAGAATTCTTGTAAAGCTGACAGAATAGTTAAACTATATGCATATAAAACATGTATATCTCCATGTATAAAATATCCATGTCTCATGAGATGACAACTCTGTTTTCACCACAGTCCTTATTGGAGCTGTGTCTGGTTACAATGGTTAGAAACTCAGTAAAAGCTGCCCTAGGTATCTGAAATGTAATGCTGGTGCAGAAACTCTAAGTAGTTTAACTTCCACTTTCATTGATAGGACTCTCCTGCTTGTTGATGAGGTCATTGTCATATGTTTTTATTCTTAAGTCAGGAATCAGAACATTGAAATTAGTCTGGGCCCATTTGCAACGCTGTGTGATGAAGGAGGGCAGCACGGTAGCATAAGTGGCTAGCGCTGTGGCTTCACAGCACCAGGGTCCCAGGTTTGATTCCCCGCTGGGTCACTGTCTGTGTGGAGTCTGCACATTCTCCCCGTGTCTGTGTGGGTTTCCTCCGGGTGCTCCGGTTTCTTCCCACAGCCCAAAGACGTGCAGGTTAGTTGGATTGGCCATGCTAAATTGCCCTTCGTGTCCAAAAATGTTAGGGGGGGTTATTGGGTTATGGGGATAGGGTGAAAGTGAGGGCCTCATATTTAGCAGTGGGACCATCTACACAGATTCAGTGCAGGCCTTCATATTATTGAAATGCTATGCTTTGCTTTCATTGTATGACACACACCGTTTTCGACCCCGACAACTAACTAATGCATTATTACTGACAACCACTGCTCTTGGGTCAGGCATAAGTAAGAGTAAAATTTCATCTCTCCATGTAACAGCTCACAAACATAATTCTGAACTTCCTTTGCCCCGGTTGCACTCTCTTCCCCTTTGCATCTCCACAATATCATAGAGAACAATTGTTCTCAACAGAGTTGTGCAAATCTCGCACTTGCTAAGTGAATGAGAAGCGTCAATAGAATGTCCACACAGTTCTCAGCTTGATCAGCAGAATGTGGTTCTTTGCAATCAGAAATTTTACACAAAGCTGTGGCTGCCGCAGAAAGGGTATTCAGAAATTGTAAAGGTCCATTATATGAATTGGGGAGCACAAGAATTAATTCAGTGTATGAGGACTTGATTCCTGAAAATAGGTGACTCTTAATTTGAATCGGAAAACCAGATTCAGCATTTTGCAGAATGTTCCATGTTTTTTTCTAATAGTGCTGAAAACAACAGCTGTCTTGAATTTGATGGATGCATGGTAGGCTTCAGTTTGGACATGCTGCCAAATAATTGTTCAATAGCATGGCATCATACATGTCAAAAACATTGTCCAAAACACATTTCACAAGCAATAGCAATCCATTTGCCCAACTGGGGGCAAAGATATATCGAGGATGTATAAAGTTGTTCATTTTATTGCTGAAATGGAAATAGAGGTTTTGTCTTCAAATAAGCTATCATACATCTCATGTATTTCAGATTCAGCTGCAGCTGAATTCACCACAGTAAGGGTTGACATTGGGAGCAGCACTCATACCTGATTAGCAATGAACATGTATGCCAGAGCAGGATATGGATATCATTGACAAGACAGGTCACTTCTGAACATGAGGTCATATCAGAAATCACAGCAAAATCCTCACCCAAATGGCACCAAAATCAGCTGTGTTGGCTGAGGCTCCACTGCGACATTAACAGCTTGACCTCTATTGGGGAATTAATGGCAGGTCTGACTAGAAGGAATCAACACCCCGATGACCTTATTCTCCCCGAAGGAAAGCTCCGACTGATTTACTCTAAAATACTTCAACAAAAACATTCCAGATAGTGACAAGCTTTTAACAAGTGGCTCACTTGGTAGCTTTGTCATCTCTGAGCTAGATGATTCTGGGTCCAGGCTCCAATCCATAATTTGAACATATGAGCTGGGGTAGACACTTCCAGTAAAATGACGAGAGAGTGCTGCATGATCATCTTTTAGACGAGGAGTTAAACCAAGGTCACCTCTTCATGTTCAGGTTGTTACAGATGGGGAGAAATATGGGATGGGTTTCCTCTTTTCTCACCTTTCACCTGACTGCAACAAGATGTATTTTTGACAAGGAGCATTTTAACCCCTCTAATTCTGCAACTTTAAGGAACAGGCGTGGAACAGGCTTTTGTGTAAGTTTAAAGTTTTTTAAAAATTCAGCTTTTTCCCCATACATCTTACATCTAATCACAACGATCAGTCATTATACGAGATGTTCATGCACAAGAAACAAATGATTTCTGAAGATGTAACAGGCACTTAAATTATTTAAAGATGAAAGAAATAGGTCACCTCTTTAAACAGTTCTGGTGGCTGAAATGTTGCAGAACTGCAGGATTCTTTCTTGGTAAATTGGAGACAATGGGGGTTTGAAGATTCTGACTTTTGCCGATGAAATTGTGGTCCTGCAGTAACAATTTATAATCCTGTAGGTAAAATCAACTGGCCTCACTTCAGTGGTCTGAGATGATGCTTTCATCATTGCATCCCTTTGTAGATCGGGCATCCCGATCAAGTCTGCCCCCAAACTTCTTAACCAATTGAATAACCCAAGAGGGATGAAATACAATGGATGAAACTTCATAGATTTAACTCTGTAGCTGTGGAAGGTAATAGCCAAAACCCCAGCATATCATTCTACCTGGGTTTTGCAGATGATCATTTTATAACCCCTCAGCTAAGTTGTTCTGCTGTCTTTAGGTTTTCCTCAAGACGATCAATTGTACTTCATCCAGCTTGTTTACAACATAATTTATCAAAGCTGCATTTTTTTTCAATATGAGCTTGTACGTGAGGATCATTGCTTTTATTTTCCAGATCTGCAGTCCTGACATGGAGCTTTGCCCGTGAGAATATATATCAGGAGAATATGGGGGCAGCACACATGTAATTTCTTGAAATGTGTCCCTAGTTTATTTTTATTCTTTCACAGGTATCTCTGGATAGGTCAGCATTTTTATCACCCATTCCTAATTGAATTTGAGAAGATGGTGCTGTGCTGCCTTCTTTAACTGCTACTGTCTATCTGTTGTAGGTACACCTACTCCCTCTCTTGTTAGGGAAGGAATTCCATTATTAAAAAATAATTCTTCATGGGACGTGGGCGTTGCTGGCTGAGCCAACATTTATTGTCCATTCCAAATTGCTCTTGAACTGAGTGTCTTCCTCGGCATCTTCAGAGGGCATTTAAAGATTCAGGGTCTGGAGTCACCAGTCGGCAAGACCAGCAGATGTAAGGTTGGCAGGTTACCTTCCCTAAAGAATACTAGTGAACCAGATGGGTTTTTACAACAATCAACAATAGTTTCATGGTCATAACTAGACTTTTAATTCCAGATTTTTATCGAATTCCACCACTTGCCATAGTTGGTTTCAAACCCGAGGCCCCAGAGCATTATCCTCAGTCTCTGGATTGTCAATGGCAATGCCACTACATCACCCCCTACCCAGTGACAGTGAAGGAACACTATTTTACTTCCAGTTCAGGATGGTCCATGGCTCTATGTGGTGGAGGTCCCAGGTTTGGAAGGTGCTAATGAAAGAGTCTTGCTGCAGTGCATTTTGTAAATGACACACTGCTGCCATTGTGCATCTGTGGCTGCGCCTCTGTGCCAACAGCGTTAGCCTGTTCATTTTGATTTTCTCGGTGGAAAAGAAACTAATTCAGATAGCTCGAGGCTTCACAATTTGGTATTCATGTTTTCAATCTGCAATTTTTTTTTCAGTACCTGACTTATAGCTTCATTGAAACCTTTAATGGTAATTTAAAGCTATTTATGGGATTTGTTAAGTCATATCTTAATTTAAAATCACGAATACAATCACAGCAAACCTGTTTTAACACATTCTTGTATGATTCAGCAGAGAATCTGTTGAATGTAATACTGGTTGATTACTGCACTGACTGTATTAATGTAGTGCATTCTTCTTGCACTGGTCAAGGAGCAGTTTTAAACAGATAGCTCTTAACTGCTGTAAGAGGCTCTGTTATGATTTAAAAGCAAGAACTGAACAAGGTTTTGCTTTGCTATAAAGCATGTCATATACACGAGATTAAGACTAATTATATGCACATTCCAAATTAATTTAATGCTGGCTCTATATTGTGCGGCACCTGCATGCTCTGTTGTGTTGTGAGACAGATTCTGTGTTCTGCATCAAGAAAAGTGCATTGATACAGTCTCTACGCAATTTATTTAAAAAAAATTAAAGAAATCATTATGTAGATTTTATTTTGATATGTTTTTTAAGTTCAGCATGGGGTGTGGCAGGATGTTATGTGATGCAATAAGCGGTGCATCCTTATCTACAAGTTCCTCTATTATCTTGCTGCACTATCTCATTCATTCTTATGTCCTTCTGATTTTCTGGTCTCAGGAAACTTCTGCATTTCCCTTGCAATTTGCACGAACCAAGCCTCCACCTTTCCCAGCCCGACTCTCTGAAACTTCCTCCCCAAAACCGTCACTCTCTCTATCTTCCTCCACACCGCTAAAAAGTCATTGTTAATGATGCCTTTGAAGATTTCTCCTGACCCTCTTGTTCCTTTTATCCTCTGAAATTGTAACAAATTAAACTCTCCTGATACCATAATCATGCTTATCACTTTAAAAAAAAAATTAATATCTTTTCCAAATGTAATGTGCACAGAATTGGCCACAGCAGTGTGAAATTATAGTACATTATTATTGCACAAAACAATACGCCTTGCGAGGCATTCCAATCTTTTAACAGCTCTGCTGATAACAGCTTCATTTGGACTGAATAAAACAGTAACACCAAATTATTTTCTTTTCTACCTTAGTTAGCAGACAGCCACTCATTGGATGCACATTTCAAGCACAAATATGCATTGCCTTAAGTCAATCAACAGTATATTTGCCTTTCCACATAATTTGTCTATATTCCTTTTAATTTTATCAATCTTTCCATAGCCATGGTTTTATGTTATCTGCAAATTTTATGATGTTTGTACAAGAGCCTTATCCATGTTCCCATGATGAGTGCAAACAGTAGGATTTTCTGGTCAAGTACCCATTTTCAAAAACAGCAAAATCTAACAGAATGCTTTCTATTTGTCATCACTGCTACAAGATGGAAACCTTTTTGCACATGGACCTTTTTTTGTCAGAATTTAGATTACAGAGCAATCTGATAAATGTGTTAACATTTTGAAAGAATAGAGCAATAGGTTGTATCCAGTAGCTGATTGATCAAGAACAAGAAGCTTGGGATACTAGATTAAATGTGAGAAATTTGGAATAGAGAAAGCTTTGTACTTCCAGGGTTGATGGTTAAGCCAGGAACTATTTCAAGATTAGAATGGATAAGTGAATGAAGAAAAAGGAGGGTTAAGGAGAATGAGAACAGGGTAAGTAAATGTGATTCAGATTCTTTTGGGCATGTTGGGGTAAACAACAACGTGGGCTGCTTGGGCTAAATGATCTTATTCCATGTTGCAACTTTGCACATTTTTATGTTAAAATTTGTAATTCTTGTTAATATTGTCATTGGTATAAAAGTGTTTCTGAAGATTTCTTCCATTGTCAAGTCTCCAAGAGCCAGCAACTGACAGGTAATCATTCATCATAATCTGTGAAGCTCAATGATTGACTCCAGCTGTGATGTCCAAGGTCAGTAAAAAAAGCCCATGATAATCATTACCCTCTGACCCCTATCATAACATTAGTCCCACATGGCACTGGCTCAGAATTGCTGTCTAATTGTGACATTTATAAGAATTAAATCCCTGATTTTATCTTGGGCAGGGATCGGGGGCGCGATTCAATGGAAAATGTCCAGTTTTGGGCGCGTTTGACGGGAAGTTTCGCAACGGCCACGTTGGCGAGATCACGACACCTATTCAAAGGTACTTAGTGCAGAAAATGACCCCCTCGAGATTCTCGACATTACTGGCTGCCTCGCTGCCTGATTTGCAAAACTCAGCAGCTCGCCGCTAACAAGGGTGAGCTGCTTTTAAACGCTCCCTCACCACTCACTCCCAGTCAACACATAAGCATGGCAGTGCCATCTCTGGCCTCTTCGGCTGCCACAAGCAACGCCTGTTCTTAAGTGTTTGATTGTTGGCAGCTGCCTCTATAGTGCTGACACTCCTACAGTTCAGGTACACTGTTCAGGCATCAAAGCTTGCTGGGCATGCACTGCACTAATCGTCCTCTGAGACATGATGATATGTGTTTTTTTTTATTCGTTCAGGGGACGTGGCGTTGCAGGCTGTGCCAGCATTTATTGCCCACCCCTAATTGCCCATAATGGGGCAGTTAAGAGTCAACCACAATGCTGTGGGAAATGTAATAATGGGGGTGGTTGCACCCCCCTTTCTTGTGGTTTCTGTATTTTTCTATTTTTCTATTGAAATTAAATTGTTGCTTTTTTCGGAGCAGTGAGCTCTTCGGTGTTGGAGGTATAACATTTAAATTTATTGCACTCTGTTGGTTATGCTCTGTGCAGTGCATGAGAGACTGTTGGGCGCTGGGGTGGGGCTGCGAGGTGGTTTGAGAATGCTCTGTATGGTAGCCATTTTGGGTGATGTTTTTTGCATGAAGTTGGGTGTGGGGTGCGGGGGATGGACTGTGGTGGAGGTTTGGAAAGAAGCAACTGGGGTTGCAAGTGAAATGGGTAGATGAGTGGGGTTGGTAAGTTTTTGGGTTGGGGCTTGAGGGTGTGAGTTGCCACGCTCGCAAACAATTTTTTAAAAGAATATTTAGAGTGCCCAATTCATTTTTTCCAATTAAGGGGCAATTTATCGTGGCCAATCCATCTAATCTGCACATCTTTGGGTTGCAAAACCCACGCAAAAAAGGGGAGAATGTGCAAACTCAATGTAGTGATGTGCATCACTGTATATACACAAGAGGTTAATGTAAATACACTACAACTAAGTAACCACTAGAGGGAGCACCAGAGATGTCATGATATGCAGACACGCAATCAATGGGTCATTAGAACAGGACACAACCAATGGATAATCAGGACACTCAGAGGTGACATTACCACAAGGGGGGCGCTACACGACCCATATAAAAAGGACAAGGCACACAGGCTCTGCCTCTTCCACCGGCAGAAACCAAGAGAGCAGGACAGGGTTGATTATCAGCAACATCACACTCTAGCACATGGTCGAGAGCAAGCTTGTATAGTTAGCAGAGTAGTCTGAGTTACTAGAGGCAGATTAGTAGAATATCAAACTCATTTAAGAGCACTGTTAATCATTCAATAAATATGTTACACTTATCTCCGAGTCTGGAGCATCTTTCAGCAGAGCCTACATCAAGTAGCAGTTTATGTTACTCGAGGTAACATGACACAATACTCCACACGGTCAGTGACCCAGAGCCAGGATCGGACCTGGGACCTCAGCACCATGGGGCAGCAATGCTGCCCTCCATGCTTCCCTCGCTGGCAAATAATGTGAGTGAATGGAAGTGAAGTGGGGAGGGCCTGCGGTTGTTTGGCAGTGTGAGAGGAGGGAGTAGGGAGGTGGGGATGAGGGGCGATGGGGGCTGGGGGTGGGGGGGAGGCTATGTGGCAGTTGTGGAGGGTGTGTTTGGTCATGGACAGGACAGGGAGCCATCTTGGGTGAGCCCGATTCAGAGTGGGTGTGGGTGGGTGGAGCCAAAGGGTGATGATGGTGGACACTCGGAGGGATAGGAGGCGGACGCCTCCAGTGAGAATTGTGACATGGAATGTCCCCGTGCTAAAAGGGTTATGTGGTCCCGGGTATTCGCCACTTGAAAAGTTTGAGAGCAGAGGTGATTTGCCTGCAAGAGACTCATCTCCGGATGAAAGATCAGATGAGGTTGAGGAATGGGTGGGTGGGGCAAGTATTTCACTTGGGGTTTGACTCAAAGACAAGTGGACGTTGCCATCCTGTTGAACAAGGAAACAGGGACCCATGGGGGAGGATTGTGATTGTGAGTCGGGTGCTAATGTGGGGGTCCAGTGATGTTGATAAATGTGTATCAGCCTAATTGGGACGATGCCGGATTCATAAATAGGTTATTAGGGGCGATTCTGGACTTGAATTCTCACCAGCTGAATATGGGGGTGGTGGATTTTAATTGTTATTGGAGCCAAGGGTGGATAGGTCGAGCCCTAATGATGGGAAGGTCAAGAATGGGGAGGGTTGACAAATCGTTGGAAGGTTGGGCACTAGGGAGAAGGGGAGTATCCCTTCTTCTTGCCTGCCCCGGGAATTACGTTTTTGTGATGAGCCAGGCAGTGCTGAAAGTCGAGGAAGGTGCGGAATCTGGGGGAATAGTGATTTCAGACCATGCTCCTCACTCTAAATGTGGGACTTCATTCAGAGCAGGCCCAGAGGCCAGGGTGGAGGTCGACAAGGGGGTCTGTGGAGGTATCAGCAGCCATGTTTTGGAAGACCTTGAAGACGGTGATCCGGGGAGTAATTATTTTGTTCAAGGCCCATAAAGATAGGATGAGGAGGGTGGAGTATCGGTGGCTGTTGGACAGGTGGATAGGAGGGACTCTGCAGCCAACCACAAAGGAGTTGTTGGCGGAAAGAAGGAAGTTGCAGGGGCAGTTTGACCGGTTGCCGACAGGAAGGGAGGTGGGTCAGATGCGGTGGGCAACGGGGTGCAGTATGGATATGGGGAGAAGGCGAGCCGCATGTTGGCCCACTAGCTGTGGCGACAAGCAGCATCGAGGGAAATATTTCAGGTGAAGGCGGAAGTGGGAGGCGTGGTGTCAAACCCGGAGATGATAAACAAGGTGTTCAAGACCTTTTATGAGGGGCTATATAAGGCCGAGCCAGGGGTGCAGGGGTGGGCAGGCAAGGTGGAGGTTGAGGGGGGAGGGGGTGGAGGAGGCAGATATGGGTTGGTTTTTAGATGGGGTAGACTTCCTGAAGTTGGAGGAGAAGAGGAGGCACTGGAGGAGCCGTTAGAGCTAAATGAGGTAATGGAGTGCGTTGAAATGACGCAGTCGGGTAAGACACGGGGGCCGGATGGCTTACCAGCAGAAATTTATCAGCTGTTCATGACGGACTTAGCCTCCCTTCGTTTGTGCATGTTTAACGAAGCGGTGGAGAAGAGGGAGTTGCTGGCTACACCGGCACAAGCGTTGATTTAGCTGATACCGAAAAAGGAGAAGGATCCATTGGAGAATGGGTCCAATAGGCCCATCTCACTTCTGAATGCAGTTGTGAAAGGGGGCGCGGTGCCAGAGGTCATTGTGTCAATGGACGCAGAGAAGGCCTTTGGCCGGGTAGAGTGGAGGCATTTGTTTGAAATTCTGGGGAGGTTTGGGTTTGGGCCGAGGTTTGTGGTGTGGGTTTGGTTGCTGTATGAGTCCCCCGTGGTATGTGTGCAAACGAATGAGATGGAACGAGGCAGGGCTGTCCATTGTTCACATTGGTGATTGAGCCTTTGGCGATGGCACTTCGAGCCTCGGCTGGGTGGCGATGGTTCGAGGTGGGTGGGGTGGGATGTAGGGAGCACCGGATGTCGTTATATGCCAATGACCTGTTGTTAATGATGGACCCATTAGAAAGTATGGGAAGAATCATGGGCTTACTGGAGAGGTTTGGGTCCTTTTCAGGCTTTAAATTGAATGTTGGGGAAAGCAAAGTATTCCCGGTGAATGCTGCGGGGCGGGAGGCGAACCTGGGGGATCTTCCATTTAAGTGGTGAGGGAACGGTCCTGATAGGGCAGCACGGTAGCATAGTAGGGCAGCACGGTAGCACAGTGGTTAGCACTGTGGCTTCACAGCGCCAGGGTCCCAGGTTCGATTTCCCGCTGGGTCACTGTCTGTGTGGAGTCTATACGTTCTCCCCATATCTGCGTTGGTTTCCTCCGGGTGATCCGGTTTCCTCCCACAGTCCAAAGATGTGCAGGTTAGGTGGATTGGCCATGCTAAATTACCCTTAGTGTCCAAAAGAAGGTTCGGAAGGGTTATTGGGTTGCGGGGATAGGGTGGAAGTAGGGGCTTACGTGGGTCGGTGCAGACTCGATGGGCCGAATGGCCTCCTTCTGCACTATGTTCTATGTTCTATGGTACCTGGGGATCCAGGTAACGCATGAGTGGGCCACGATCCATAGATGGAACTTGATGGGGTTGGTGAAGGAGGTTAAGGGGGACCTTCAAAGGTGAGGTACTCTGCAGCACATTGGCGGGGAAGGTGCAGGTGGTGAAGATGAACACCCTGCCAAAGTTCCTGTATGTGTTTCAGTCTCTCCCGATTTTCGGAGTGTTGATGCGATAATCTCAGAATTTGTGTGGGAAGGGAAGATGCCAAGGGTGAAAAGGACTCTGCTGCAAAGGCAGGAAGGAAGGCTGGCGCTCCCGAATTTGTTGTATTATTATTGGGCAGCCGATGTGGAGAATGTTCACGAGATGGAAGTGGTGAATGGGAAGGGGCGCGAGAAGGAAGTTCTGGAACTTGGTGATTCAGTGCAGGAGAGCGGTTTGGTGGGAGGGAGGGAAGGTTAGTTAGAGAGAGATTTTGCAAGCATGGATGGCAGCGACTGGCAGACTTGGGAAGTGGGAGAGGCAGCAAGCTGATGGGTTGGGGAGCAGGAGAAGTAGCAAGTTGAAGATTTGGGAAGTGAGAGAGGTGTAAGTCCGAGGATTGGGAAGTGGGAGAAGAGGTGAATGAGAGGTAAATAGTGAAGATTAGTGGATGGGATTCTCCGTTGGTCGATGCCGAAATCGCGAAACGCTATTGGGCAGAGAATTGGTTCCAATGCCGAAATCGTGGCGGGCCCGATTTGATGTCAAATCGTGATTCTCCGTCACCTCGACAGCGGCGCCAATGCATTCTGGAACACACGCACAGTAAACACGGTTTGCATATCATTAGCAGGCCTGACCCAGTATTCTCCGGGGCCTCCGCGATTCGCTGCCTCCGATGGGCCGAGTTCCCGACGGCGCGGTTCACTTGTGCTTTTAAATATCATGAAACCAGCTTGGCGGCTGCTGAGGGAGAGAGGGGGATGCGGAAAGTGTCCAACATCGCAATAGTTTGCTGCCCCGGCCAGGGTCAGTAGTGGGGGGTGACCAGGAGGTGAGCTGTGGGGTCAGGGTGGACAGGCATGGAACACCATTGCCGCAGCCAGCAAGGCAGCCATGCAGCTGTGCATGCTGCTAACTGCCCACTGTGAACTTAGTGCCACGGATCGTTTAGGTGTCCCGCCAGACCATCCCCTGGTCCCAGCCGACCCATCAGCTATATGGATGCGCTCCAGGACAACCAATGCCAGCTTATTGGCTGGGCTGAGTGTGTGTGGGGAGTGTAATGTGTATGTGCGGCTCCAACTTGTCAGGCCCCCCCCGAGTGTCAATCATGGACCCGGCGAATCCCGCACCATTTTCCATTGGCGCTGGCGCTAGCCCCTCCACGGTAACAGATTCAGCCCAGGTGCGGCGCCAGTTTTGCTGTTGTGAAAATCCACGAATTCTGCATTGGCACCTACAATTAAGGCACGATCTTACAGCCTCGTTACGCTCGTGCTCAAGCGTAACGAGGCCGGTGAATAGCGGGAGGCCAAAAACGGGAACTGCGACAGGCACCAAGTTTAAGATGCAACCGGCCTGCTCCCATAGGCAAATTCGGAATCTCGCCGGAGCATGGCGAGAAACCAATTATCACTTAAGCTCTATTTTCATACAATTAACGAGAGCCACCCGTCATCCTACGGCCTCCTGTCATTCATCAGCCTCCCCAGCAAGTGCTCACACTGGCGCCGATTAGTACACCTGGTGGAAGGGCTTGCATGGGGAGCCGAGAAGGGGAGTAGCAATCTTTGCTCAAAGGCAATGAGACCAAAGGTACTGGGCTTGCCACCCCAGAGCTTGGTGGGGGGGTGGGGGTCTCTCCGTAGGGGTGGGCTGCCATGGGAGGGTGGGGGGGAGGCGCTGGAGGAACAAATGGGCGGGCAATCGCTCGGGGCACCACCATGTCAACCCCTGGATCCCAACCCCATTCCTTGGGTAACTGCTGTCCCTGCCCTCCTGCTGCACCGATCACCCAGAACCCCCACCGAATGCCGAGCTCTCTGGATGCGCTGCTGAAGGCAATCACTAATAGGGAATTGGCAATCGTGGTTAAGTGAGTACTTGACACATGCCAAGTGGGCCTCCGTGGGTGGGCAGGCCATGTAGCATGTGGGAGGCATTGCCTAGCGTTCCGATCGCACCTCGATGCCTGGACACTGTCTGGGAGTCCAAACTACACACACAGCAGCCAACATCCGAACACCAAGGGGATGGGACACAGCACCCGCGACATGACCATGGAGGGTGGGTGGGTGCCACGGGGAGGGGTCGAGTTGGCTGGAGAGACAGGCAAAGGGTCCGGGGATCAGCCCGCATTGCGGACGAAAGTGACAAAGGCATCATAATGTTTGTGCAAAGAGTTGTTTTATGTGCTGTATAATACCCCATTCCTGATAGTGCCACCCCCTAACCCGCGCGGCCTCCAATTTCGCGCCCTCCCCACCCGCTACCTAACCCCTCTCCCCTTCCTTGGTGCCCTCAATGATGCTCAACATGCCTGGCCATCCTAGCTCTACCACTACGTCTTGGTGTTTCCCCAGGGTGCTCATCTCAAACAGAGGCAGCCAACTGCTTACCTCGTCCTGTGGCCTTCGATGCCCTTGGCGGGCGTCTCTGGGGCCGGAGAGAACATGCACAGCCGTGCCACCTTGTCCGGTGTGCTGACCCCGAGACGTGGTCTCATCATGGGGGTGGATCCCGGGAGTGCTGGTGGCCACCGTCGCTGCCCCAGGGGGCGGGACTGGGTTGGCACTCAGTGCCCTCTCCTCCTAGTTGGTGCCCATGGGGTTCACTTTGGAACGGAGGGGCAGTTGCTTCGGACCCCAGCTGCCCCTGCATCATCTGGCTCTGCCAGCCTTGGTGGATCCCCAGAGTTCACACCATAGTGCCGACACCCTCGGCGATGCACCTCAGTGACAGAGACACAACCACCAGTGACTGGTACTGGGTGACAGTCCCAGTGAGGCAGACATATCCCGCCCCCCCCCCCCCCCCACAATCGTCTGCGCAAGGCCTTGGACACCTTCACTCATGGTGCCAAGGTTGTGCACCAGGCTCTCCACTGCGGTCGCCACCCGAGCAGTGTTGGCCTCAGTGCCACTCATTGCTGCTGCCAGCTCTTGTGCCCGTAGCCTCTGGGACTTCTCCAATCAGCTTTAGATCTGCTGGAGTGATGTTGACATCTCCCTCTGAATGTCCAGGTTGATCCCTATCGTCACCATCAGCCTAGAGGTTCCTGCCTCCACCAGATGTCGAACAGCAGCAATGTTCTTACTAGATTGTGCCCCAAAAGTCTGACCACTAAAATTTTCCATCGAGGTGTGTGTATCTGCACTGGTGGAGGGTGGGGATGACAGCTGTGCCACCACTTTATCAGGTGCATCCTCGCAGCTCTCCTCCGAGGTGTTCTCCCCGGAGTCAGAGGGCTGTCTGGGATGGGCTGGCGCCATCGGCTGCTGGACCTACGGGGGAATGCACATGTGGTCAATAGGAGGGATGGGTCAGTCAGTAAGGCAATCAGAACTCACATTTGACAGGTCCTCTGGGTGGAGTCTGGCAGCCTCTGCGGCATCCGCCAGCCTCCGCATTGGTGACCACCCTGTCCTCGGCCACACCAGTCACCTCCAGGACCTGCTCCTCGAAGAAGGTGAGGATTCCTAGGTGCAGCACCCCTCCGCCAGTCTGAGCCCTCTCCCACCGATTATGGGAAAGCTTTTCCTGAGGGGACACAGAGAGGGCATCATTAGCCATATGCGTGGTGCACAGTTGTGGGGGGGGGGGGGGAGTGGGTTGGAAAGGGAGAGTTGGGGTGGAGAGACGGTTGAAGAGGTGGGTGGAGGGAGTGCTGAAGGGAAAGAGGGATAGAGGGAGTGTTCAGGGTCACCTGGGTGACCTTGGGGATTTGGGGTGGGGGGTTGGTTTCTCCTCATCCGTGCTGCCTGGTGTAGATTGTTGACCTTCTTCCGACACTGTAGGCCTGGTCACACTGCCCGAGCTGACAGCTGCTGCCACCTTGTCCCAGGCTGCCTTGTGGCTCACCCTCTGGGATCCTCGGGGGAACAGGACATCCCTCGTGGCCTCCACCGTGTCCTGGAAACTCCCCAGATCAGCATCCCCGAAGCTGCAAGCAGGCTGGGGTTGGTTGAGCAAGTGCAGCTTAAGTGCTGCTCGACCACGTTAGCGGGGGGCTGGCGAGTACAGTCCCGGTGAATCAACTGACGAGCAGGCATTCAGGGCGAGAAGCCTGCGAGGCCTCGTTAAGTGGATCAATTAACATTGAATAGTGTTGCCGGCCTTGCTGGGCCGAGCGCCGGGAAACCTGCGGAAATTCACGCTTGCGACAGCACTTGGAAATGGAGAATCCCGCCCGGGATTTTTTACATTTATTTTAGTTTGAAAGTAATTTTATTTATGAAGGTAGGACTTTAGCAAGGTAAAGTATTTCTTCTTTTAAAAATACTTTTATTCTCCTTTTTCACATTTTCTCCCAAGTTTATACTCAACAATAAACAATAATCAGTAACGAATGCAATGTCAATCCCCATATCAATAACAACGAACCCATCCTCCCACCAAACCCCCAAACAGTAACCCGCATGTTAATATAAACAAATGACAAAAAGGAATCAGGAATCACCCATCGTCACCATTAACTACAAATTCCTCGATTACTTTTTCAATTTTGTCACAGAACCCTCGGTCCCCAACAGTCCCACATCTAACTTCCACCCTGGTCTCTGTACTACCCGCTTCTCCAGTACCATATCCACCCAATGCGGAACATGACCTGATATTGCAATTGCCAAGTACTCCAACCCTTTAACCACAGCCAGCAGCACCTTCCCCACCATGAAAAAGTCGATCCGCGAGTACACCTTATGGTCCGCTGAGAAAAATGAGTACTCCTGCTTCCTTGGGTGCAGAAACCTCCATGGGTCCACCCCTCCCATTTCCACCATTAGCCCAGCCAGCGCCTTCGCCCCCCTGATGGGACCAGCGAGCGCGGCCGTGACCTGTCCCTATCTTGGCTCCTGCACCAAGTTCCAGTCACCCCCCCACTATCAGTTTGTGTGTGTTCCAGTTGGGGATGGCCCCACACACCTTCGTGATTCGCACATCCATCGTCCCAATTGGGACCATACATACTTACCAGCGCCACTAGCCACCCCTCCAGCGCCCCTGTCACAATCATATACCTACCTCCCTGATCTGCAACCATCTTCTCCATCTGGAATGGTACTCGTTTGCTGACCATTATCGCTACCCCTCGAGCCCTTCCGTCGAATCCAGAGTAAAACACCTGACTAACTCAGCCCTTTTTATGTCTCATTTGATCCTTCTACCCTCAGGTGAGTCTCCTGCAGCATTGCTACATTGGCCTTCAAAATTTAAAGATGCGCAAGCACCCTTGATCTCTTGACTGGACCTCCTAATGCCCTTACGTTCCACATGACTATCCTAACTGGGGTCTCTCACCCCCCCTTCTTATCCACCATCATCGTATGACCGGGCCCTGCCCCATGAGCCTGACCTGTCCCTTTCCATTACTAACATCGAACCCTCTTTCCCCCCCCTCCCAGAATCCCCCACCCACACTTCTCCTTGAAAAAAGTCTCACCCAGTATCAATCCTCACCCCCCCCCCCCCCCCCCCACCCCACTTGCTCGCCTCGTAGGCCCATCAAAACCAGCTAACCAGGCTCCGATGTCCTCAGCCCTCCTCTCACCTCACCTCTGTTCACTAGCTAGCTCGTGTGGGTGGTCCCTCCCCAAAATATCCATACTGTCCCCTCCCACCCAGTCCCAGAAGAATAAGAAAAACAAGCTAACCCATACAATTCAATAAAATTACATAAAACCATTGCAACAATAAAAAAGGAACACATGCCAATCAAACCAAACAAAAACTTAAACTCTATAACAATGTGAAGTCAAGTAAGTTACAATACAGTTTAGTGAAAAGAAAGTTATCACATTTATGCATTTTCCAGCTCCCCAATCAGTCTACAATCTCTCTTCCAGCTCCACTCCTCACTTCTGTCCCAAGCCTTCTGCCTTCATGAACGCCTCAGCCGCCTCCACCGTTTCAAAATAAGAAGCTTTGTCGTTGTACGTCACCCTCAGCTTTGCCGAGTATACCATACCAAATCGCAGTCCCTTGCTTTGCAGTGCCGCCTTCACTCGGCTGGTAAATTCGAACTCTAGCATCATCCCACTGCACCTCACGCTTTTGCTTCGCCCAGCTTAACACCTTCTCTTTCATGTGGTATTTATAGAAGCAGATAATTACTGCTCTTGGCGGCTCATTTACTTTGGGCTTCGGCCTTATTGGTCCAGCTCATACGGGAGGGGTTCTCACCCTCCTTCATCAACTCTGCCAGCATCTTAGCAAAGTACTCTGTCGGCTTCGAGCCCTCTGTCCCTTCGGGCAATTCCACAATTCTCAGATTGTGCCGCCTCGAGCAGTTCTCCAAGTCCTTGAGCTTTGCTCGGAGTCCTCTGCTGACCTCCACCAGCTTCCTCAGCTCGTCCCCCATCGAGGTGAGCTGGTCGCTGTGCTGGGGCACGGCCTCCTCCAAGTCCTTCATGTTCTCGCCCTGCTCTCTCACCTTGGCCGATGTCTTTGCCACATTCACCCTCACCGGGGCGATTGCCTCCTCCACAAATGACTTCAGTGCGACCGCCATCTCCTTCCTCAAAGCCTCCATGTGCCTTGCAAACTGCTTCTCCAGTTCCACAGCCATTACCTCAGTCATCGTTTCCACCGTAAGCAGTGCGGCCCCACCATGCGGTCCGGCATCCGCCATCTTGTCAATGCTTTTGCTGGTCCTCTCATTCGACGGCGAACCCGCGTTTCCTCCCTTCTTCACAGCTGCTTTTCGCACCCTTTAACGACTTATTATTTTTCTTTTTCTTTCTTCAATCTTAAAAAATGTTTTTTTAAAAAGAAAACATTTATTTTTAAAACTCCCCTAGGTCCAGACTTCTTAAAAACACATTTTAAGTGGGAGCCACCTGATGTGCAACATCCCCATTACATCGCATCCTGGATTCGGGCCTGCCGCCTCTACAGCCTCGTCTTGAGTTCTGCTCCCCCCCCCACTGCTCCAAATGCCACGTACCCCAGGCCCGATGCCTCAGCTCCGGCTGCCCGACACTCGATGGTTCCCAAACCGGCCCTGCTTTACGCCTGGGACAGCCCCTTAAGCCGACAAAAATCGGGGGGGGGGGGGAGCGAAAAAATGGGTAAACCCCCGAAAGTGACGTAAACAGCGGACACAGGTGGGAGCTCCTCTCGATGCGGCCGACCCGCTCGCGAACGCCACGGGAGCTTAAGGTAAAGTATTTCAATACAAAATATATTATGTTCTAATTTTTTTTTCTGATGAGAAATAGCAAATAGAACCTAATTACAACTTTTACATTGGCTACACTGGAAAAAAATTTAATTTGTTTAAAATTTAATTTGAAGTTGCAGTTTAAAAAAATGCAAAGCAAGGACTTAGTATTGTCAGTACTGTTTCTCTCACTTCACAATCCTCTGATTTAGTATTGCATGTTAGCCTTTAAAGAGATTGGAGTACAACTATAAGGAAGTCTTACTGCAGATATATAAGATCTGGGTGTCACCACAGCAGCAAGGTAGCACAATGATTAGCACTGTGGCTTCACAGCGCCAGTGTCCCAGGTTTGATTCCCAGCTGGATCACTGTCTGTGCGGAGTCTGCACGTTGTCCCCGTGTCTGCTCCAGTTTCCTCCCACTAGTCCTGAAAGATGTGATGTTAGCTAATTTGGATATTCTGAATTTTCCCTCCGTGTACCTGAACAGGCGCCGGAATGTGGTGTCTAGGTGCTTTTTACAGTAACTTGATTGCAATGTAAGCCACTTGTGACAATAAAGATTATTATTACTGTATACTGTTACCACACCCAGTACTTTATACTCTTTACCTACCAAAGAATTGGGAATTCAATTAAGTTTCACTAAGCCAATTCCTGGGATGATGGGAGTCCCATACGAAGAGCAGTTGTGTAGATTAGGGGTGGGATCTACTGGCCATGCTGTGCCGCGGCGCTACGTGGCCGGTAACTGCTAGCAGATCCCGCTCTTGGGATCTACCCGGCTTGCTCTGTGAAGCCAGCCAATTGTGGGCAGGGTCACTTTTTGGCAAATCTGCATATTAGAGCAAGACAGCTAGTCTCACTCTAATCATGGAATCTCTACAGTGCAGAGGGAGGCCATTCAGCCCATCGAGTCTGCACCATCCCTTGGAAAGAGCATCCTACTTAAGCCCACGCCTCCACACTATCCCCATAACCCAGTAATCCTACCTAACCTTTTTGACACAAGGGGCAATTTAGCATGGCCAATCCACCTAACCTGCACATCTTTGGACTATGGGAGGAAACCAGAGCACCCGGAGGAAACCCACGCAGACAAACTCCACAGTCACCTGAGGCCAGACTTGAACCTGGGTCCTTGGAGCTGTGAGGCAGCAGTGCTAAACATTGTTGCTCTGGGCCGCTCCATAGGCAATTCCCTGAGGTAAGAAAGATATTTCAATCTATCCCCTCTGCCTTGGAGACCTCGGGCAAGCGCTGTTCAATGCTGGTCTCTCCAAATGGAATGGCACTCGTGAGGGTCTCCCATGAGATTGGAGGCCCCCAGGTGCATGCTCTCTGGCCAGGGTGGCAAACTGGCACTGCTGGTGCCACCAGGGCAATCTGATACTGCCAGCCTGACACCCTGGCAGAGTCTCTTGGATGCCAGCCTGGCACTGCCAAGGTTTTAAGATGGCACTGCCAGTTGGCAGGGGCAGGATGTCCAGAGAAACAAGGTTCACAGTCTCAGAATAAGAGGTCTGTCACTTAGGAAGAAAAAAGTCCTCAACTCAAAAGGGTTGTGAATCTTTTGAATTCTCTACCTCAGAGGAGGGCGCGTTGCTCAGTCAATGTGTATATTTAAACTGAAGATTAATAGATAATGAGCAAAGCAAGAGACATGAGGATAGTACAGGAGGGTGAAGTTGAGGCAATAGATCAACCCTGATCTTGTCAAAAGGCAGTGTGAAGGTTTGAATGCCTGCTCACACTCCTATTTCTTATGTTCTTATATTAGGCATAAATCAGCACCTTTGGGAAAGGAGGAACTCTGGTTTCCTGTTCATTTATATTGAGTGAACCAATTCCAATTGCAATACAACCACTGTTCTTTTCTCAGTTTCTCCGTTCAATAACCATT
Source organism: Scyliorhinus canicula (assembly GCF_902713615.1). Lineage (NCBI taxonomy): Eukaryota > Metazoa > Chordata > Chondrichthyes > Carcharhiniformes > Scyliorhinidae > Scyliorhinus > Scyliorhinus canicula. The sequence continues at coordinate 63,820,552 of NC_052148.1, forward strand.
GATTTTGATTGACTTTTGACCTATACAGTGAATTCGCACACCACCAGGCACATGTCACAGAATATTTCTGTCTGTTTCTGGACTTGTCAAGTGATCTGCCAATAATAATTACCAATGCTACCAAGATCATTTTCTTGACCTAACTCCTTGACTACATCGCTGATACAGTTAAGTTAAAGTATTTAAATCAAATGTCACCGGAGGAGCATTTCAGAGTAAAGATATAAGTTAATGAATCTAAAAGAAAGGTTTTATTATAACTCAAGGAACAATTGAAATGCCCGGGGCCATGTCACAAGTCTAAACAGGACAATAAATAACTGATGGATGTGGCCAAGTGCAGATCTTTCCAAGTACAACTTGATTAACACTGTCTCAGGATCAGTGCTAATCAAAAACATTAATTTAAACCAGACCAGTTCAGAAATTTTAAAATAATCGAGAAGAATGTAAATTCATAATTCAGACTAATTTAAAGTTGAAGCAAGAGATTTAAAGAGAAATGAAAGTGAAAATCGCTTATTGTCACATGTAGGCTTCAAATGAAGTTACTGTGAAAAGCTCCTAGTCGCCACATTCCGTCACATGTTCGGGGTGCCCGGAAAGTGGGAGTGTGAGTCAGAGCGGTTATTTTAAAAGACCGGAAGCTGAGAGTCAGAGCGGAGATTCAGTAAGAGTGGGAGCTGAGAGTCAGAGCGGAGATTCAATAAGAGCGGAAGTTGAGAGTCAGAGCGTAGATTCAAAGAGGATGGGAGCTGAGAGTCAGAGCATAGATTCAATAAGAGCGGAAGCTGAGAGTCAGAGTGTAGATTCAGTAAGAGTGGGAGCTGAGAATCAGAGCGGAGATTCAGTAAGAGTGGGAGCTGAGAGTCAGAGCGGAGATTCAGTAAGAGTAAGAGCTGAGAGTCAGAGCGGAGATTCAGTAAGAGTGGGAGCTCAGAGTCAGAGCGGAGATTCAATAAGAGTGGGAGCTGAGAGTCAGAGCGGAGATTCAGTAAGAGTGGGAGCTGAGAGTCAGAGCGGAGATTCAGTAAGAGTGGGAGCTGAGAGTCAGAGCGGAGATTCAATAAGAGTGGGAGCTGAGAGTCAGAGCGGAGATTCAATAAGAGTGGTAGCTGAGAGTCAGAGCGGAGATTCAGTAAGAGTGGGAGCTGAGAGTCAGAGCGGAGATTCAGTAAAAGTGAGAGCTGAGAGTCAGAGCGGAGATTCAGTAAAAGTGAGAGCTGAGAGTCATAGCGGAGATTCAGTAAGAGTGGGAGCTGAGAGTCAGAGCGGAGATTCAATAAGAGTGGGAGCTGAGAGTCAGAGCGGAGATTCAGTAAGAGTGGGAGCTGAGAGTCAGGGTGTAGATTCAGTAAGAGTGGGAGCTGAGAGTCAGAGCGGAGATTCAGTAAGAGTGGGGGCTGAGAGTCAGAGCGGAGATTCAGTAAGAGTGAGAGCTGAGAGTCAGAGTGTAGATTCAGTAAGAGTGGGAGCTGAGAGTCAGAGCGGAGATTCAATAAGAGTGGGAGCTGAGAGTCAGAGCGGAGATTCAATAAGAGTGGGAGCTGAGAGTCAGAGCGGAGATTCAGTAAGAATGGGAGCTGAGAGTCAGAGCGGAGATTCAGTAAGAGTGGGAGCTGAGAGTCAGAGCGGAGATTCAGTAAGAGTGGGAGCTGAGAGTCAGAGTGTAGATTCAGTAAGAGTGGGAGCTCAGAGTCAGAGCGGAGATTCAATAAGAGTGGGAGCTAAGAGTCAGAGCAGAGATTCAATGAGTGGGAGCTGAGAGTCAGAGCGGAGATTCAATAAGAGTGGGAGCTGAGAGTCAGAGCGGAGATTCAATAAGAGTGGGAGCTGAGAGTCAGAGCGGAGATTCAGTAAGAGTGGGAGCTGAGAGTCAGAGCGGAGATTCAGTAAAAGTGAGAGCTGAGAGTCAGAGCGGAGATTCAGTAAGAGTGAGAGCTGAGAGTCAGAGCGGAGATTCAGTAAGAGTGGGAGCTGAGAGTCAGAGCGGAGATTCAATAAGAGTGGGAGCTGAGAGTCAGAGCGGAGATTCAGTAAGAGTGGGAGCTGAGAGTCAGGGTGTAGATTCAGTAAGAGTGGGAGCTGAGAGTCAGAGCGGAGATTCAGTAAGAGTGGGAGCTGAGAGTCAGAGCGGAGATTCAGTAAGAGTGAGAGTTGAGAGTCAGAGTGTAGATTCAGTAAGAGTGGGAGCTGAGAGTCAGAGCGGAGATTCAATAAGAGTGGGAGCTGAGAGTCAGAGCGGAGATTCAATAAGAGTGGGAGCTGAGAGTCAGAGCGGAGATTCAGTAAGAATGGGAGCTGAGAGTCAGAGCGGAGATTCAGTAAGAGTGGGAGCTGAGAGTCAGAGCGGAGATTCAGTAAGAGTGGGAGCTGAGAGTCAGAGTGTAGATTCAGTAAGAGTGGGAGCTCAGAGTCAGAGCGGAGATTCAATAAGAGTGGGAGCTGAGAGTCAGAGCAGAGATTCAATGAGTGGGAGCTGAGAGTCAGAGCGGAGATTCAATAAGAGTGGGAGCTGAGAGTCAGAGCGGAGATTCAATAAGAGTGGGAGCTGAGAGTCAGAGCGGAGATTCAGTAAGAGTGGGAGCTGAGTGTCAGAGCAGAGATTCAATGAGTGGGAGCTGAGAGTCAGAGCGGAGATTCAGTAAGAGTGGGAGCTGAGAGTCAGAGCGGAGATTCAGTAAGAGTGGGGGCTGAGAGTCAGAGCGGAGATTCAGTAAGAGTGGGAGCTGAGAGTCAGGGTGTAGATTCAGTAAGAGTGGGAGCTGAGAGTCAGAGTGTAGATTCAATAAGAGTGGGAGCTGAGAGTCAGAGTGTAGATTCAGTAAGAGTGGGAGCTGAGAGTCAGAGCGGAGATTCAATAAGAGTGGGAGCTGAGAGGCAGAGCGGAGATTCAGTAAGAGTGGGGGCTGAGAGTCAGAGCGGAGATTCAGAAAGAGTGGGAGCTGAGAGGCAGAGCGGAGATTCAATAAGAGTGGGAGCTGAGAGTCAGAGCGGAAATTCAGTAAGAGTGGGAGCTGAGAGTCAGAGCGGAGATTCAGTAAGAGTGGGAGCTGAGAGTCAGAGCGGAGATTCAATAAGAGTGGGAGCTGAGAGTCAGAGTGTAGATTCAGTAAGAGTGGGGGCTGAGAGTCAGAGTGTAGATTCAGTAAGAGAGGGAGCTGAGAGTCAGAGCGGAGATTCAGTAAGAGTGGGAGCTGAGAGTCAGAGTGTAGATTCAGTAAGAGTGAGAGCTGAGAGTCAGAGCGGAGATTCAGTAAGAGTGGGAGCTGAGAGTCAGAGCGGAGATTCAGTAAGAGTGGGAGCTAAGAGTCAGAGCGGAGATTCAGTAAGAGTGGGGGCTGAGAGTCAGAGCGGAGATTCAGTAAGAGTGGGAGCTGAGAGTCAGAGCGGAGATTCAATAAGAGCGGAAGTTGAGAGTCAGAGCGTAGATTCAAAGAGGATGGGAGCTGAGAGTCAGAGCATAGATTCAATAAGAGCGGAAGCTGAGAGTCAGAGTGTAGATTCAGTAAGAGTGGGAGCTGAGAGTCAGAGCGGAGATTCAGTAAGAGTGGGAGCTGAGAGTCAGAGCGGAGATTCAGTAAGAGTGGGAGCTGAGAGTCAGAGCGGAGATTCAGTAAGAGTGGGAGCTCAGAGTCAGAGCGGAGATTCAATAAGAGTGGGAGCTGAGAGTCAGAGCGGAGATTCAGGAAGAGTGGGAGCTGAGAGTCAGAGCGGAGATTCAGTAAGAGTGGGAGCTGAGAGTCAGAGCGGAGATTCAATAAGAGTGGGAGCTGAGAGTCAGAGCGGAGATTCAGTAAGAGTGGTAGCTGAGAGTCAGAGCGGAGATTCAGTAAGAGTGGGAGCTGAGAGTCAGAGCGGAGATTCAGTAAGAGTGAGAGCTGAGAGTCAGAGCGGAGATTCAGTAAGAGTGAGAGCTGAGAGTCAGAGCGGAGATTCAGTAAGAGTGGGAGCTGAGAGTCAGAGCGGAGATTCAATAAGAGTGGGAGCTGAGAGTCAGAGCGGAGATTCAGTAAGAGTGGGAGCTGAGAGTCAGAGTGTAGATTCAGTAAGAGTGGGAGCTGAGAGTCAGAGCGGAGATTCAGTAAGAGTGGGGGCTGAGAGTCAGAGCGGAGATTCAGTAAGAGTGGGAGCTGAGAGTCAGAGTGTAGATTCAGTAAGAGTGGGAGCTGAGAGTCAGAGCGGAGATTCAATAAGAGTGGGAGCTGAGAGTCAGAGCGGAGATTCAATAAGAGTGGGAGCTGAGAGTCAGAGCGGAGATTCAGTAAGAATGGGAGCTGAGAGTCAGAGCGGAGATTCAGTAAGAGTGGGAGCTGAGAGTCAGAGCGGAGATTCAGTAAGAGTGGGAGCTGAGAGTCAGAGTGTAGATTCAGTAAGAGTGGGAGCTCAGAGTCAGAGCGGAGATTCAATAAGAGTGGGAGCTGAGAGTCAGAGCAGAGATTCAATGAGTGGGAGCTGAGAGTCAGAGCGGAGATTCAATAAGAGTGGGAGCTGAGAGTCAGAGCGGAGATTCAATAAGAGTGGGAGCTGAGAGTCAGAGCGGAGATTCAGTAAGAGTGGGAGCTGAGAGTCAGAGCGGAGATTCAGTAAAAGTGAGAGCTGAGAGTCAGAGCGGAGATTCAGTAAAAGTGAGAGCTGAGAGTCAGAGCGGAGATTCAGTAAGAGTGGGAGCTGAGAGTCAGAGCGGAGATTCAATAAGAGTGGGAGCTGAGAGTCAGAGCGGAGATTCAGTAAGAGTGGGAGCTGAGAGTCAGGGTGTAGATTCAGTAAGAGTGGGAGCTGAGAGTCAGAGCGGAGATTCAGTAAGAGTGGGGGCTGAGAGTCAGAGCGGAGATTCAGTAAGAGTGAGAGCTGAGAGTCAGAGTGTAGATTCAGTAAGAGTGGGAGCTGAGAGTCAGAGCGGAGATTCAATAAGAGTGGGAGCTGAGAGTCAGAGCGGAGATTCAATAAGAGTGGGAGCTGAGAGTCAGAGCGGAGATTCAGTAAGAGTGGGAGCTGAGAGTCAGAGCGGAGATTCAGTAAGAGTGGGAGCTGAGAGTCAGAGCGGAGATTCAGTAAGAGTGGGAGCTGAGAGTCAGAGTGTAGATTCAGTAAGAGTGGGAGCTCAGAGTCAGAGCGGAGATTCAATAAGAGTGGGAGCTGAGAGTCAGAGCAGAGATTCAATAAGAGTGGGAGCTGAGAGTCAGAGCGGAGATTCAATAAGAGTGGGAGCTGAGAGTCAGAGCGGAGATTCAATAAGAGTGGGAGCTGAGAGTCAGAGCGGAGATTCAGTAAGAGTGGGAGCTGAGTGTCAGAGCAGAGATTCAATAGAGTGGGAGCTGAGAGTCAGAGCGGAGATTCAGTAAGAGTGGGAGCTGAGAGTCAGAGCGGAGATTCAGTAAGAGTGGGGGCTGAGAGTCAGAGCGGAGATTCAGTAAGAGTGGGAGCTGAGAGTCAGGGTGTAGATTCAGTAAGAGTGGGAGCTGAGAGTCAGAGTGTAGATTCAATAAGAGTGGGAGCTGAGAGTCAGAGTGTAGATTCAGTAAGAGTGGGAGCTGAGAGTCAGAGCGGAGATTCAATAAGAGTGGGAGCTGAGAGGCAGAGCGGAGATTCAGTAAGAGTGGGGGCTGAGAGTCAGAGCGGAGATTCAGTAAGAGTGGGAGCTGAGAGGCAGAGCGGAGATTCAATAAGAGTGGGAGCTGAGAGTCAGAGCGGAAATTCAGTAAGAGTGGGAGCTGAGAGTCAGAGCGGAGATTCAGTAAGAGTGGGAGCTGAGAGTCAGAGCGGAGATTCAATAAGAGTGGGAGCTGAGAGTCAGAGTGTAGATTCAGTAAGAGAGGGAGCTGAGAGTCAGAGCGTAGATTCAGTAAGAGAGGGAGCTGAGAGTCAGAGTGGAGATTCAGTAAGAGTGGGAGCTGAGAGTCAGAGTGTAGATTCAGTAAGAGTGAGAGCTGAGAGTCAGAGCGGAGATTCAGTAAGAGTGGGAGCTGAGAGTCAGAGCGGAGATTCAGTAAGAGTGGGAGCTGAGAGTCAGAGCGGAGATTCAGTAAGAGTGGGGGCTGAGAGTCAGAGCGGAGATTCAGTAAGAGTGGGAGCTGAGAGTCAGAGCGGAGATTCAGTAAGAGTGGGAGCTGAGAGTCATAGCGGAGATTCAGTAAGAGTGGGGGCTGAGAGTCAGAGCGGAGATTCAGTAAGAACGGGAGCTCAGAGTCAGAGTGTAGATTCAGTAAGAGTGGGAGCTGAGAGTCAGAGCGGAGATTCAGTAAGAGTGGGAGCTGAGAGTCAGAGCGGAGATTCAGTAAGAGTGGGAGCTGAGAGTCAGAGTGTAGATTCAGTAAGAGTGGAAGCTGAGAGTCAGAGCGGAGATTCAGTAAGAGTGGGAGCTGAGAGTCAGAGCGTAGATTCAATAAGAGCGGGGGCTGAGAGTCAGAGCGGAGATTCAGTAAGAATGGGACCTGAGAGTCAGAGTGTGGATTCAGTAAGAGTGGGAGCTGAGAGTCAGAGCGTAGATTCAGTAAGAGTGGAAGCTGAGAGTCAGAGCGGAGATTCAGTAAGAGTGGGAGCTGAGAGTCAGAGCGGAGATTCAATAAGAGTGGGAGCTGAGAGTCAGAGTGTAGATTCAGTAAGAGAGGGAGCTGAGAGTCGGAGCGTAGATTCAGTAAGAGAGGGAGCTGAGAGTCAGAGCGGAGATTCAGTAAGAGTGGGAGCTGAGAGTCAGAGTGTAGATTCAGTAAGAGTGAGAGCTGAGAGTCAGAGCGGAGATTCAGTAAGAGTGGGAGCTGAGAGTCAGAGCGGAGATTCAGTAAGAGTGGGAGCTGAGAGTCAGAGCGGAGATTCAGTAAGTGTGGGGGCTGAGAGTCAGAGCGGAGATTCAGTAAGAGTGGGAGCTGAGAGTCAGAGCGGAGATTCAATAAGAGTGGGAGCTGAGAGTCATAGCGGAGATTCAGTAAGAGTGGGGCTGAGAGTCAGAGCGGAGATTCAGTAAGAGAGGGAGCTGAGAGTCAGAGTGTAGATTCAGTAAGAGTGGGAGCTGAGAGTCAGAGCGGAGATTCAGTAAGAGTGGGAGCTGAGAGTCAGAGCGGAGATTCAGTAAGAGTGGGAGCTGAGAGTCAGAGTGTAGATTCAGTAAGAGTGGAAGCTGAGAGTCAGAGCGGAGATTCAGTAAGAGTGGGAGCTGAGAGTCAGAGCGTAGATTCAGTAAGAGCGGGGGCTGAGAGTCAGAGCGGAGATTCAGTAAGAATGGGAGCTGAGAGTCAGAGTGTAGATTCAGTAAGAGTGGGAGCTGAGAGTCAGAGCGTAGATTCAGTAAGAGTGGGAGCTGAGAGTCAGAGCGGAGATTCAGTAAGAGTGGGAGCTGAGAGTCAGAGCGGAGATTCAGTAAGAGTGGGAGCTGAGAGTCAGAGTGTAGATTCAATAAGAGTGGGAGCTGAGAGTCAGAGCGGAGATTCAGTAAGAGTGGGAGCTGAGAGTCAGAGCGGAGATTCAGTAAGAGTGGGAGCTGAGAGTCAGAGCGGAGATTCAGTAAGAGTGGGAGCTGAGAGTCAGGGTGTAGATTCAGTAAGAGTGGGAGCTGAGAGTCAGAGCGGAGATTCAGTAAGAGTGGGAGCTGAGAGTCAGAGTGTAGATTCAGTAAGAGTGGGAGCTGAGAGTCAGAGTGTAGATTCAGTAAGAGTGGGAGCTGAGAGTCAGAGTGGAGATTCAGTAAGAGTGGGAGCTGAGAGTCAGAGCGGAGATTCAGTAAGAGTGGGAGCTGAGAGTCAGAGCGGAGATTCAGTAAGAGTGGGAGCTGAGAGTCAGAGCGGAGATTCAGTAAGAGTGGGAGCTGAGAGTCAGAGCGGAGATTCAATAAGAGTGGGAGCTGAGAGTCAGAGCGGAGATTCAGTAAGAGTGAGAGCTGAGAGTCAGAGCGGAGATTCAGTAAGAGTGGGAGCTGAGAGTCAGAGCGGAGATTCAATAAGAGTGGGAGCTGAGAGTCAGAGTGTAGATTCAGTAAGAGAGGGAGCTGAGAGTCAGAGCGGAGATTCAGTAAGAGAGGGAGCTGAGAGTCAGAGCGGAGATTCAGTAAGAGTGGGAGCTGAGAGTCAGAGTGTAGATTCAGTAAGAGTGAGAGCTGAGAGTCAGAGCGGAGATTCAGTAAGAGTGGGAGCTGAGAGTCAGAGCGGAGATTCAGTAAGAGTGGGAGCTGAGAGTCAGAGCGGAGATTCAGTAAGAGTGGGGGCTGAGAGTCAGAGCGGAGATTCAGTAAGAGTGGGAGCTGAGAGTTAGAGCGGAGATTCAGTAAGAGTGGGAGCTGAGAGTCATAGCGGAGATTCAGTAAGAGTGGGGGCTGAGAGTCAGAGCGGAGATTCAGTAAGAACGGGAGCTCAGAGTCAGAGCGGAGATTCAATAAGAGTGGAAGCTGAGAGTCAGAGTGTAGATTCAGTAAGAGTGGGAGCTGAGAGTCAGAGCGGAGATTCAATAAGAGTGGGAGCTGAGAGTCAGAGTGTAGATTCAGTAAGAGTGGGAGCTGAGAGTCAGAGCGGAGATTCAGTAAGAGTGGGGCTGAGAGTCAGAGCGGAGATTCAGTAAGAGTGGGGGCTGAGAGCCAGAGCGGAGATTCAGTAAAAGTGAGAGCTGAGAGTCAGAGCGGAGATTCAGTAAGAGTGGGAGCTGAGAGTCCGAGCGGAGATTCAGTAAGTGTGGGAGCTCAGAGTCAGAGCGGAGATTCAATAAGAGTGGGAGCTGAGAGTCAGAGCGGAGATTCAATAAGAGTGGGAGCTGAGAGTCAGAGCGGAGATTCAATAAGAGTGGGACCTGAGAGTCAGAGCGGAGATTCAATAAGAGTGGGAGCTGAGAGTCAGAGCGGAGATTCAGTAAGAGTGGGAGCTGAGAGTCAGAGCGGAGATTCAGTAAGAGTGGGAGCTGAGAGTCAGAGCGGAGATTCAGTAAGAGTGGGAGCTGAGAGTCAGAGCGGAGATTCAGTAAGAGTGGGAGCTGAGAGTCAGAGTGTAGATTCAGTAAGAGTGGGAGCTGAGAGTCAGAGCGGAGATTCAGTAAGAGTGGGAGCTGAGAGTCAGAGCGGAGATTCAGTAAGAGTGGGAGCTGAGAGTCAGAGCGGAGATTCAGTAAGAGTGGGAGCTGAGAGTCAGAGCGGAGATTCAGTAAGAGTGGGAGCTGAGAGTCAGAGCGGAGATTCAGTAAGAGTGGGAGCTGAGAGTCAGAGCGGAGATTCAGTAAGAGTGGGAGCTGAGAGTCAGAGCGGAGATTCAGTAAGAGTGGGAGCTGAGAGTCAGAGCGGAGATTCAGTAAGAGTGGGAGCTGAGAGTCAGAGCGGAGATTCAGTAAGAGTGGGAGCTGAGAGTCAGAGCGGAGATTCAGAAGAGTGGGGCTGAGAGTCAGAGCGGAGATTCAGTAAGAACGGGAGCTCAGAGTCAGAGCGGAGATTCAATAAGAGTGGGAGCTGAGAGTCAGAGTGTAGATTCAGTAAGAATGGGAGCTGAGAGTCAGAGCGGAGATTCAGTAAGAGTGGGGGCTGAGAGTCAGAGCGGAGATTCAGTAAGAGTGGGAGCTGAGAGTCAGAGCGGAGATTCAGTAAGAATGGGAGCTGAGAGTCAGAGCGGAGATTCAGTAAGAGTGGGGGCTGAGAGTCAGAGCGGAGATTCAGTAAGAGTGGGAGCTGAGAGTCAGAGCGGAGATTCAGTAAGAGTGGGGCTGAGAGTCAGAGTGTAGATTCAGTAAGAGTGGGGGACTGAGAGTCAGAGTGTAGATTCAGTAAGAGTGGGAGCTGAGAGTCAGAGCGGAGATTCAATAAGAGTGGGAGCTGAGAGTCAGAGCGGAGATTCAATAAGAGTGGGAGCTGAGAGTCAGAACGGAGATTCAGTAAGAGTGGGAGCTGAGAGTCAGAGCGGAGATTCAGTAAGAGTGGGAGCTGAGAGTCGGAGCGGAGATTCAGTAAGAGTTGGAGCTGAGAGTCAGAGAGTAGATTCAGTAAGAGTGAGATCTGAGAGTCAGAGCGGAGATTCAGTAAGAATGGGAGCTGAGAGTCAGAGCGGAGATTCAGTAAGAGTGGGAGCTGAGAGTCAGAGCGGAGATTCAGTAAGAGTGGGAGCTGAGAGTCATAGCGGAGATTCAGTAAGAGTGGGGGCTGAGAGTCAGAGCGGAGATTCAGTAAGAGTGGGAGCTGAGAGTCAGAGCGGAGATTCAATAATAGTGGGAGCTGAGAGTCAGAGTGTAGATTCAGTAAGAGTGGGAGCTGAGAGTCAGAGTGTAGATTCAGTAAGAGTGGGAGCTGAGATTCAGAGCGGAGATTCAGTAAGAATGGGAGCTGAGAGTCAGAGCGGAGTTTCAGTAAAAGTGAGAGCTGAGAGTCAGAGCGGAGATTCAGTAAGAGTGGGAGCTGAGAGTCAGAGCGGAGATTCAGTAAGAGTGGGAGCTGAGAGTCAGAGCGGAGATTCAGTAAGAATGGGAGCTGAGAGTCAGAGCGGAGATTCAGGAAAGAATGGGAGCTGAGAGTCAGAGCGGAGATACAGTAAGAGTGGGAGCTGAGAGTCAGAGCGGAGATTCAGTAAGAGTGGGGGTTGAGAGTCAGAGCGGAGATTCAGTAAGAGTGGGGGTTGAGAGTCAGAGCGGAGATTCAGTAAGAACGGGAGCTCAGAGTCAGAGTGTAGATTCAGTAAGAGTGGGAGCTGAGAGTCAGAGCGGAGATTCAGTAAGAGTGGGAGCTGAGAGTCAGAGCGGAGATTCAGTAAGAGTGGGAGCTGAGAGTCAGAGCGGAGATTCAGTAAGAGTGGGAGCTGAGAGTCAGAGTGTAGATTCAGTAAGAGTGGGAGCTGAGAGTCAGAGCGGAGATTCAATAAGAGCAGAAGCTGAGAGTCAGAGTGTAGATTCAGTAAGAGAGGGAGCTGAGAGTCAGAGTGTAGATTCAATAAGAGTGGGAGCTGAGAGTCAGAGCGGAAATTCAGTAAGAGTGGGGGCTGAGAGTCAGAGCGGAGATTCAGTAAGAGTGAGAGCTGAGAGTCAGAGTGTAGATTCAGTAAGAGTGGGAGCTGAGAGTCAGAGCGGAGATTCAGTAAGAGTGGGGGCTGAAAACTGTACTGGTCTGATAATGCCGTCGCGCCGTAACCTTTCTATTTCGTCATCTACTTTCTTCCTTAATGCAAAAGGTACCGGCCTGGCCTTACAAAATTTCGGAAGGGCTTCTGGGTCCACGTGCAAAGTTGCTTTGGCGCCTATGATTTCCTCCAAACCTTCCTGGAAGACCTCCGGGTATTTTTGGAGTACTCCACTCAACTGCCCGCTTCCACTCTGGAAAATCTTCATCCAATCTAATTTAAGGTCTTTCAGCCAGTTCCGTCCAATTAAGCTCGGTCCGGAGCCCTCTACTATCGGCAACGGTAATCTGAGCAATTGTTTCTCATATTCCACAGGTACATGAGTCGTGCCTAGAACTTCCAGGGGTTCCCCCGTGTAGGTTTTAAGTTTTGTCGATGTTTTTGTTAGGGTTAGTGGCTGGAGTCCATCTTTGATTTTTCTAAATGCTGCTACTCCCATTACTGATACGGCCGCACCCACGTCTATTTCCATTATTGTCGGCCGCCCGTTCACCCGTGGGGTAATCGTAATGGGTTCTGCTTTCTTCGTTGTAATATTATATAATTGTTCCCCTTCGGAGGAGGATGGGGCGTCTAGGTTGTGTTCTTCCCTGCATCCCCACCTGCTATTCCTCTTTTGCCACCTCCTTCTAGGGTATCTGTCGTTGTTACCCCACTCTGTCTGGTGCCAGAAACGGTCCTTCTCTGTTGGGGGAGCCTCAGCCGGTACTTCCCTCTGTCTCCAGTTAGTCCTGGCAGACTTGGGGGTAGTTCTGGGGTTTTCCTTTTTCCCTCTATTCCTCAGGTTTTTCCTGAGAGCGGCTATCTGGTAGCAGGACCCGTTGTGGTAGTCCCTCTCACAGGTATCTACCTCCATTGGCGTGCCCTGTAGTTCCTGCGCCCCACTTGCTGCCTTTTCTAGGGACAGTGCGAGCTGTAACACCTGCCTGCAGTCTAGCTCTGTTGCCGCCAACAGGCGTTTCTGTATTGTGAGGTCGTTTATACCACACACTAACCGGTCCCGAAGCATTTCATTTAGCATCGGGCCAAACTCACATTTTTCCACCAGCCTTCTCAGGCGGGTCTAGAAATTCGTGACTGACTCCCTGTCTTCCCGCTTTGCTGTGTAGAATCTGTACCTACGCAAAATGAGGGGTGGTTTTGGGTCGTAGCGCTCTTTCACCAATTCCGTCACTTCTTGGAAAGTTTTTGTGTCCGGCGCATCGGGATAAGTCAGACTACGTATAATGGCGAAAGCGGAGGGTCCGCATGCCGACAGCAGGATAAGCCGTCTCCTTTCCAAACCTGTGACTTTGCGACCTTGTTGCTACACAATTTGGAAAAATCCCAGGATATTCGTCCTTCAACACTTCACTTGTCTGATTTTCCACTGGCTTATAAACCACAGTAGGCATCACTTCCACCTGTGTTCCAGCTATTTCATTACCCAAGATAAACTATATTCCTGGACAAGATAGTTTCTCTATTACTCCTACTACCACTTCACCACTCTTCAGTGGACTTTCCAATCTTACCTTATATAATGGAACACTACTCCTCTCACCCTGAATTCCACATATTACCACCTTTTCTGGCAACATTCTTCCCAAACTACATAACTCCTCATCTCTTACCATTAAAGATTGACTAGCTCCCGTATCTCTTAAAATTGTGACTTCTTTACCTACTCCTCCTGATACACATGAGTAAACTTTACCCACACAAGTAAATTCTTTTAAGAGATCTAGCACTTTCTTATCAATCACCTCTTGATCAGGCTGTACAGTTGTTTGCACCTCCTTCGCTTTACTTTGGCTTTCCTTGACCACTTTAACAAACCCCACTGTCTTATCCTGTTTTACCACGTCAGCCTTCCCAGTGCTTTTCTTCAACCTGTGATTTTACATGGCCTAGTTTATTGCAGTGAAAACATTTGAAACTTTTCATTTCTTTTCCACCTCCTGGATTTCTTTTTTAATCTGAGGTGCACTCTCCTTATTATCTCCCATCAGATCACCTTTACCTTGACCACTTGAGTATTTCTCATGTCCCTAGTTTCTATCCCTCACAGGCTGAAACTGATGTCAAAAACCAAGCTTTGATTTATGAACTAATTCATAATCATCTGCCATTTCTGCTGCTAATCTCACAGTTTTAACTGCATCAGGAATTGAATTTTTAAACTCCTCCAAAAGTATAATTTCGCTGAGAGCTTCATACGTTTGGTCTATTTTCAAAGCCCTTATCCACCTATCAAAATTACTCTGTTTGATCCTTTCAAACTCCATGTATGTTTCACCAGGTTCTTTCATTAGATTTCTAAATCTTTGTCTGTAGGCTCAGGCACTATTTCAAATGCACCTAAAATGGAATTTTTCACCTCCTCATACGACTCAGATACCTCCTCTGGTAGTGATGCAAACACTTCACTAGCCCTACCTATCAGCTTTGTTTGAATCAGAAATACCGACAATCCTGTGGCCATTTCATTTGTTTAATTTGTAACTGAACTTTTTGCCATTTCCGACGAGTCAAACTGTATCTCGGGCAACTTTAAATGCTTAGTCACCGCCATAATTACCTTAATTTTGTCAGGTAATGTTAACTGCAATGTTTTTGCCAAATCTAACAGTCTGCTTTTAGTCTCTGTCTGTAAGGTACTGCGTGTGACTGTCTCCACCCTCATAAACTTCAGAGCCTCTGAAAGAGTCCACAACACACTCCCCACTTAAACTAGAATACCACACCTGATAAGCAACCACACCCTTCACTGTCTTTAAGTTCACTCAGCCAATCCTATAAATAGACTTCTATCTCCCTCGAGCCCCCAATTTGTTATGGGCCAGGTTTTAGCGAACCCCAAAGTGTATCATGGAGTTCACCATAACTTGTGGTGTGGGGAGCACACGGCCCACTCGACAGGTGTGGTAGAGCAGAAATGGGAAAGTGTAGTAATCCACGGGAGGCAGGAGTTCCATCACCACACCAATATTTATTTACAATAACGATATTACAGGAGCAGCTACAAACAGTGCTGCTAGCAGTCCAGTCAACTTAAGACTGCTCACAAAGCCTACACAGGTGATCATATGGGCCCCCTCAATGAGCTATAATTGAGGGAGCTCATACTCCAATTGGCCAACCAATAAAGCCAATTGGAGTTCATTACACCCCTCCCCCCCAAGGTCCGAGGAATTCCTGCCAGCTGGCATTCCTCTGAGCTTCTTCCTGCTCCTCATGTCTGGGTCTGTCACCTCTGTGTCGTCCGCCGGGTCTTTCTCCGAAGTGGGCAGGGTGTACCTTATAGGTGCCCGTCTTTTCCTTGACGACCTCCTTGGAAGTTGTTCTTCCTCCACCTCGGGGAGAGGTGTCAAGGCGGCCTCGTCGAGTGTGTCCATCTCCGACTCTGATGACTGGATGACGGGGTCTGGAGAAATTGCTCGGGGCTGGGGTGTGGGTATCCTTTCCGTCTGGGCTATCCCAGCTTGAGGCGGTCCTGCTTCGCCTGCCTCCAGGTGTGGTTCCGCTGCCCTTATTTGGTCTAGGTGTTTCTTCAGCACCTTACCTCCTATTGAAACCTCATAGGATATGGGCCCTGTTTGGGACTCTACCGTGCCTTTGACCCACGTTGGTCCATTCCCATAATTCTTGACCCAAACCGGTGCCCCCACCTAGAAATGTCTCTGCTGCCGACTATTATCATGCCCCCTGCGTTGGGCCTCCTGTTGTTTCTCCACTTTCCCCGTTAAATTTGAGAAAAGGATACTCAGCCTCATTCGCAGCCGCCTTCCCATTAAGAGTTCAGCTGGCGGTATGCCCGTTGTGGAATGTGGTGTGGTCCTGTAATCAAACAGCCAGCGGGAGAGCTTTGTGTCTATTGACGCTGCCGGCTGCTTCTTGAGTCCCGCTTTAAGTGTCTGGACCGCTCTCTCTGCCAGGCCGTTGGTCGCTGGATGGTAAGGGGCAATTTTGATGTGACGGACTCCGTTTTCCTTCAGGAATTTTCCAAATTCCCCACTTGTGAATGCCGTTCCGTTGTCCGACACCAATACCTCCGGAAGTCCATGTGTTGCAAACAAGGCCCTGAACTTTTCAATTGTCGATGCTGTGCTTGCCGTGTTTACCCGGTGGACGTCCAACCATTTGGAGTGGGCGTCCACTATCACCAAAAACATTGAGCCCATGAAAGGGCCGGCGTGGTCAATATGAAGGCGGGTCCACGGTCTGCCTGGCCATTCCCACGGGTGCAATGGCGCTGCTGGTGGCACTCTTTGCCCCTGTTGGCACTCCTGGCACTGACGTACCAAGGCTGCTCTGTCTGTGTCCAAACCTGGCCACCAAACGTAGCTTCGAGCTAGCATCTTCATTTTAGACACCCCTGGGTGTCCGTGATGTAACTCAGTTAAGATTGCCTGACGGCCCTGAGCTGGGACGATTACCCAGGCTCCCCATAACAGGATACCGTCTTCTACGGTTATTTGGTCCCTTCTGCTCCAGTATGGGTGCATCTGGGGCTCCACTGGTCTTTCCAGTTCCCCTGTTAGCAGTAAATGTTTCATCTTGGCTAAAACTGGGTCTTTTTGCGTCCACAACCGAATATGTTGTGCGTCTACTGGTAGGGTGTCCAAAAAATTTAGAGTCATTACTGTCTCCTCTACTTTTGGTATTTGCGGCGGAGTGTCCGTGAGGGGAAGTCTGCTCAAAGCATCTGCATGTGCTACTCGTGTTCCCGGTCTGTGCTCCAGAACGTATCTATATGCCGCCAGTAGCAACGCCCAGCATTGGATTCTAGCTGATGCAATCGGGGGTATTGACTTGTCTTCTTTTAATAACCCTAATAACGGCTTATGGTCCGTCACTATGGTGAATTTCCGCCCGTACAGATACTGGTGAAATGTTTTTACTGCGAATATCATCGCCAGCCCTTCCTTCTCGATTTGGGCGTACTTCCTCTCAGCCATCGCCAAGGTCCTCGAAGCATAGGCTATTGGCCGTTCTTCCCCATTCCTTCCTCTATGGGCTAAGACGGCTCCTACCCCATACGGGGATGCATCACAAGTGACCACCAACTCCTTCCTTGGGTCATAATGCTCTAGGACATTTTCGGATGACAGCTGTTCCTTAATGTCCCTAAATGCTCAGTTTTGGCAGGTGGACCATTTCCATTCTTGCCCCTTTTTTAGTAGCTGGTGGAGGGGTTCTAGGATGGATGCCCTATTTTCAATAAATTTTCCATAATAGGTTACCAACCCTAGAAATGATCGTAACTCCTGAACCGTGGTGGGAGTTGGGGCTTCTTTTATTGCCCTTACTCTGTCTTCTAATGCATGTAAGCCTGACTCGTCTACTTTATATCCCAGGTACGTCACTTGTGGGGCCAGAAAAACACATTTTTCCCTTTTTAGCCGTACGCCTGCCTTTGCGAAACGCCTGAGCACTTCCTCCAGGTTCCTTAAGTGATCCCTGTTTGTCCTACCCATGATTAAGACATTGTCCAAATAAATCGCCACCTGCGGTAGTCCCTGCAGAATATTTTCCATCGTACGCTGGAATATAGCGCAGGCTGATGACACTCCAAAAGGTAGCCTAGTATAACGAAAAAGGCCCTTCAGGGTGTTGATCGTAGCAAACTTCTGGGAGCCCTTGTCCAGTTTTAACTGCAGGTAGGCGTGGCTCGTGTCTAGTTTCATGAACAAAAGCCCACCTGCCAATTTGGCATATAGGTCGTCTATTTTCGGGATTGGGTATTTGTCCAGCAGTGCGTATTTGTTTACTGTCTGTTTGAAATCTCCACAGAGACGTATCGAGCCGTCTGGCTTCAAAATTGTTTCCACCGGCGCTGCCCATTCCGAAAACTGTACTGGTCTGATAATGCCGTCGCGCCGTAACCTTTCTATTTCGTCATCTACTTTCTTCCTTAATGCAAAAGGTACCGGCTTGAGAGCCAGAGTGTACATTCAGTAAGAGTGGGAGCTGAGAGTCAGAGCGGAGATTCAATAAGGGTGAGAGCTGAGAGCCAGAGCGGAGATTCAGTAAGAGCGGAAGTTGAGAGTCAGAGCGGAGATTCAGTAAGAGTGGGAGCTGAGAGTCAGAGCGGAGATTCAATAAGAGTAGGAGCTGAGAGTCAGAGTGTAGATTCAGTAAGAGTGGGAGCTGAGAGTCAGAGCGGAGATTCAATAAGGGTGAGAGCTGAGAGCCAGAGCGGAGATTCAGTAAGAGCGGAAGTTGAGAGTCAGAGCGGAGATTCAGTAAGAGTGAGAGCTGAGAGTCAGAGCGGAGATTCAGTAAGAGTGGGAGCTGAGAGTCAGAGCGGAGATTCAGTAAGAGTGGAAGCTGAGAGTCAGAGCGGAGATTCAGTAAGAGTGGGAGCTGAGAGTCAGAGCGGAGATTCAATAAGGATGGGAGCTGAGAGTCAGAGCGGAGATTCAGTAAGAGTGGGAACTGAGAGTCAGAGCGTAGATTCAATAAGAGTGGGAGCTGAGAGTCAGAATGTAGATTCAATAAGAATGGGAGCTGAGAGTCAGAGCGGAGATTCAGTAAGAGTGGGAGCTGAGAGTCAGAGTGTAGATTCAGTAAGAGTGGGAGCTGAGAGTCATAGCGGAGATTCAGTAAGAGTGGGAGCTGAGAGTCAGAGCGTAGATTCAGTAAGAGTGGGAGCTGAGAGTCAGAGCGGAGATTCAATAAGAGTGGGAGCTGAGAGTCAGAGCGGAGATTCAGTAAGAGTGGGGGCTGAGAGTCAGAGTGTAGATTCAGTAAGAATGGGAGCTGAGAGTCAGAGCGGAGATTCAGTAAGAGTGGAAGCTGAGAGTCAGAGCGGAGATTCAATAAGAGTAGGAGCTGAGAGTCAGAGCGGAGATTCAGTAAGAATGGGAGCTGAGAGTCAGAGCGGAGATTCAGTAAGAGTGGGGGCTGAGAGTCAGAGTGTAGATTCAGTAAGAGTAGGAGCTGAGAGTCAGAGCGGAGATTCAGTAAGAATGGGAGCTGAGAGTCAGAGCGGAGATTCAGTAAGAATGGGAGCTGAGAGTCAGAGCGTAGATTCAGTAAGAGTGGAAGCTGAGAGTAGGAGCTGAGAGTAGGAGCTGAGAGTCAGAGCGGAGATTCAGTAAGAATGGGAGCTGAGAGTCAGAGCGGAGATTCAGTAAGAGTGGGGGCTGAGAGTCAGAGTGTAGATTCAGTAAGAATGGGTGCTGAGAGTCAGAGCGGAGATTCAGTAAGAATGGGAGCTGAGAGTCAGAGCGGAGGTATAAAAAGAGTGGCAGCTGAGAATCACAGCTGAGATTTAAAAAGGGTGGAGCTGAGATTCCGAGCAGAAATTTAAAAAAATTGGTGAGGATGGGCAAACTGACCACAGCAACGTGAAAAAGCAATAAGAGGGGAGATGAAATATGAATGTAAGCTAGCTCGTAATATAAAAGAAGATTCCAAGAGTATTGGCTTGTTATCCTCTAGACGTAGCATAGGCTGTGGAGGCTTGTACCGCTCTCTGTCTCTTGGTGTTAGGCCTCAGCATAATCCTGCACTCATGGGTTGGGATGTCATATCTGCTGGGCTGAAGATCCTCAAATCTAAAGAACTCATCCGCGTCGGTGTTGTATTCTGCACTGTAGAACACATCTCGTTGCGGTTCGGATTTGGTACTGTGGTCGCCATCTTGAGTGATGAATCCTTCGTCTGAGTTGTAGTCTTCTAGGACCATATCATCACTTTTTGTGTCAGAGCTGGCATTGGGCTTGCGATGTCCAAAGAAGAAATCAAGGTCGGAGTCGTAGTATTCAAGGACTGTATCATCTCTTTGGGTGGTGCTAACTGCTTGTTGCAGGGTTCTGCGGAGGTTACTTTCAGCTACTGGTTGAATTTCAGGCATTGTGCTGTCGGTCCAGGTGAAAGAATCAGGTTTTACAGCTTTACATTTTTTTTCCGTGTTTTGGGACATTTCCCCTTTAAGTGGTCGTAGTCCTGGGCCTCTGACGTCATGAAGCATGTGACATAGTGCGTTGGAAGCTGTTGCGCATGCGCAGATCACTGCTCCTTTACTTTGCGCATTTCTCTCAACTGCGCATGCGCGGTACCTTTTTCAAGATGGCTGCCGATCAAAATTGCCGTTCTCTGCTCTGGGAACTCGGCCTCGTGGTAAGTACTGGCACCTCTCTTACCGTTTTCTGTTGGTTTGTTTGTGTTTTCCTCACAATATTTACCGAATTTGTCCAGGACTGCCTGGAAGCCGCTCCTGTTTTGCCCTTTGGAGAACTTGAATGTTTTGAAGATCTCTTCTGCTCTGGCACCTGCGATGGTGAGCAGAAGCTCTGTCTTTTCAGCATCGGCCACGTCTTATAGGTCGGCTGCTACCAGAAGGATCTCAAACCTTTGCCTGAATGCACGCCAGCTTTCGCGGAGATTGCCATGGCACTTGAGCCGCAATGGAACCGGAATCTCGATCATCTTGCCTGGGTGTTGTTGTTGGTTGTCACTGTTTGCTGAGTTGTAACTATAAGGATTGAAACAGTCACTCGCTGGTAACATGTCTTGTTATGCTCTAGACATAGCATAGGCTGCTTCCTTGATGTGCACTCTGACAAAGGAAGGTTCAGACGTGGAGATAACTTCAACACGTTTATTAAACTATTTACAATTCTCCTACTTGGATTCACCTCTACTGTTAATCCTTCTATAGCTACTCAGACTGATGAACCAGTCTGCTACAATCCACGTGGTGGGTGTGATATTCAATCAACCCCGTGTCTGTACTCATTGAGTATCTCCACTGGAAAGAGAAAGATCATGTGTGCTGTGTCCTTTATATATGGGTGGGTGTAATGCCCCCCTGTGTTAGTCTCACCTCTGTGTGTATCGTGAATGCCCATTGGTCGTGTCCTATCTTACTGACCTATTGGTTGAGTGTCTGTATGTCATGTCTCTGGTGCTCCCTCTAGTGTCTAGCTAGTCTACATGTACTTACATTAACCCCTTGTGTATCTACAGTGATGCATATCACCACAAGTATTTTTGGATATATAAAAGGTAAGAGAGTGGCATGAATGGATGTTGGACCAATCTTCATGGTGGAAGACACCAGTGGCATACCAGAACTTCAAGAGAATCAGGGGACAGAAGTGAGTGCATTGCCATCACGAAGGAGAAGGTGATGGGGAAGCTGAAAGGTTTGAAGTTGGATAAGCCATCCAGACCGGATGGCCTACACCCCAGGTTCTGAAGGAGATGTCTGAGGAGATTGCGGAGACATGGTGATGATCTTTCAGGAATCACTGAGTCAGGGAGGGTCTGAGGGGACTGGAAAATGGCTAACGTAACACCCCGGTTTAAGAAGGGAGGGAAGCAGAAGACAGGAAATTATAGGCTGGTTCGCCTGACTTCAGTTGTTGGTAAGATTTTGGAGTCCAATATTAAGGATGAGATTGCTGAGTACTTGGAAATGCATGATAAAATAGGACTGAGTCAGATTTGTCAAGGGCAGGTTGTGTCTGACAAATCTGTTAGAATTATTTGAGGAGGTAACAAGGAAGTTAGACAAGGGAGAACCAGTGGACATGATGTATTTGGATTTCCAGAAGGCTGTTGATAAGGTGCAGGAGTCTGCGGAATAAGATAAGAGCCCACGGTGTTAGGGGCAATGTACTGACAGGCCGAGAATGGTGATAAAGGGGTCATTTTTAGAATGGCAGCTGGTGACTAGTGGTGTTCTGCAGGGGTCAGTGCTGGGACCACAAGTATTTGTGACATACATTAACATTTAAAAAAAACATTTACTGTGCCCGATTCATTTTTCCCAATTAAAGGGCAATTCAGCATGTTCAATCAACCTACTACCCTGCACATCTTTGTGTTGTGGGGGCAAAATCCAAGCAAACACGGGGTGAATGTGCAAACTCCACACGGACAGTGATCCAGAGCCGGGATCAAACCTGGGACCTCAGTGCTGTGAGACTGCAGTGTTAACCACTGCGCCTCCATGCGCCCCGTGATATACATTAACGATCTGGAAGAAGGAAGTGAAGGCATTGTTGCTAAGTCTGCAGATGATACAAAGATATGTAGAAGGACCGGTAGTGTTGAAGAAGCAGGGTGACTGCAGTAGGACATGGACAGGCTAGGGGAGTGGGCAAATGGAATAAAATGTGGAAAGGTGTGAGGTTATGCACTTGGTAGGAAGAACGGAGGCATAGACTATTTTCTAAATGGGGGAAGGATTTGGAAATCTGAACCATTGAGGGACTTAAGACTCCTAGTTCAGGATTCTCTTAAGATTAACGTGCAGGTTCAGTTGACAGTTAGGAGGGCAAGTCTAATGCCAGCATTCATTTTGAGAATACAAGAGCAGGGATGTACTGCTGAGGATTTATTAAGCCCTGGTCAGACCCCATTTGGAATATTGTAAACAGTTTTGTACCCCATATCTAAGGAACAATGTGCTGGCCTTGAAGGGAGCTCAGAGGAGCTTCACAGGAAAGATCCTGGCAAGAAGGGGTTGTCATGTGAGGAGTGGTTGAGGACTCTGGATCTATATTCGATAGAGTTTAGAAGGACGAGGGAGGATTTCATTGTAACTTACAGAATACCGAGAGGCCGAGCTAAAGTGGACGTAGGGAGGATGTCGCTACTAGTAGGAGAGACTAGAACCCAAGGTGACAGCCTCCGACTGAAAGGATGATCCTTTAAAACTGAGATGAGGAGGACTTTCTTCAGCCAGAGGGTGGTAAATCTGTGGTCTCATTGCCACAGAAGATTGTGGAGGCCAAGATAGATAGTTTCTTGATTACTAAGGGAAGGGGCATTATGGGGAGAAGGCAGGGGAATGGAGATGAGAAACATATCAGCCATGATCGAATAGTGGAGCAGACCCAATGGGCTGAAGGGCCTAATTCTGCCCCTATATCTTATGGTCTAATGATGCCTATCCCTTTAAACAAAAAAGTAGCAGCAACAAATAAACATGGACAATATATTTCATAAAAAGCCTGATCTAATTTTAGTTTATTACAAATCTTTAAATCTGCCTGCCTTCCTGTCCACCTCCTTGACTTACAGTTATGTTTTCGTGCCCCATTTCTCTATCATAAATTCTTGGGCGGGATTCTGTGATCCTGAGGCTAAGTGTTGACACCATCGGAAACGCCATTCCTTAAATGCCCTCAGGCATGGGCTGGGGGTCACTGTCTGCTGGCCCAGACAGTGACCCCCACATCCCATGAACAAATAAGAAAAAAAAATGATGGAGTAGATGTAAACACTCTATCTAATTGCTCTGTATAACAGTCATGACCTGAAGGTTCTAAAAATTTCCTGCTCTTTAAACATGAAGTAAAAACAGGCTGCTTTTCAAAAAAAAACTCTTCTGGACTTCTTTGAGTGACAACCCACCTGCTGTAGGTTGAGAAAGAAATTACCATCCGGTCATGCAGCTTCAACCAATTTCTTTGTTGACCATTCCCCTATGTAATTATGAATGTTTGGCTGAATTCCAAAAGCCACAATTATCTTAGCAGATGGTTTGAGTTCATAGTTTGATTTATAGTTTAAAAGGCAATTAAAGAATTAGCTGTCTTAAATGTGGAGTCTACATGGAAGTTTTGTGAATTTTTATAAGAAATTAAACATTGAAGGAAATATAAAAGCTCTAGAAAAAGAAAGAAAATCACTTATTGTCACAAGTAGGCTTCAAATGAGGATGTGGATTTTTCTCTCTATCAAGTATATATTAGTGACAGCTGTATCAGATTGTTAGAAGTTACTTTTTCATCTGCGCATGGCTCCAGAGTGTGATGGAATGGCCAGCTCACATGCTCACATGTGGGCAGGAATCAGACATTGTCAAACGATGCCGATCTCCAGAGCACGTCGCGAAGCGGCTTGTCATCACCCTCACTCCCATGGATCAAACTTGATGTTACTGCCAACTCAGGACCCCACCTTGAAGTATGGCAGGTGTGTATCACGGAGGGGTGTGGGGGGGGGGGGGGGGGGAATGTGAGGGAGTGTGGGTTGCCCCTGGACATTTCTCCTCCCTCCACCACCCCAGTCAATGAACCTGGATGTGATCAGAGCGTCCCGTGAGTGTTGGCCCTGGCACACAAATCGTTCGGCCTCCCATGCCTGCCTGGGCTGCAGTCCTGCCAACCCCCACTCCCTGCATCCTCCACATTGGACAAAGCCTTGCAATCCTCCTCCTCCTCCAACACATCGTCCCTCTGCTGCACGATGTTGTGGAGGACGCAGCAGGCCACCACGATGTGGGTGACCCTCTCAGCATCATAATGGAAGGCCCCTCCAGAGCAGTCCAAGCACCTGAACCGTACCTTCAGGAGCCCGACGAACTGCTCAATCATGCTCCTGGTCACTGTATGGGCGTCGTTGTAGCGGACCTCTGCATCGGTCTGCGGCCTTCAGATAGGCGTCATCCGCCACGACTGCATTGTATAACCCGTGTCACCCAGGAGCCAACCCCCAGTTGGGGGTGTTGTCTCGAACATGTCAGGAATCGCCGTGCCAGGATGAAGGCGTCGTGCACGACTGTAATTGAGCAGAACTGCTTAATTTCAAAACACTACCGATGCACAACATTGGAATTTAAGCCCAACATCAGCAGTGGAATAATTTCCACATGCCTGGATTAGTGAAGGCCCAACAACATCCAAGAAACCTGAAGCCATCCAAGACAAAGCTGACCACTTGATTGGCTCCCAATCCACAAACATTCACTTCCTCCATCACTGACACACACTGGCAGCAGTCTGTACCTCTACAAGATGCACTGTAGGAACTCAGCAAGGCTCATTAAGCAGCACATTTTAACCCACAACCACTATCATCTAGAAGGTCAAAGGCAAGGGCAACAGATAGGAACACCACCACCTGGAAGTTCCTTTCCAAGCCACTAACCATCTGGACTTGGAAATATATCACCTTTCCTTTACTGTCACTGAATCAAAATCTTAGAACTCCCTCCCTAACAGCACTGTGGGTTTATCTACACCTCAGGGACTGTAACGGCTCAAGAAGACAGGTCACCACCACTTTCTTAAGGGCAAAGAGGGATGGGCAACAAATACTGGCCTAGCCAGCGGTGCCCATATTCCGTAAAAGAAAAAACAACCCAGGGCAGCCCAATTCTGTAGAGGGGTCCCCGCAAGCTTTGCATATGCAAAGAGACTAACACCTTCTTCATGGAATGGACTCTGGACATCTCTTTTCTGCCTTAGCCAATATGATGAGCATATAATGAGCATTCAGGGGTTGCCATTTTTGAGGCTGAGCCATCCACTTTGAGGGTGAGAAACTGAATTTATTTTAGGCCAAACTCTGATAGTATAGATAATAAGCAACATTGTGAATTTTACCCAGTTGTGCTCAAATCACCATCTAAGAACCAGGGGAACTCTGTCATCATAATAATCGCTTAATGCCACAAGTAGGCTTCAATGAAGTTACTTTGAAAATTCCCTAATCGCCGCATTCCAGCGCCTGTTCAGGGAGGCCGGTACGGGAATTGAACCCGCGTTGCTAGCCTTGTTCTGCATTACAAGCCAACTGTTTAGCCCACTGTGCTAAACCAGCCCCTAAATATTTGGAAAAGATCAATAAAATCATTCCACATTGAATGCAGGCCATAACATCAATTATGCTCTCAATGGTGTATCTTATAATAATATATAATATGGGGATTTATATTGTCAATCAGGCTGATCGAAGCTTCAAAACAATTAAAACTCTTACAGACTCTATTTATGCCATTTACTTTAATCTTCAAATTGCATTTTAAGTGATTAACTCACATAATAACATTTAAAACTTTAAGTGTGTAGAATAAGGCAGGATTCTCTGCGATCGGCGCGATAGCCCGTCGCCGGCGTCAAAAACAGCGCAAAACACTCTGGCACGTCCGGGGGCTAGACCGGCGCCAGAGAGGTTGATGCTGCACTAACTGGCGGCGAAGGGACTGCGCGAGTTAGCGCATACGCAAACTGGCCGGTGTATTCTGCCGCATGCGCAGGGGGGTGTCTTCTCCGCATTGGCCATGCGGAGCCCTACACGGGCCGGCGCAGAAGAAAGAAGTGCCCCCACGGCACAGGCCCACCCGCAGATCGGTGGGCCCCGATCGCGGGCCAGCACACCGTGGGGGCCCCCCCACGGTGGGGTCGGATCCCCCCGCGCCCCCCCCTAGGACCGCACCAGCCAACATACCTGCCAGGTCCCGCCGTGTGGGACCATGTCCAATCCACGCCAGCGGGACTGGCCAAAAGCGGCCGCTCAGCCCATCGGGGCCCGGAGAATTGCCGGGGGGGGGGGGGGGGGGGGGGGGCGCTGCCAACGGCCTCCGACCAGTGTAGCGTGACCTCCATCCTTGCCTGGAGAATATGGCAGCCGGCATCGGAGCGGCGGGGCGGGATTCATGCCGCCCCCCGGGATTCTCCGACCCAGCGGGAGGTCGGAGAATCCCGCACATAATGTCCAAGGTCCAACCATCATTGCTTCATCATTGACCTTACATTCATCATAAGGTCAGAAGTGGTGATGATTGCACAATTCTCAGCACCATTCGTGACACCTCAGGTACATGTCTATGTCCCAATGCTACAAGACCTGGACATTATCAAGGCTTGGGCTGACAAGCGCCAACTAACATTTTCATTCCATACAATTATCAAGTAACAGCCATCTCCAACAAGAGGGAATCTAACCAACGCGACTTGACATTCAATGGCATTCCCGTCACTGAATCCCCTACCATCAACATCTGAGATTTACAATTAAGCAGAAACTCAAAGTGGACTAGTTATGTAAATACCTAGCTGGTCAGAGACTAGGAATCCTGCGGCGAGTAATTCACATCCTGATTCCCCAAAGCCTGTCCACCATCTATAAGGCACACATCAGGAGTGTGATTGAATACACTCTGATAATAATAATACTTTATCAGTGTCACAAGTAGGCTTGCATTATCACTGCAGTGATGTTACTACTGTGTAAATTGCCTGGTCACCACACTATGGCACCTGTTTGGGTACATTGAGGGAGAATTCAGAATGTCCAATTCGTCTAACAAGAATGCCTTTTGGGATTTGTGGGAGGAAAACGAAGCACTGGAAGAAACCCATGCTGACACGGGGAGAACGTGCAGACTCGGCACAGACAGTGACCCAAGTGGGAATCAAACCCTGGTCCCTGACGCTGTGACGCAACAGTACTGTGCCACCGTGCCCGGATGAGTGCAACTCCAACAACGCTCAAGTGACTTGACACCATCCAGAACACAGCAGCCCCCTTGATTGAACATTCACTCCCTCCACCACTGATGCACAGATGCAACAGTGTGTACCATGTACAAGAAGCGCTGTGGGAACTCACCATGGCTTCTCAGGCAGCACCTTCCAAACCCACGACTACTACGACCTAGAAGGACAAAGGCAGCAGATACCTTGGAACCCCAACACGTGTCACTTACCATCCTGACTGTTATAGGCCAGGGTTTAGAGAACCACAAAGTGTATCATGGAGTTCACCTGACCCACAACTTTTACTAGATTACTAGATTGTGGTATGGGGAGCACAAGGCCCACTCGACAGGTGTTGTAGAGCAGAAATGGAAAAGTATTTCTTAAAGCAAAACAATGTTTATTCTATGAACTCAAGTCAACCTTTTTAAAACATACAGTGAAAATCTTAGCAACCATTAATTCAAATACAACCCCAAAAGAATACAACACTAAGTAATCCTTTAAGCTTTCCTTTTAACATCCATAAGACTTAAAACACTTTTTACCAGAAGCACATCAGGTTACAGTCACTACTGCTATTAGTTTAAAATCACCAGGATCGATTTACAGTCTTTAGATTACAGAGAGAGAGACGCTGGTGCACCTTCTGGCTGTGACTGCAGCTATCCAGCTCTGAAAACAAAACCAAAACACACCCTGCAGCAAACAGCCTAAAACAAAAGTAAAAAGCTGACAGACAGCCCAGCTCCACCCCTCTCTGACATCACTGCAGTAAACACCCATTTCTTAAAGGTACTCTCACATGACATGACTTGGAACTATACCACCATTCCTTCACTGTTGCTTCTTCTAAATCCTGGAACTCTCTCCCTAATAGCAGGAACTGGAGCACCGAGGGGGAAACCCATGCAGACGTGGGGAGAAGTCACCTGAGGTCAGAATCGAAACCGGGTCCCTAGCACTATGAGGCAACAGTGCTAACCACTGTGCCACTGTGCCACCATGCCATGAGCACCATGCTGAATGGGCAATAAAAGGTGGCCTAACTAGGATGCCCACATCCCTTGAATGAATAATGCTTTAACAGTCAGTAACAAGATCTGTAAATATATATATTTAAAAAAAAAATCTTTTTATTGGCTTTTCTCATATTTATAAACGGTTGTATATATACATCGCATTTTTCTTGCCCGCGCTAATTTCATTTATTATACAGAGAGGCTTATTGTGCCCTTTGTTTAACTGACCCTATGTACATTTCGCCGCCCTCTGGATCGGTCTATTGTTCCTTCCTCTTCCCCATTATTCCCCCCTTTCCCCCCCCCCCCCCCCCCCCCCCCCTCCCCACACCGCCCCTCTCCCCTGGCTTCGGCTGTGTTTTTCTTTTCTTTTCCGGAAAGAAATAAAATAAAAGGGGGTGTGGCCTCCCCATCTGTAATTGCTGTGTAATCTGTAATTGTTTGAAACAGACTTGTTAAGGGTTTGCATCAATTGTGAAGAGATCAATAGTAATTTTTTTTTATAAATGTTTTTTTATTGGGTTTTTGAACAAGGTATAATTAATTACCGTTATGTACACAGAATATGAAACATATATATATATATATATATACACATATTTAGAAGAGAAGGGCCCACCCCAACATAAAACACAATAAAATGTGAAATAGAATAACTGGTGGGTTTTGTGCACCAGCTCGACAGCGGCAGCTCTACACCTGGCAAAATTATTTACACCACGTAGGTAGGCGATTGTTTGCGCGGGGGGGTGGGGGGGGGGGGTGGGGGAGGGGGGGTGGGGAGGTGGTGGCGGGGATTGGGGAGGCAAATATACATTTGGGTGCCGGGGAGATAATTACAGTGTCCGATACTTGGCTGTGTTTCGGGTTGTTGTCGCCTGCTTCTCCCGGACGGGTCTCGCTGCCGTCCCGCGCTCGCCTCCGCTTCTGCTGCTCCTCCAGTCCTCCATCTTTATTTTCCTCGTTCCCCGCTCCTGGAGATGTCATGCACGTTTTGGTATCCCGTGCCTTCCTTCCGGCTCTCGTTTCCCTGCCCCCCCCCCTCCCCTCTCTTGTCCCCCCCGCTCCACGGTTCACCTTTCTTTCCTCAGGTTTAGCCGTCCGCCCCCCTCCCTCCCTCCCTCCCTCCCAGTCTATCTCTCCCTTTCATGCCCTGGCTACGTTCCCCTGATTTTTGACTAATTTCCCCTGATTCTTGGCTACCTGGCTATTCTTCCTCTTGTTCGTTGGCCACAAACAGGTCCCAGAACATTCACGTGAACGGCTCCCATGTTCTGTGGAAGCCGTCGTCTGACCCTCGGATGGCGAATTTGATTTTCTCCATTTGGAGAGATTCCGAGAGGTCGGACAGCCAGTCTGCAGCTCTGGATGGTGCTGCTGACCGCCAACCAAACAGGATTCTACGGCGGGCAATCAGGGAGGCAAAGGCAAGGGCATCCGCCCTCCTCCCCAGGAATAGATCTGGCTGGTCTGAAACCCCGAAGACCGCCACTTTCGGGCATGGCTCCACCCTCACTCCCACCACTTTGGACATTGCCTCAAAGAAGGCTGTCCAGTACTCCACAAGTCTGGGGCAAGACCAGAACATGTGGGCGTGGTTGGCCGGGTCTACTTGGCATCGTTCACATCTATTCTCCACCTCCGGGAAGAACCTACTCATACGGGTTCTTGTTAAGTGGGCTCTATGTGATCAATAGTAATTTTATTGGCTAATATGAAATATTGGTCCATGTGACCTAGCAACCCTTGAATTGGAAGCAGTACCAACAGGCTAGTAGTTAAGACGGGAGTTTTATTGAACAGTTTAATGTCTTTTGGTCATTTGAAATATTGGACTTGAAGATTGCTATCATCCCTTGTGTATGAACCTTAAAGCAAATTAACAACATTTATCAAATTACCCCAAATGAAGAAATTACCAACACAGTTTCATTCTTTGTAACTTTTACTTTAACACAAATAAGAATCAATGTAAATTAAGTATGAATTAACAGGAAATTAAACACAAATAGGAGCTACAAGCAGGACAGTTGGTGGGTGAAGGCAATTAGCACACATAGAGCAAGCAGACAGAGGCAGAAAGCGGAATACAAGATTTGTTTGAGATGGCAGCAAAGACCTACAAAGCTCTGTTTGGCTGGAAGCAGGACAATAGCACTCCAGAGCGTTGAGAGTGGTGATGTGTGAGAGTGCTAAAAGGGGCTGATCCTAAAATGTGATTTGGAACCTAGGCATGCAAAAGAGCTCAGAAATTGCATCAGAGGACCAGGCAGTGAATTGAATGTTGTTGGTTGTGAAGGAGCTCTGGATAGCTGCGTCATCAAGACTGACGTGATCCAAGTGAGAGAGATTAATAAGAATCTTTATTGTCGCAAGTAGGCTTACATTAACACTGCAATGAAGTTACTGTGAAAAGCCCGTATTCGCCACACTCCAGCACCTGTTCGGGTACACTAAGCGAGAATTCAGAATCTCCAATTCCACTAACAAGCATGTCTTTTGGAACTTTTTTTGGGGCGGCAAGGTAGCACAGTGGTTAGCACAGCTCCAGGGTCCCAGGTTCGATTCCTGGCTTGGGTCATTATCTGTGCAGAGTCTGCATGTTCTCCCCGTGTCTGCATGGGTTTCCTCCAGGTGCTCTGACTTCCTCCCACAGCCTAAAGATGTGCGGGTAGATGGATTGGCTATGCTAAATTGCCCTTAGTGTCCAAAAAGGTTAGATGGGGTTACTGGGTTACGGGGATAGGGTGGAGGTGTGGGCTTAGATAGGGTGATCTTTCCATCGGCCTGTGCAGACTCGATAGGCAGAATGGCCTCCTTCTGCACTGTAAATTCTATGATCTTTTGGGAGGAAACCATGCTTGTTAGGTGAATTGGACATTCTGAATTCTCCCTCAGTGTACCCAAACAGGTGCCGTAGTTTGGCAACTAGGGGATTTTCACAGTAACTTCATTGCAGTGTTAATGTAAGCCTTCTTGTGACACTAATAAAGATTATTATTAATATTATATATTTAAAAGTCAGGATGGTGGTCAGGGGGGTAACTTGCAGGTGGTGGTGTTTCCAGGTATCTGCTGCCCTTGTCCTTCTAGGTGGTAATGGCCATGTGTTTGGAAGGCACTGCCTAAGGGGCCTTGGTGAGTTCCTGCAGTGCATTTTGTAGATGGTGCATACTGCTGCTCCTATGCTTCGGTGGTGGAGGAAGTGAATGTTTGTGGAAGGGCTAGCAATCAAGGGGGCTGCTTTGTCCTGGATACTCTCTTGAGTGTTGTTGGAGCTGCACTCAACCAGTCAAGAGGAGAGTATTCCATTTACACTCCTGACTTGTGCCTTGTAGATTGTGAACAGGCTTTGGGGGGGGTCAGGAGGTGAGTTACTTGCTGCAGTATTCGTAGCCACGGACCAACTCAGTATTTATATGGCTAGTCCACTTGGGTTCCTGCTCAATGGCTACTTCCAGGATGTTGATAGTGGGGGATTCAGTGATGGTAATGCCATTGAATATCAATGGTTGATGGTTGGATTCTCTCTTGTAGGAAATGGTCATTCATTACCTGGCACTTGTGTGGCATGTATGTTAGTTGCCGCTTCTCAGCTGAGCCTTGATATTGTCCAGGTCTTGTTGATTTGGACATGGACTGCTACAGTATCTGAGATGTCACGAATGGTGCAGAACATTGTGCAATCATCAGCTAATATCACCACTTCTGACCTTATGACGGAAGGAAGGTGAATGATGAAGCAGCTGAAGAAAGATGGTTGGACCTAGGACAATGCCATTATTCTACACACTTAAAGTTTTAAGTATTATTAAGTGATTTAGTCCTTTAAATTGCAATTTAAAGATTAATGTGAATGGCATAAAGAGAGTCATAAAAGTTTTAATTGTTTTACAGATGCAATCTGTCTGATTGACAATATAACTACCCATATTATAAGACACACCATTGAGAGAGTAAATGACGTTATGGTTGGAACCCCAGGCTGGTCATTGTGAAATGATTTTATTGAACCTTTTCAGATATAGAGATTCTCCGATTCTTAGATAGTGGTGTCAGCACACCTGGGTAAAATTCACAATGTTGTTTATTATCTATACAAACAAATGTTGGTCCAAAATAAATTCAATGTTTCTCAGTCTCAAAGTAGATGCTTGTGCCTCAAAAATGGCAGTCAATGAATGCTCATTGCATGCTCACCATATAGGTCAGGAAAGATGTGTCCAGAGTCCATTCCAGAAAGACTGTTGGCGGGATTCTCTGGTTTTCCAGTCGCATATTTCTCGCCAGCAGGAGGCGGCATACCATTCGCTGGCGATGGGATTCTCTGTTTCCCCTCCTGCCAATGGGAATTCCCATTGAAGCCACTCCATGCCATCGGGAAACCCATGGCACTTATAGAATTGGGCTGCCCTGAATGTTTTTTTTCACTGAACAGGGTGTGGGCATCATTGGCTAGACCAGCATTTGTCACCCATCTCTCGTTGAAGGTGGTGGTGAGCTGCCTTCTTCAACCACAGCCATCCCTGAGGAGTAGGTACACCCATAACGCTGTTAAGGAGGGAGTTCTAGGATTTTGACTCAGCGACAGTGAAGGAATGGCAATATATTTCCAGTGAGCGGCTTGGAGGGGAACTTACAGGTAGTGGAGTTCCAAAGAGTGAAACTGTGTTGGTAATTTCTTAATTTGGGTGTCATTTGATAAATTTTGTTATTTTGCTTTAAAGTCCCCCCACAAGGGATCAAGTCCAATATTTTAATTGATCAAATGCCATTAAAGTATTCAATTAAACTTTAAACTGTTTGATACATTAGGTAAAGGGCACATTTGATCTTCAGCCCTGATGCTTGACAGTTGCAATGTCTAATGAATACTGGCTGTTTAGTCAATCATATTTCTGTAGCACCGTAGTCACATATTGACCACTGCTGGTAAGGATGACAGATTTCTTTCCGTAAAAATCATGAGTGAATTAGTTGTTTTTTTGCATCAACCTGACAGCTTCATGGCCACAGAAGCTGATACCAGGCTTTCTTTTATTTCCTGACTTTTTAAAACTGAAATCCTCAAAGTGCCATGGTGAGATTGACTGACAACTGTCCACAACTTCTTATGTTTTGAAAATAACATCCTGACTACCGGACGTTCTAAATGGTGGTTTATATTTTTAATCACCACTTTTGCCATTTGGTCAAATAATGCAGTGAAGAACATCTCAGAAGTTGGGAGTCAAATGTGTAATACTGTCATCTGCTCAAAAAAACATCCGTAAAAACCTTGGCAGCTCAATACTTTTAGCAACTTTCCTTTAAAGGTACATATTTACATACAAAATTGTACATTTCTAAGACTGAATGGCTGAATTCTCCATCTCAAAATATGACAAGGATATGATTTAGATTTTTTTAGATTTAGATTTATTGTCACGTGTACCGCGGTATAGTGAAACGTATAGTTCTGCATGCAGTCCAGGCAGATCGTTTCGTACATGAAAAACAGAACATGTGATAAATGCACAATGTAAGGTCATAGACATAGACATCGGGTGAAGCATACATGGTGTAGTACTACTCAGTGAAGAAGACGCGTAGAGATACCAGTTCAGTCCATAAAAATGAAATGAAAATGAAAATGAAAAACCCATAAGAGGGTCATTCAGGAGTCTGGTAATAGCGGGAAGAAGCTGTTTTTGAATCTTTTGCTCAATGGATGAGGTTGGAAGAGAGAATACCCCGCATGGATCTATGGAAGTATAGACAGAGTCAATGGATGGGAGGCGAGTTCATGTGATGGGCTGGGCTGTGTTTAGGATTTTCTGTAGTTTTTTACGGTCTTGGGCCGAGCAGTTGCCATGCTAAGCTGTGATGCAGCCAGGCAGGATGTTTTGTATGATGTATCTGTAAAAATTGATAAGAGTCAATGTGGACATGCCAAATTTCCTTAGTTTCCTGAGAAAGTATAAGCACTGTTGTGCTTTCTTAGTCGTAGCGTTGACGTGGGTGGACCAGGACAGATTGTTGGTGATGTGCACACCTAGGATCTGAAGCTGTCAACCATCTCCACCTCGGCACCATTGATGCAGACGTGGGGGGGGGGGGGGGGGGGGGGGGGGGGGTGTACGATACTTTGCTTCTTGAAGTCAATGACCAGCTCCTTACTTTTGCTGAAATCGATTTTATTGCTGCAGAGATTGAAATTTTCATGAGTAGATAAACAACATACAACAAACATTTGTGTCAGTGAATCAGGCATTTTGAATTTAAATTAAAAGTCATAATTCAGTTGGAAGCTGAACAAAATCATTTAAAATCTATGCCACGTGTTGATCAATTACTTAAATCCTTTGGGAGTTTGAATGCCGACATACCAGTGAGTGAATAGCCTAGCTCAGGTCTCATGATATTGCACCTCATGCCACCTTACCATACCTTGTAAAGTAATAATAATAATCTTTATTAGTGTCACAAGTAGGTTTACATTAACACTGCAATTAAGTTACTATGAAAATCCCCGAGTCGCCACTCTCCAGCACCTGTTCAGGTACACACAGGGAGAATTCAGAATGTCCAAATTACCTAACAGCACGTCTGTGGGAGGAAACTGGAGCACCCGGAGGAAACCCATGCAGGCACGGGGAGAACGTGCAGACTTTGCACAGACAGTGACCCAAGCTGGGAATCAAACCCGGGTCCATGGCACTGTGCAGCCACAGTGTTAACCACTGTGCTACTGTGCTGCCCATGTTCATTATTTTCTGAGAAAATAAGATGAGAGGTTTAATACATCGACCTTTGGTTTGTAATGGTAATGGTATTATTGTGTGAGTAAGGTGATTGTTAATTATGAGGTAACATAGCCAGGATTCTCTGAAAATGGGGCTATGTCCCCACACCCGCCGGGAAACGGCCACGAAGCACTCCAGACGTTTTTCAAAAAGTCCAGAGGGATTCTCCGATTTCAAGAGGGTAGCAGGGCCCCAGTGTGCACCCTGCAGCTCCTGCTGCCGATATGGGGCCCTGCACGTCCGGCCGCGTGTCCATGCATGCGCAGGGCGGTCATTTCCGCGCCGACCCCCGTGCAACATAGCAGAGCCACACAGTGGGCCAGCACGGAAGAAGATAGGCCCCCCTGATCGCACGTGCCCACCGATTGGTAGCCCCTGATCGCGGCCCTGGACGCCGTGGAGGCCGCCCCTCCCAGTGTCTGGTCTGGCCAGGAAGGCCAGCACGGCTGCGAGTCTCAGCTCCCGCTAGGTTGAACCAGGTTGGAACCACGGCGGCAGAACTCGGCGGGAACTCGCTGGTCGACCACAGAGAATCACCGTGGGAGACTCTTTCAACGGCTCCCGACTGCCGTTGCATCGACCGTGCGCACGCGCCTGACGGAGATTCTCCAGTCTGCGGAGAATCGCGTCCCGGCATCGGAACTGATCACGGGTCTGAGACCCCATTCTCCACCCCAGCGCCAAGGGCAATTTTGGCGAGGAGGCTCGAAGAATCACGGCCCACAACTCTGAAAAGAGCAAATGAGGAATAAAAATATATAAACTGGATTATCCGGTCCCCCAACCCCGTGTTTTCCTGGAGGGTGACATTCCCTGGCAGCGAGATTCACTATTCCAGCTGCTTGTAATGGGATTTCCCATTGAAGCTACCCTACACCTTTGGAAAACCCACAGGCAGGGATGCGCTACAGTAATTGGGGATTCAGGAACAATGAATCGCGATGGCTGGTGAATTTCGACCTGGCTTCAGGACTGCAGGTGAACTTCATAGATCTCTGTATTTGGACCACTATTGTTCATCAATTTTCTCAATAATCTAGAGCAAGGTTTAATTGAACCCATCCTTAAATTCATGGGTACTAAAATAAATGACCACTGAATGTTAATAGTTCAGATCAAATCAATAAGTGGCCGGCTAAATTCGATAAATTAGGTGAATGACATTTATATGGTTAACATCAATTGATCTTAGCAGGCACAATCTCATGTATTTTGGGTTAGCAAACTTAAGTTTATAGAATGCATGAGTGCATCAAGACAGAGACTTGAGCGCGATTCAGTGGACAGAAGTTAAAGTCCGCTTTTGGGTGCATATGGTTGCTGCAGTGCCGAGATTCATCCCATTATTCACTGGCACTTTGCAGTCTTTTTGGGCTCCACGTGTTTCTCCCCCACCGAGGCCACACTTTAGTTGATCACCATTTGAACAACAGCCCCGATCTCTACACGCCTCCTCTTTCAGGAACCCCTGCTTCACCCTGCCAACCTTCTTTAAGCCCCTGGACCCTCCCCCTCACCTCCCCCTCTGATTGGCAAGACCGCCCCCCCCTCCCTGCGCCTGATCCCTGGCCATACAAATCTGGAACCTGCGCACCCTGTCACCTGGGCATCCTGGCAATGCCAGCCTGGCATCCTGGCAGTGACCGTGGCACCCTGGCAGTGCCACCTGGGCACTCTGGCAGTACTGGGTGAGAAAACGTTCTGATGAATTCATGCTCCTCTTTACACAAAACATATCAATAATAAATGGAAACCTCTCCACTGACTCTCTTGACCCCTTAACTGCATCTACGTTGTCGGAATCCATCTTAAAGACCGTTGACTTCCACCTCCATAGAATTGCCTATCTCTGGTTCTACTTCACACATTTAGAACATAGAACAGTACAGCACAGAACAGGCCCTTCGGCTCTCAATGTTGTGCCGAGCCATGATCACCCTACTCAAACCCACGTATCCACCCTATACCTGTAACCCAACAACCCCCCCCCCCCCCTTAACCTTACTTTTATTAGGACACTACGGGCAATTTAGCATGGCCAATCCACCTAACCCGCACATCTTTGGACTGTGGGAGGAAACCGGAGCACCCGGAGGAAACCCACGCACACAGGGGGAGGACGTGCAGACTCCACACAGACAGTGACCCAGCCGGGAATCGAACCTGGGACCCTGGAGCTGTGAAGCATTTATGCTAACCACCATGCTACCCTGCTGCCCCTAATTTGCTGCTGAAACCTCCCTTTGTGCCTTTTTCATATTTCGAGTCAACAGTTCTAATGCTGTCCTCCCACATAATCCACCGTGCTCTCACCTCCTGCCCTGAGCCTATTGTGTTGGCCTGGATGTGATTCTGGCCAGTGTGGCTGCCCACCAATTACATTTTATTAATGATAATTAGCTCCCCGTCTCTTGCCTGCAGGCTGCTAATCCGCCCCAAACTGACCTCTCTCAAAATGGCTCAGGGTTGTGATCCTGGTGGGGGAAATGGCACAGAGGCTGTGGTACATAATTGCGGGTCCGTCCACCTCTGATTCAGACCCCTACCTCTTTTAAAACTTCAGCCCCTCACTACTGCACTTAAATCCAGTCATAACTTGCATCCTTATTTTCTCTGTAATCGGCTCTAGCCATATAACCCCCTTGAACTCTGCAGCCCTCTGACTTTAGCCTCTTCTGCCCTCTTGCCACCCCCTCTCCCCAACATAACTCCATATTGATGACCATGAATCTGCCTTTCTAGATCCAATAATAACATTTCTTCCTTAAAATTTTCTATCTCTCCAACTCCTCCTTAAAACCCTTCTCTCACGAAACATTTGATCATCTTTCCTAAAATCGCCTTCTGAGTTTCAGTGTCCATTTTTATCTGATCTCAGCTTTCTGAAGTGGTTTGGGGTCATTTTCCCACATTAAAAGAGCGATATAAATGCAAGTTGTTGTTACATCTTTGGTCCTCTTTACTTGAATTTAAGAACTTGAAATAATAAATGGGTTCACTTTATTTCATTTAATATCCCAAATGCCTGCGTGCGGCCCTTCTTTATCCTTTCTCTTCCTAGACTGTGGAACCTAATTTGTAAAATGATTCTGGTATCACATCCCTTGTGGGGACCAATTGCTCCTGGCATTCAGCCTCATGGCTGTGTGTGCACATTCAGAAAACTGGTCATTTAGAGGTTTTTTGCTAGTCTCTGAGCCAATCGTTCCTCTAACCTTGGCAGTCACAAATCGTGACACACCATGCAGTGACACACCAGGCAGGCGGTCCACCACCAATATTTTCTCTCACATGGCCATGCAGCAATCTTGAAGAGACTATTCAATGCAGCAAACAGGCTGTGGACATCAGAGAAACTCCGAGACGACATTGCTCTGAACTTTTATTCAGTACGCTTTCTCCCATTTCCTTGCAATTTACTCGAGCAATGCATGATTATCAGAGCTGAACACAGTGGGGTCAGTTCTCAATTTCACCGCCTGGATGATGACCTGGAGGAGTGGATTATTCACCCACTCTGGAACTCACTTGATTTTTGGGATGAAATTTGAGCAGTTGTGATGATAGGTGGATGAAGCAATTGGTCAGATTGCTGCTTGGCTGGTAAAATTGAAAATTAACTTCTGTTCGTAAAGTGTGATTTCACTAATGCATTGCAGTAGTAGAGAGAAAGAGACTGTGTTGAATTCTGCATGATAACATCTGGAAACCTGTCTCCTCATGCTATGGGCATATATCCCACTATTTTATCAGCTTATAAAATTGCTTTACTACGTTATTCTTAGCACCACGGCATAATTTGTATGTACTTTTGCTTTGCAATAATGTTAATGCAGCACAGCAATAGATGACACAGCAATCCAGTGGGTCACCTGTATGTATTCCTTAATTACTAGATTTCAAATACAATTTGTAAGAACTCCTAGAACAATGATGAAAAAAATAACTTTTTCAAGTAAAATGCAACCAGTGTAACCTTTTCCCTGTTGGGTGATCTGTGCAGGTGGTTTTGGAGGTGGAGGTTAGGGTGCTTGAGGTGATGAAGGGCCCATCATCAAATTACCACGATTTCAAAGCTAGACCTTGAATTGCAGGCAGTAATGACACTACCTTGACACTGTAATCTCAAGGTTCAAACAATCTCAAGTCTTTTATGACCACATGAAAGTCATAAGGTATATTATTAAGTTCAAACATGTCTTTTATTGGATTAAAAGTATTATCTTGAATCTTATTGTCAGCGGTTTTTCTCATGCAATGTAATAATTAGTGACTGAAGCATGTTGATCGCCTGATTATGATAAACTAAGCAGCAGCAACACCCAGAAATAAACGCTGGGTGAATGCAGCTGCTGGGGGATGGCTGTGAGTTTGTAATTTATTGAGGCTATTTTGTCTAGAATAGTGGGACCTAAAAAGGAATTATCTGCTGCAATCCTGGTGGTTCCTTCTAACATCGACACTGATGGAGTTTGTGTAATGACTTGGAGGACATATAACTTGTCTGGTCCCAATGGGTGCCTGCACTTCTGAAGGTGCAGTCAGAATCACAGAATCACAGAGAAGGAGGCCATTTGTCCCATTTTGTCCATGCTAGCTCTCAGCAAGAACAATTCACCTTGTGCCTCTCCCCTACGTTTTCCCTGTAGCCCTGCGCATTTTTACTTTTCAGACAATGATCCTTTTGAAACCCATGATTGAATTTGCCTCCACCACACTCTCAGGCTGGAGTTTGTAGATCCTAACCACTCGCTGTGCAAAGAAAAAGGTTTTCCTAATGTCTCCATTGCTTCTTTCGGCAATTACCGTAAATTTGTGTCCTCTGGTACACCAATCTTCCACCAATAGGAACAGTTTTTCCTTATCCACTCTGTCCAGACCCCTCATGATTTTGAATACCTGTCAAATCTTTTTTTTTTGCTGGGTGTCGCTGGCTGGGTCAACATTTATTGTCCATCCATAATTGCCCTTGAGAGGGCATTTTAAGAGTCAGCCACATTGCTGTGGGTCTAGAGTTACATGTAGGCCAGACCAGGTAAGGATGGCAGGTTTCTTTCCGTAAAGGACATGGGTGAACAATGTAGGTTTTCACGACAATGATTGTCATTAAACTTATAATTCCAGATTTTAATTCAAATTTGACCATCTGCTATGGTGGGCTTCAAATCTGGGTCTACGTTACACTGCGTTTCTGGATTATTTGTCCAGTGATTACACCACTATGCCACTGCCTCTCAATCTTATCTTCTCCAAGTAGAACAACACCAGCTTCTCCAATCTATCTATGTGATGGAAGTCCCCTGTCCCTGGAACCATTCTCATGAATCTTTTCTAAATCCTCTCTAATGCCTTCACATCGTTCCTAAAATGTGATGCCCAGAGCTGGGTGCAATACTCAAGTTGTGGCCAAACCAGTGTTAGGCTTATCTAATGTATTGGGTTATGTGGTGATCAGATATAGCGTCAGGTATACCTCTGGGAAACCCACTTCACTACAATACTTCTCTGCCCCAAACAGTCAAATAAACAATGCTTAACCGCTTTTGGGTGTTTGCCTGACACCCCATTCTGCCCCATCTTTGCTCCAGGACAAGGAGGAGAGGGTAATACAATTATTTTCCAGGGGATAGTTGCTGTCCTCACAGTGGAGACATGTGCATTGTGGTGATCCACCACTGTATATATACGTGTGTGCCTGTATTAGGGGATGTACAGCAGTACCTGCTATTACAGGTTTGCCGGTCAGCCCCTGCCGGCTAGCTCCGCCCACAGGGAGCAGTATAAATATTCATGTGTTCGCCTGAGCTGTCATTCTACAGCTGCAGTCGAAGGAATAACATCTCACGGTAATGAAGCCTCTCTTGTACCGATTCGAGTCTTTATGTGCAGTTGTTAGCACATCAATTTATTACCATGAGATTTCCCGCATCATGGACATCAGAATTAAACCCGACCGATTGCAGCTGGATCCGCAATCGCCAAACGCCAGAAAAGAGTTTAATCACTGGCTGGCTGTCTTCGCGGCCTACATCACCTCAGCGGACCCTACACCATCGGAAGCTCAGAAAATTTAACTCCTCTACTCAAGGTTGAGCTCCAGCGTGTTCCCGCTGATACAGGATGCGCCGAACTATGCCCGCGCCATGGAACTTTTCAAAGGAAATTACGTCCAGTCAACGAACACTCTGTTTGCGAGGCATGTACTCGCCACTTGCGTCCAGCTACCGGGTGGTCAATTGAGGACTTCTGGCGCACCCTTATCCCTCTAGTACGGGACTGCGAGTGCCAGGCCGTCACGGCCACAGAACATTCCAATCTCCTCATGCGAGATGCCTTTGTGACGGGTCTTGCATCGGACGCCATCTGGCAACGAATGCTGGAAGGGGCCGCGCTCGATCTAGCGGTGACAAAGACTTTAGCGCTCTCTATGACGGTCGTTTCCCGTAATGTACAATCCTACGCCGCCCACCGCGTGGCCCACCCATCCTACCCCTCGTGGACGCCCCAACCGACCTCCCCGACTGGGGCCGCTCCCTCTCAGTATGCCTGCGCTGCTCGCCGCACCGCGTAACCTGGGGGTCCCCGCTGCTACTTCTGCGGCCAGCAGAAGCACCCCCGCCAACGATGCCCGGCCCGCGCCGCGACCTGTAAATCCTGTGGCAAGAAAGGCCACTTTGCAGCGGTGTGTCAGGCTCGCGCAGCTGCCGCTATCGCTCCCGACCTCTCCCCCCTTCCTCAGCCGATCGCGCAATGGGCCCCGCCGTCCGCTGCTCCCGGGGCCACGTACGACCAGTGGGCGCCGCCATATTCCCCCCCAAGGTCCACGTGCGATCAGTGGGTGCTGCCATCTTGCCCCGCCCGCACAATGTGCGTTGCATGGGCGCCGCCATCTTCTTCCCCGCAGGTACTTCGGACGCCATCATTTTGTCCTCCCCTCGGGACTGGACCACAGGACCCGGGTCGCTGCTGCTACTCATCGGACTCTTCGGACGATCACCCGCTACTCACCTCCATGACGCTCGATCAATCCCGTCCTCGCAACCTGGCTACCGCTTCAACAACGGTGCTCATCAATGGCCACGTGATCTCCTGCCTACTTGACTCCGGGAGC
The DNA here is from genome assembly GCF_902713615.1 of Scyliorhinus canicula. Taxonomy (NCBI): domain Eukaryota; kingdom Metazoa; phylum Chordata; class Chondrichthyes; order Carcharhiniformes; family Scyliorhinidae; genus Scyliorhinus; species Scyliorhinus canicula. The sequence continues at coordinate 63,861,745 of NC_052148.1, forward strand.
ACCGATAGCTTCATCCATCCGGACACGGTAAAGCGCTGCTCCCTCGCGGTCCATCCCGCCAACCAACGGATCTCCCTGGCCACCGGATCCCACTATATCCTGATACGGGGTTTCTGTCTGGTCAATCTCACCGTACAAGGCGTTGAATTCAGCTGTTTCCGCCTGTATGTTCTCCCCAACCTCTGTGCGACGCTTTTACTGGGCCTGGACTTCCAATGTAACCTCCAGAGCCTCACCCTCAAATTCGGTGGAGCCCTACCCCCACTCACCGTTTGCAGACTCACGACCCTCAAGGTTGACCCTCCCTCCCTCTTTGCCAATCTGACTGCAGATTGCAAGCCCGTCGCCACCAGGAGAAGATGGTACAGCACCCAGGACAAGACCTTCATCAGATCCGAAGTCCAACGGCTGCTTCGGGATGGTATTATCGAGGCCAGCAACAGTCCCTGGAGAGCCCGTGGACTACAGCCAGACCATCAACCTGCACATGCAGCTCGACGCGTACCCACTCCCACGCATATCTGATATGGTCAATCAGATTGCACAGTACTGGGTCTTCTCAACAATTGACCTGAAATCCGCCTATCACCAGCTCCCCATCCGTAAATCGGACCGTCCCTACACTGCCTCCGAGGCGGACGGTCAACTCTATCAATTTCTTAGGGTTCCCTTCAGCGTCACTAACGGGGTCTCGGTATTTCAACGAGAAATGGACCGAATGGTTGACCGGTACGGACTGCGGGCCACGTTTCCGTACTTAGACAATGTCACCATCTGCGGCCACGACTTGCAGGACCATGACCCCAACCTTGCTAAATTTCTCCACAGCACATCTCTCCTCAACCTCATTTATAACAAGGAGAAGTGTGTATTCAGCACAGACTGCTTAGCCATCCTCGGCTACGTTGTCCAAAACGGACTACTGGGGCCCGATCCCGACCGCATGCGCCCCCTCATGGAGCTTCCCCTCCCCCACTGCCCCAAGGCTCTCAAACGATGCCTGGGGTTATTTTCTTACTACGCCCAGTGGGTCCCACAATACGCGGACAAGGCCCGCCCACTGATCCAGTCCACGCAATTTCCCCTCACGGCCAGGGCACAACAGGCCTTCGCCCGTATTCGCTTAGACATAGCCAAGGCCGGGATGGACGCAGTAGACGAGACACTGCCCTATCAAGTAGAGAGCGACGCTTCAGATGTTGCCCTTGCCGCCACTCCAAACCAGGCAGGCAGACCCGTGGCATTCTTTTCCCGCACCCTCCATGCCTCCGAAATTCGACATTCCTCTGTTGAAAAGGAGGCCCAGGCTATCATTGAGGCGGTGCGGCACTGGAAGCATTACCTGGCCAGCAGGAGGTTCACCCTCCTCACTGACCAATGGTCGGTAGCCTTCACGTTCAACAACACGCAGTGGGGCAAGATCAAAAACGACAAAATCTTGCGGTGGAGAATCGAGCTCTCCACCTATAATTACGAGATCTTGTATCGCCCCGGCAAGCTCAACGAGCCCCCAGACGCCCTCTCCCGAGGTACATGTGCCAGCGCACAAGTGAACCAGCTCCGTGCCTTGCACGAGAGCCTTTGCCATCCGTGGGTCACTAGGTTGTACCACCTAGTCAAAGCCCGCAACCTGCCCTACTCCGTCGAGGAAGTACGGACAGTCAGCAGAGGCTGCCAGGTCTGTGCGGAGTGCAAGCCGCACCTCTACCGGCCAGACCGCACGCGCCTGGTGAAAGTGTCCCGCCCCTTTGAACGCCTCAGCGTGGATTTCAAAGGGCCCCTCCCCTCCACCGACTGCAACACCTACATCCTTAGTGTGGCGGATGAATTTTCTAGGTTCCCCTTCTCCATCCCATGCCCGGATATGACGTCTGCCACCATCATCAAGGCCCTTGATTCCATATTCGCTCTGTTCGGTTTCCCCGACTATATCCACAGTGACAGGGGATCCTCATTCATGAGCGATGAGCTGCGTCAGTTCCTGCTCAGCAGGGGTATTGCCTCCAGCAAGACGACCAGCTCCAACCCCCAGGGAAACGGGCAGGTAGAGAGGGAGAACGGGACGGTATGGAGGGCCGTCCAGCTGGCCCTACGGTCCAGGAACCTCCGAGCCGCTCGCTGGCAGCAGGTCCTCCCTGATGCACTCCACTCCATTCGGTCACTGCTGTGCACCGCGACTAACAACACACCCCATGAACGTGTTTTTACCTTCTCTAGGAAGTCTACATCTGGGGTGTCACTCCCGACTTGGCTCGCAGCTCCAGGGCCGGTCCTACTTCGTAGGCATGTCAGACTCCACAAGGCAGACCCTCTGGTGGACAGGGTACGCCTGCTCCACACAAACCCCCAGTATGCCTACGTGAAGTTCCCCGACGGCCGCCAGGATACAGTCTCGCTCAGGGACCTGGCTCCCTCGGGTGCCGATCCCACGCCCACACACCTCCCCACCCACGCGCCACCCTCCCCTTCCCCGGCGCCCCCAACATCAGCCCCACCAGTTCCATCCCTCGTTACCCTGCCCACACTAGAGGACATGGAAGATTTCAGCACACTCCCAGAGTCGTCCAGCCACTGGCCAGCAGCCACATCGCCACCACCGATGCTGTCGACGCCGACACCACCTGTGCAGACGTCGCCACCACTGCTGCGTCGCTCTCAATGAACCGTCAGACCGCCGGTCAGACTCAACCTATGATGGGCACCGGGTTGCAAGATGGACACTTGATTTTTTTCCCCCTCCCCCTCTGTAAATAAATCACGGATTATGTATAATAGTTTCACATCACCCCCGCCGGACTCATTCTTAACAGGGGGTGAATGTGGTGATCCACCACTGTATATGTATATGTATGCCTGTATTAGGGGATGTACAGCAGTACCTGCTATTACAGGTTTGCCGGTAAGCCCCTGCTGGCTAGCTCCGCCCACAGGGAGCAGTATAAATATTCATGAGTTCTCCTGAGCTGCCATTCTACAGCTGCAGTTGAAGGAATAACATCTCATGGTAATAAAGCCTCTTATGTACCGATTCGAGTCTTTATGTGCAATTGTTAGCGCATCATGCATCTAGCTAGAGACCAGGCCAGGACACCACATGCAGGATTCTCCCGCCTCCCAGCCACGTGTTCCTCAGCGACGGGAGGAAGCACGACGTTTGCTGGTGGTGGGATTCTCTGCTCCTAAAATGGGAATTCCCATTGAAGCCACAGGAAAACCCATGGAAAGGGGTGCGCTGCCGGAGGGACCAGAGAATCCTGCCAGTGTGAACAGCCGGAGAATTCGGGCCCTCATCACACTCAACACTCCAGTATACTGCAAATCCAAACTGAGCTGGAGAAATGGATCCTGGGATTAGACTGGAGAGATAATTTTTACCTTGGGTGATAGCATAAAGCAAACAACATGAGCTTGACCATCAGCTAAAAAGCTCTCTTGATGTTCATATTCTTCGAGAGGAAAAGAATCGATAGATTGAAACAAAGGGCAGACTTTTGGGTGCTGACTCGAGGGACAATTGGCTAAACCCTAAAAAGTGGCATTGGGTTTGAAATCTGATATGATCCCATCAACTTGAAGAGAGATTGGATAGACTTGGATTATGTTCCTTGGAGCAGAGGAGACTGAGGTGGGGCATGATTGAGATGTATAAAATTATGAGGGACATAGATAGAGTAGACAGGAAGAAACGTTTTCCCTTGGTGGAGGGGTTAATGACCAGGGGGCATTGATTTAAGGCCAGGGGCAGGAGGTTTAGAGGGGATGTGAGGAAAAACCTTTTTATTTCATTTCATTTCTCCAGAGGGTGGTGGGAGTTTGGAATTTGCTGCCTGAAAGGTTGGTAGAGGCAGAGACCCTCATAACCTTTAAGAAGTATTTAGATGTGCACTTGTGATCCCAGGGCATACAAGGCTATGGGCCAAGTGCTGGAAAATGGGATTAGAATAGTTAGGGAGTTGTTTTTGACCAGCGCAGAAGGGCCTTTGCTGTGCCTACTATGATTCTATGACTTCTAGGTTTAACCCAGGCAGGTTTACAGGCAAGGGGGGGCCTCAGTGAAGCTAATGTCTAAGCAATTGCAACGTATGAATACCTAGTTAACTGAGGATTTGGCCCAACATTCTGGCTTCAACAGCCAGTGCATGGGTTTTCTGAGAAAGCATGTGGAACTCACTTGGGTCACCCAGGCAAGAGAGCAGCGGGAGGTGCTTGTTCAGTGAAACTGACAGGCAAGGAAACACTTACAGAATGAAACTGAATACCTGCAGACTTGCCAGGTGACAAGTTGGCACTCACAGACGTCTTCTGAGAGTGTTTTCACTGCTTGAAAGATGATTTTCAACTTCAAAATCTTCTAATCTGTTGTAGATTTTATTCACCCTGATCTGTACTTTCCTGCTGTCAGCCTTCACCGCAGCACGGGAGCTGCTGATGTAGCTCTACTTGGGACCTCTGATGAGAAGCAGCAATGATGTGGAGATGCCGGAGTTAGACTGAGATGAGCACAGTAAGAAGTCTTCCAACACCAGGTTAAAGTCCAACAGGTTTATTTGAAGTCACTAGCTTTCGGAGTGCTGCTCCTTCATCAGGTGAATCACTTTGGGTGACTGTGTGGAGTTTGCACATTCTCCCCATGCCTACATGGATTTCTTCCGGGTGCTCCGGTTTTCTCCAACAGTCCAAAGATGTGGCAGTTTGGTGGATTGGCCATGCTAAATTGCCCAAAGGTGCATAGGTTAAGCTACGGGGTTGAGGGCGTGGGGCAGGGGAGTGGAGTTCAGTCCCAGCTCTATTTAGGTGCAACTCATTTGGCCTGTACAAATGCCATCTCCCCCAGAGCCTGTACTAATGTCCCAAGAATCTGAAGCTCTTCCGTGCATCATCTTTCCAGCACACATTCAGCTACTTTATCTCTCTATTTCTGTCCTCATTTGCACGTGGCACTGGGAGTAAGCTGGAAATGATTATTTTGAGATCCTGCTTGCTCATGCCCTACCTAGCTCTCGGAATTCTGACTTCAGTACCACATCCTTCTCTCTGCCTATTTTGTTTGTGATGGTGTGGACCACTGGCTGTTCACCTTCCCCCCACCCCCCCAGTTTGGTCTGTAGTTGCTCAGTGACATCCTTGACTCTGGCACCAGGGAGGCAGCATACAACCCTGGATTTACCCCTGCAGCCTCTGAAACACCTATCTATTCCCTTAACTATCAAATCATTTACCACTATTGCTCTTCCAATCTTCCTCCTACCTCTCCTGTACATCTGAGTCACCCATGGTGCCATGGACTTGGCTGTAGCTGCGCTGCCCATATGCACCATTGTTGTCATCAGTATTCAGAACTGAATACTAGTTGGAGAGCGGGGTATACTTAGTGCACTCCTGCACTACCTAGCAATTTCTATTTGACTGCCTGGTGTTCTTGCCCTGCATATTTTAAATTGCAGAATGACTACATCCCATAAAGGTACTATTCACAAAGCTCTCAACCAGTCTGGATGCGCTGTACTAATGCCAGCTGTTGCCCTAGTTCCAAATCCAGAGCTTAAGCTGGTTCAGTTGGTGAAAATTCCTGCACAAATGGTTATCCAGGATGGGGAAGTATTCTGGAGTTCCCTTCTAGCACAGGATGTACATTCCAGAGGTCAAAACAGCCTTGCCATTTCTCAGTTAACTAATAACATTGCTGTCGCTAATAAATCTTACCACTGCAAATAAACCTTTATCAATACTAATAAACCTTACGACTGTTAAGAAACCTTACTAATAATAATGAACATTAATAATGCTGATAAATCCTTATAATTCTTAATACACCTCACCAGTAGTGCTAAGCTTTATTTTAAAAAAAGAAAGATAAATACTCCCTAGTCTAGATAAAATAAATAGTATATACTTACCAGTCAATCACCTAACTGCTGCCCTCTGATTTCCCATTTTAAATTTTCTTCCTGAAGGGGGCTGGAAACAGGCTGTTCCTGGCCTCGCTCTTTTCCATGGCCTGAAGACTCAACTCTCATCTCCTGTGCATTGTTTCTACCCCTGTTCCTAGCCTCGCTCTTTCCCACTACTTGCTGACTATATTTTAAACTTAGGTAAATGTCAATTGTCCTTTTGTCTCTTTGCTAACATAAAGAAGATTAAAAGTTACAATTAATACTTTTCACTTTGTGCAGTTTATACTCCTCTTGGCATAAAGCTGAAGTGCCTCCAGGAGATGGTTTCACATCACTTGCCTAAATGCACTCAGATTATTTAAAATCTATTAGAAAGTCAACATTGCATCGAATTGTGTGAATTGTATTAGAATCAAATCCTCTATCGAGTCATCAGGCCGGATGCATTCCATTTTTAACCAATCTTTCTATTATTATTTTGAAGCATCCACCAAAACATATATTTATGACCAGCCTGTACTGGTGAACCTTTGAGGGGGAATGTGTTGCGATAATGTCACTGGAGTAGAAATCCAGAGGCCCAGGCAAATGCTTTGAGGACATTGGTTCTAATCCCATTATGGCAGCTAGTGAAATTTAAATCCAATGAATAAAATCTGGAATCGAATGCTACTCTGCCAATGAACTATCTCCAATTGTCCAAAAAACCCAATTCGTTCAGAATGTCCTTTAGGGAAGGAAATCTGTCATCCTAACTGGGTCTGGCCTACGGGCTTAACTTTTAGCTGTCATCTGAAATGGCCGAGCTAGCCACTCTATTCAATGGTAATTACGGATGGGTAACAAATGCCAGACTTGATAGTGACACACTTTCCATGAAACAATATATTTAGGAAAACGTGTACATGTTGGACTAGTTTTGATGATTGGACAAAAATAAATGTGATCATTTAGGAAACTGCATCTTGACAGATAGAATTTGCATGCGCTGAATATTTGTATAAATACATTTAGGATATGATGCAAAAAGCAATGCTGCTAAATTTCTGGGCCTGCATCGAGTACTTACCATGTTGTTGATATATAACATCTGTATTCAGAATCAGCATGTTTGTGGGTCGATAATATACAAATGGACAGTTCACCTCGATATCCATTATCTGTGGATGAGATGTGATATCATGGTTGATCGTTTGGGCGTCTTATTCTCCCTTTTCCAGGGCAGCACGGTGGCCCAGTGGGTTAGCCCTGCAGCCTCACGGCGCCGAGGTTCCAGGTTCGATCCCGGCTCCGGGTCACTGTCTGTGTGGAGTTTGCACATTCTTCCTATGTCTGTGTGGGTTTCACCCCCACAACCCAAAGATGTGCAGGTGAGGTGGATTGGCCGTGCTAAATTGCCCCTTAATTGGAAAAAATGAAATGGGTACTCTAAATTTGTAAAAAAAAAAATTCTCCCTTTTCCTATAGCAATTACTGTGACAATGTTGATGACAAGTCGAAGAATGTTTAATATGACAAGATTTTTAGAAATGTGTTAATGCGCAGATTCATAGCTTTTCCTTTTGTAAATACCAGGCAAGTGTGTCTGGTATTCACAAACAAGATTGTGATTTATTCACAACGGTGTTTACATGAGATCCCCCCCCCCCCCCCCCACACCCACCATTCCTTCATTGGTAGTTTAGTTCCCCTCTTAGTGTTGCCGTCTGCCCTGAGTGCCACATACTGTGTTCCACTTCATTCTGTTGGGGGCTTTTACTTTTTATTGTTTAATGTTGGCAGAGGGGGCCTGCGTGACCCTTCCCCTTCTCCCCTTGCCCCCATGTGCTTCATTTTATGTTTCCCTTGGGTTCCCTTCCATCCCCTCCCGCCGCCCATTTCTCTTGTGCGTGCCTTCCCTTGTCTTCCACCCTCTCTCCCCCCCACCACCCCCCCCCCCCCCCCACCCCCCACTCCCTCAGTCGTCCTAGTCGCTGTTAGCCTCAAACAGGTTTGAAACAGGCTGATGAATGGCCCCCATGCTTTGTGGAAGCCCTAGCCCGACCCTCGGATGGTGTACTTGATCTTCTGCAGGTGGAGAAATTCCAACAGGTCTGCTAGCCATTCTGTAGCTGTGGGTGGTGCTGCTGATCACCAGCTGAGCAGGATTCTCCAGGGTGTGATCAGAGATGCATAGTTTTTCTGATGAATTACTGACATGTGTTCAGTGAGAGTCCACCAGAACGGTTACAAACTTAGTCGCCCATAATCCAGTGCTGCACCCTTCCCCCATTCAACCAGCCCCTGCTTGTGTCTTAGTGTGGAGGATTAGCGGTGAAGATGCATTTTGGCTGCTTTCATAAAAATGTGCATGCCTATCAGGACGTTACTGACTTTGCCTCACTCTCAAGTTTTGTGTAAAATTTGTGTTAACCGATGCTGGGTTCCTTTTATAAACTGCTCGGTCAGACAATGTCATAATATCCACTCATGTATATCATGAGATGCAGACAGGCAGTGATTGACACACAGGATAACCAATGAACACACACGACACAGAACAACCAATCACTAGACAGGACACCACCACTATAAAGTCCACAGGGCATTAAGGCTCTCCCTCTCTCACAGGACACGGCTAGGGAGATAGTCACAGTGCACAGGCCAATGAACATCATCACCATGTGATAGAGAGCTAGTCTGGTCAAGCCAGTAGGAGGTTATCAGTTAGGTTAATAGAGTGTCGACCCACAGCAGATTATGTGCAGCAATCAACAGGTTCAATAAAACGGTGTTGGACCATCTCCTGTGTCGGAAGCCTGTTTCTCGTTTTACTGCATCCCGTTGCAGTCAATGTTAGACCAACATAGATAACACATCAGACAACACCTATGAAGTTGCATTTACGCTCGTTGTTTCTTTGTTGATGTTCGGGAAACAAAAAAGAGACTGTTTATTGGGAATGGATTGCTCTCTATAGCTGTAGACCAAGTGGTCAGGTGATGACACATCTATTTAACAGGTTACTTGACGGAAGCGTTCGAGTCCTCCCTGGAGCATGGACAGAGTACAAGCATGTAACCGCTGCTCTGCAAATGAATAAACTATTGTTCATTACAAGTCCTTTGTCGCTATTCTTTGGGAACCCAGCACTTGTACAATAGTCATTGTCAATTATGTTAAGAAAGCTCTCTCCTGAGCATTTTATAAGAATAAGGACTTTTTAAAAAATTCATTTTAAAGGATGTGGGCATCGCTGGCTGGGCCAGCATTTGCTGCCCATCCCTAATTGCATTTGAGAAGGCGATGGTGAACTGCCACTGAACCACAGCAGTCCATTTGGTGTCGGTACATCCACAGTTCTGTACGGGCATTTTATTTCCAAGTCACAGAATCTAGAATCATAGAATTTACTGTGCAGAAGGAGGCCATTCGTCCCAACGAGTCTGCACTGGCCCTTGGAAAGAGCACCCCATCCAAGCCCACACCCACATCCCCACTCCATCCCCATATTCCAGTAACCCCACCTATGGCTTTTTGGACGCTAAGGGCAATTTAGCATGGCCAATCCACCTAATGTGCACATCTTTGGACTGTGGGAGGAAACCGGAGCACCCGGAGGAAACCCATGCAGACATGAGGAGAAGTGCAGACTCCACACAGATAGTGCACTGTCCTACAGGATGCACTTTAGGAACGCCGCAAGCCGGGGATCGAACCTGGGACCGTGGAGCTGTGAAGCCACAGTGCTAACCACTGTGCTACCGTGCCGTCCAGGATGATGAATGGCTTGGAGGGGAACATCTAGGTGTTGGGGATCCCATCAATCTGCTGTCCTTGTTCTTCTAAATGGTAGTGGTCTTGCATTTGGAAGATCCTGCCTAAGGAGCCTTGATGAGTTCCTACAGTACATATTGTAGATACTCTGCTGCTACTCTGAGTCAGTTGGGGAGGGATTGAATGTTTGTGAAAGGGTTGTCAATCAAGTAGGCTGCTTTGCCCTGGATGGTTTCAAGTTTCTTGCGTGTTGATGGAGCTGGACCCATCCAGGCAAGTGAGGAATATTCCATCACACTCTTTATTTATGCCTTGTAGGGGCAGCACGGTGGCGCGGTGGATAGGTCCCAGGTTCGATCCTGGCTCTGGGTCACTGGCCGTGTGGAGTTTGCACATTCTCCCCATGTTTGCGTGGGTTTCGCCCCTACAATCCAAAGATGTGTAGGCTAGGTGGATTGGCCATGCTAAATTGCCCCTTAATTGGAAAAAATGAATTGGATATTCTAAATTTAATTAAAAAACAAATAAAAGTTATGCCTTGAGATGTTGGACAGGCTTTGAGGTGAGTTACTCGCCACATGAGTCCAAACCTCTGACCAGCTCTTGTAGTCACGGTATTCATATGGCTAGTCTAGTTCAGTTTCTGGTCAATGATAACCCCCAGGATGTTGATAGTGGGAGATTCAGTGATGGTAATGCCATTGAATGTCACAGGCTGATGGTTTAATTCTCTCTTATTGGAGATGGTCATTGCCTGGCACTTGTTTGGCACAAATGTTACTTGCCACTTGTCAGCCCAAGCCTGGATATTGTCCAGGTCTTACTGCATTTAGATATGGTCTGCTTTGGTGTCTGAGGAGTCGTGAATGGTGCTGAACATTATGCAATCATCAGCAAGCATCCCCACTTTTGACCTTATTATGAAAGGAAGGTAATTGATGAAGCAGCTGAAGATGGTTGAGGCGAGGACTCAACCCTGAGAAACTCCTGCAGTGATGTCCCAGGACTGAGATGACTGATGTCCAACAACCACAACTATAATCCTTTGTGCCAGGTATGACTCCAACTAGTGGAAAATGTTCCCCATGATTCCCATTGACGCCAGTTTAGCTAAGGCTCCTTGATGCCATACTCAATGAAATGCTGCCTTGATGTCAAGGGCAGTCACTCCCACCTCACCTCTGGAGTTCAGCTCCTTTGTTAATGTTTGAACCAAGACTGTAATGAGGTCAGGAGCGGAGTGACCCTGGCACAGCGCAAACTGAGCGTCAGTGAGCAGGTTATTGCTAAGTGAGTTCTGCTTGATGGCACTGTTAGTCACTCCCTCCTATCAATTTACTGATGATTGAGAATGGACTGATGGGGCAGTAATTGGCAGGGTTGAATTTGTCCTGTTTTTTGTGTACAGGACATACCTGGGCAATTTTCCACATTGCCGCGTAGATACCAGTGTTGTAGCTGTACTGGAACAGCTAGTCAAGAGATGCAGCAAATTCTGGAGCATAAATCTTCAGTACTACTGCTGGAATATTGCAGTATCAAGTTCCTTCAGCCATTTCTTGATATCGCGTGGGGTGAATCGAATTGTCTGAAGAGTGGCATCTGGGACAGCCTTGTCTTTTGGATATTTGTGCTGGGCTCCTCCATAATTGAGGATGGGGATATTTGTGGAACCTCCTCTTCTAGTGAATTGTTTAATTGTCCACCACCATTCACAACTGAATGTGGCAGGGCTGCAGAGCTTAGATCTGATCCGCTGGTTGTGGGATTGCTTAGCTCATTGTATTACTTGCTGCCTATACTATTTGACACACAAGTGGTCCTATGTTGCACCTTCACAGGTTGACATCTCATTGTTTGGTATGCCTGGTGTTGCTCCCGACATGCTCTCCAGCACTCTTCATTGAACCAAGGTTGATCCCCTGGCTTGGTGGTAATTGTAGAGTGAGGTTACAGATTATGGTTGAGTACAATTCTGCTCATGATGATGGCCCACAGCACTTCATGAATGTCCAGTCTTGAGCTGCCAAATCTGTTCTGAATCCATCCCATTTGACACAATGGTAGCACCATACAACACGATGGAGGGTATCCTCAGTGTGAAGGTTGGACTTTGTCTCTGACCAATGCTGTCATGAACAAATTAATCTACGGCAGGCAGATTGGTGAGGATGAGGCCGAATATGTTTTTCCCTCTTGTTGGTTCCTCACCACCTGTCGCAGACCCAACATAGCAGTTATGTCCAGTTCGATCAGTAATGGACATTGAAGTTCCCCATCCAGACTGCATTTTGTGCCCTTGCTACCCTCAGTGCTTTTTCCAAGTAGTGTTCTCAGGTGACAGTGGACGGTACGTGGTAATCAGCAGGAGGTTTCCTTGCCCGTTTTTGGCCTGAAGCCATGCAACTTCATGGAATCCAGAATCAACCTTGAGGACTCCCGTGCCATCTCTGCTGGGTCTGCCGGTGGGACAGGATATACCCAAGGATGGTGTTAGAGAATGTTTGAGACTTTATCTATATGGTATGATTCCATGAGTATGAAATGGTTTTTTTTACAACAATGGTTTCATAGCCCTCATCAGACTTTAAATTTCCACCATCTGCCATGATGGGATTTGAACATTGGTCCCCAGAGTATTTCCCTGTGTATTTGGATCACCAATCCAGTGACAATACAAATGCACCATCACCACTTCCCCTTACAGATTCTTATCCCTTGGAAACTGCCTCAATTCTGAATTTAGGTTTATTCATGGAAATTTATGTACATTAAAAACCATACAGATTAACAAATTAATTACCAGTTTAAAAAAATTCACCATTCAGCAATCGTGCAAGCAAGAAAATTGCATCACAATAGCTTAAAATTATCCATCTGTTAATTTTAAGAAATTATACATTTATGTTTAACTGCTTTAAAACGATAACATAATGGCAAGAGCTGGCTGTTAATGGACAAATTGTGAGAGGGTACTGGAAGATTAGAAAAAGGGCTAATGGCAAGTTATAATAATCTTTATCAGCGTCAAAAGTAGGCCTACATTAACATTGCAATGAAATTACTGTGAAAATCACCTCATCGACACATTCCAGCACCTGCTCGTAGACACTGAGGGAGAATTCAGAATATCTAATTCACCTAACAAGCATGTCTTTTGGGACTTGTGGGAGGAAACTGGAGCACCGGAGGAAACCCATGCTGACACGGGGACACCAACGCAGACAAACCCACTGATGGGCAGCACAGTAGCACAGTGGTTAGCACTGTGGCTTCAAAGCACCAGGGTCCCAGGTTTGATTCCCCGCTGGGTCACTGTTTGTGTGGAGTCTGCATGTTCTCCCTGTGTCAGCATGGGTTTCCTCCGGGTGTTCCGGTTTCCTCCCACAGTCCAAAGACGTGCAGGTTAGGTGGATTGGCCATGTCACATTGCCCTTAGTATTCAAAAAAGTTAGGAGGGGTTATTGGGTGAAGAGGGAGGGTTGGGTGGAAGTGAGAGCTTAAGTGGGTTGGTGCAGACTCGATGGGCTGAATAACCTCCTTCTGCACTGAATGTTCTTTGCACATCTATGTACATGGAGAGAACATTCAGACTTTGCACAGACAGTGACCCAAGCCAGAATCGAACTTGGGACCCTGGCGCTGTGAAAAAACTGCTAACCACTGTGCTAAAGTTGGAGGAAGAGTCTAACTGGCAGGAACCTGGTGAGGTGTTTGGGACCAAATGGAATGAAAATGAACCAATGGATGTTCATCTTCTGCTTTCCTGAAACTCACCCTCCATTTGCCTGCTAGACCTTGCGATGTCCCAATATTGTCAAAACATCCACATCTTCTTCAGCAAACCCCATGCTCAATAATCCAATTTCAGTCACGCTGGACACAAAAGTTCACTCCACTCCCAGGTCTCAGGCTAATCCCTCAATGCTCACAAATTCCCCGACTGCCATCTGAGATCTACTAATCCAGAACTGCCCTATTTCTCCAAAACGTTATTCTTTCTCAGCAATTCCTACAAATTCAACCAGAATGGGGAAATAATAATAATAATCTTTATTAGTCTGACAAATAGGCTTACATTAACACTGCAATGAAGTTACTGTGAAAATCCCCAAGTCACCACATTCTGTGTTCAGGTACACAGAGGGAGAATTCAGAATGTCCAGATGACCTAACAGCACGTCTTTCGTGACATGGGAGGAAACCGGAGCACCCAGAGGAAACCTATGCAGACACAGGGAGAACGTGCAGACTCCGCACAGACAGTGACTCAGCCAAGAATTGATCCTCCAATGGCGTTTGAGGCAGAGTCTAGGAATATCTAAGTGGATAGATTCTTGATGAGCAAAGGGGTGGACAGGTTATCAGGGGGAGGCAGAAATGTGAAGTAGAGGTCAAAATGAGATCGACCATGATTTTATTGAATAGTGGAGGAGGCTCGAGCGGGTGAGTGGCCTAGTCTTGTAACTTCATTGCAGTTAATGTAAGCCTACTTGTGACAGTAATAATGATTATTATTATTATTGCTGTCCGAATAAAATTTTTAAAGCGCAACATGTAGCTTCAGATGAGCATCTTCATTTTGGACACTCCCAGGTGTCCATTATGCAGGACCTGCAATATGGCTTCCATGCTTTAGCTCGAGCCAAGAACAGGGGCTTCCCACAGGAGAATGCTGTCCTCCATGCTAAGCCCTTGTTGCTTAGTCGCAAAAACCCGCAGCTCCCCAGGCCATCTTCTATGACCCCCCCCCGTGCAGGATGATATGACTTAACTTCACTAAGGTTGTGTCTTTTTCTCTCCACTCACGAACCTGCAAGGCTGTGACCGGCAATGTGTCCGTAAAATACAAAACACCAACACGACTTTGTCTGCTACTGGTAGGGATGGGGGAGGTGCATGTCAGCAATGGGCGTCAGCTGAAGGCATCCGCGTGTGCGATTTGCACGCCCGGGCTATACTCGAGCACATATTGATATGCCGGCAATATTAGCACCTATCGCTGTATCCTGGCCATCGGTATTAGTGGGATTGCCTTGTCTTCCTTGAACAAGCCGAGCAACGGTTTGTGGTCTGTTACAACCATAAACTGCCATCCATAAAAATACTGGTGTACTGTTTTGACTGTGAACACGATGGCCAGCCCTTCCGTTACGATCTGAGCATACCTACACTCTGCTTTGGCCAAAGTCTTTAGTGCATCGGTTATCAGCCTCTCTGACCCGTCGTCCATTTGGTGGAACAGCACTGCCTCGATGTCATATGAGGAGACATCACACGTGAGGAGGAGAGGTCTGGAAAGTCAGTAATGTGTTAGCAGCCTGGAGGTCGACATCTATCGCTTTACCCTGGAAAGTGCCTCTTCTTGCTGCATCCTCCATGTCCAATCCTGATTTTTTTCAGGAGTACATGTGAGGTTGGGATGAATTTGGTGTAATAATTTACAAGTCCAAGTAACAACCGTAGCTCGGTTGTATTCTTTGGCGGCGGGGGGGGAGGGGGGGGGGGGGTCTGTTGCAAGCTATCCTTGTCGACCCTATAATCTCTTTCACGTGCAATACATACTTGCCCCTTTTCAGGCGGATGCCTGCCTCAGAGAAAGGGTGGAGAAATTATCCATGTGTTCCTTGTCAGTGGCTCCATTGATCAGGATGCCGTCCAAGTAAACTGCCCCCGTTGGGAGCCCTTGGAGGATGCACTCCATAGCCCACTGAAAGGTCGCACAGGTGGATGATATCCAGAACGGAAAACCCCTGTGGGTTTTGATGGTCACATTTCTCCTGTATGCTACATCCAGCTCCAACTGGAGGTATGTGCGGCTCATGTCTAATTTGGAGAAGGAGTGACCTGCAGTCAAATTTGCACAGAGATCTTCCATACACAGAATCGTATACCTGTCCCAACGAGAGGCCTTGTTCACCGTTAATTTGTAATCACCAAACAGGCAGACTGTTTGATCTGGCTTCAGCACCAGGACTACAGGCACTGCCTACTCCGCGAACTGCACAGGACGAATAATCCCCAGGCTTTCCAGCTAGCTGAGTTCATCATGCACTTTCGATAGCAGGGAACTGGGGGGACCTTGAAATACTTTGGTTGAGCTTCCAGGTCCACGTAGATTTTGGCCACAGCTCCCTTTATTTTTCCCAAGCCGTCCTGGAAAACGTCTGGGTATTTCCCCAGGACCTCATATGAACCACCCCCCCCCCCCCCCCCCCCCCCAGTGTCCCACTTGAAAATACACTTCCAGACCCCATGGAGCTTCTGTAGCCAGTCCTAGCTCAACAGCCTGGGCCCATTCCCTCATACCACTATCAGTGCAAATGGACGGATTGTTGCCCATAGGTAAACGGAGTCCTCATCATTCCCATGTTGGCCAACGGTTCTCCTGTGTATGCTGCCAAATGTGCCTCAGTGTCTCTTAGATCCAGGCATTGGATCCCTGTATGGATTGCAGTATATTTGCTGTCTTATGACCGAGACAGCAGCCTTGAGTCAATCTCCATCTCTAGCAGGTGGTCACTAACCTGGACGGTAATTTTGTTGAGGGCTACTCTTCATGCGTCAATGCAGTTTAGTTGCATGCACTAATCCTCCTCGGGTTGTACTAGGTGTAAAGTCCTGGCTTTGGGTCGGTGTGCCCCCACCTCCCCCCGACCAGGGGGACGCCCTTGCTGGCGGTTCCAGTGTTCCTGGTTCTGCCAACCACAGGTGCAACACCGCTGGGAATCCTCCTCCTGGGGTTCAGAGGAGACATAGGCACTCGGCCAATGGGTCTGGCCCAGTCGCTGCTCTGGTGTTGGTTGGGTCCCACAGATTCTAGTTTTAGAGGGGTGTTGGTCGCCGGTACGAGGGAGCACCCAACACTATTCACCTTCATATTTAGTGAGCCCTGGAGTTCCTGGACTCCTTTCTCCATGTTTTCACGTGAGAGGGATATCTCTATGGCCTTTTTGAGGTCCATAAATGGTCAGCCAGCTTACATTGTGCCGCAATGTTGTTTATGCCACACATTTCCTGAAGGGATGGTCCATACTTGAACTGCTTGTCCAGCTTGCGTAGGCATGGCAAGATATTCATGACCAATGCTCCGGAATTTGCCTGGCCACGTCGAACCTGTACCTCTATACAATCACCAACAGTTTGGTGTCATATTGGTCCGCCACAAGTGCTAACTGCTTGTCGAAGGAAGAGTTGCAGGGCCGGTCAGGCTTTTGATGACGCTAAAGGAAGGGGCTCCGCAGGAGGTCAGGAGTATCACTCATTTGTGGTCGTCTCCCGTAATGGCATGTGCCTGGAAAAAGTAGCACATCCGCTCAGTGTACTGTGTCCAGTCTTCTACGCCTGCGTCGAAAGCTTTGAACATCCTGAGGAGCGGCATTTTAAATTCGTTCTGACCTTGATCCCTTGCAGCGAAACGCAACCGTGGTCAGGACATCCAGATACGCAGCCTGTAGTCCCGTTTTTCTTCATCTCCAGTATAATATTCGCAGGCGTCTCAAGAAGGCTTAAACTCAAAGATTTATTTTGTTAAAGAAAGGCAAGGCTGCAAAGCAGCGGGTAGTATATCCAGTCTCAGCTGGGACCATCCGAAGGTGCCGGTTCTAATCCTGGCCGGCTTTAATCTGTCTGGTTCAATGAGCCCCGCTGTCATGCCTCTGCCCCTCAGCGGGGGCACTCGTATTCCACGAGCCCCATGGGGAGATCAATCCGGTCATCCCCGTGGGCCTCATGGAGGTTATTACTCTAGTGCTTTGTCGTGGCAAAAATCCTACACCTGAGTTATTTGGCTCTGTCTCACATCAGTCATTCTATTTCCCACTGTGCCATCAGGGTAAGGAAACAAATTTTATAATAGGCATTTTACTTCAGATTTCTTATCAGTTATTTTATCACCTGTTATCAGCTATTTTGTTTTGCTTTGAAATTCACCAGCAGTTTTTGAAAATTATTTCTCAATGGTTTTCGAGCACGATATTATGAAGTAAAATCAGGTGGCTAACCACAGCAGACAACAGCTTGTAATCGTGGTGTCATATAAAAAAAGAATTGTACCCTTAATTATTTCATCTTTGTGCAACTGCCATCTTCAAAAGGTTAAACCACAAATTATGTTTCACATTGCAAAGGTTAGAAGTGTTAAATCAGGGGTTTTAAAAATAATTTGAAGGCTGAATTTCAGGCAGGCATCAGGCTGTACTTCTGATCAATAAAATGTCAGAATACTCATTACATCAATGCTGCTAAAAGGAGAAAAATTGCAGGATTCAAAAGGCATGAAGGGTTCCATTATGCTGCTACAATAAATGGTGACCTTTGGGCTACAGATTTATTTATTGTGTATCCCTGTTTCCAAATGTATTCTACTTTTACTTCTGCGGACAGCCCATCATCTTATATCTCTATCACGTTACTTGCACTGAGTGGGGATGTCTCTTTTTATATTGCAGGCTCCGTTCCCAAGCTTATATCATCACAATGCTACAAAGCTGTGTGGATTTTATTCGCTGGAATGCAAACCATTGAACTCGGTTTTGGAAGGTAGCCAGACATGCAGTTGAAGTTGAGTTAGGCTATCTCCCTGAAGGGTAATTATAGCAGGTTTCCAGGGACATATTTGCATTATGCTCTGTGTGTATTTGAGAAATAGCTCCTGGCAGTCTCCAACCTGTTGAAAAATATCATTGAGTAAATAGTATTATTAATAACTTAATTTTTGTTCACTTTGGTTTAATTATGAGACCCAAATACGTTTTTTTATATCCTTTGCAGAAAAATATTGCAATTAAATTTTATTGGGAGCAAAATGATAAATTTGATCAGACATCTGGCAAAGGGTTCGTATATCAGGGCTGGAAGACAAAGAGTCAGGAGTCTCGACGGAACTTTGGTGGAACCTTTTCAGTGCATTGGAATAGGGTTGTTGTTATGTTACTAGGGAAGGTCTACAAAGCATGCAGGATAAATCAGTTTGAGAGACAGGGAATTGTGAGACATAGCGAAAAGGGGGATGTGTTTCATATGCAGTAGCATATGTCCTGTGGTGATGCCTGCGATGAGTCAAAGGAGCTGATGTATTCTAACAATAGTTATTTTGTGTTAATGCACAATGTACTGTCAGGGTCACTGATTTATGATGAATACATTATCAAAATTCAGTTTTAATTTACATTTGTTGTCATTTAGAGATTCTGCAACTGTTGCTTTTTCTGTGAAAATGACAACTCTGATTATGTTTATATTTATGAATGATTGGTCTTATTTTATATACTCCGTTAATTTTTATACCATTTCTTTATAAAGCTGGTGTTACCCATTAGTTAGATATCCAAGGTATAACAGATGAAAGGTAGGAACATAGAATCTCTCAAATGTAACCTGCCCCTGTCGCCCCTTCAAAAATATCATTATACCCAAGCGCTGGCATCCTTTACCATTATCCTAATTCACACCAAGACCCATGATCCATCATGGTCACTGACCCACGGTGGCTCTCAATTTGCGGTGCCTCGATTTTGAAATAATCAGCCTCGTGTTCATGTATCTACATGGCTTCAATCCTTCCTATCTCTGTAAATATTCTCCAGCCCAACATCCCTTTGAGAACTTTTGGCCTCTTGTGTATGTCGCATTTCCTTCAGCCCATTTGCAGCCACGCCTTCAGCTGTCTGAGTCCTAAACTCTGGAATTCCCTCCTTAAACTCTTTAGCCTCTCCCCGCTTTTAAGGCAATTCTTCAAACATGCCTCTTCGAGCAAACTTCACATCACTTTTCTTAATGGCTCGGTGTTCTTTTACTCGGTGTTAATTTTATGTTTGATTTTTCGACTGTAAAGCACTTTCCCACAGTAAAGATGTAATCACAATGCACTATTTGACTAGGGTAGACAAACAAATTGTACAAAGATTGTGCATTTAACCCGAATCCAGGGTTATCTGCTGGAAAGTTTCTTCTGCTTTCTGCATTGTATCTTCATTCACACATGTAAAATTGCCATTTAAGTAAAATAGTGTTGCCATTGGAAACAAAGACAAGCATGAATCAGAACCTTGAAATGAGGTGGGAAGAAAAGGTGAGAAATTGGGATGGGGTGGTGGTTACTGGTGGAAGAAATAAAAAGGAGCTGAATTGACAGGCAATAATTAACCCAGGACACCTCATTGATTGTACAGTGTGTGTATGTTAATTAAATCTCTTGCACTGCTGGGGTCAGTAACTCATCGAAGCCAATTATGCCATCAGTGCTCCTGTTTAAACAAATATCCATTAATCACTGAAAGCGTAGAGAAAAACCTAAAGGATGTTGGAACTAATCATAATTCTGTGTGACTGCCTTTTTAAAGGATTTCTTGTATCAGCACTGCCACTTAATCATCACTTTAATCCAAATTTGAATGCTAGACTGTGTATCTAATTGCTGGATTTTGCTTGCAGCTCAACTCAATATTTTGGCTTCAAATCTGCAGTTGCAAGGACGATTACGAAATGAATGGGTGATAAATTGAGCTCAGTAGTGACTACTTTTTGGGTGCTGAAAGTGGCCTGCACATTCCAAAATGTCTGCGAAGTTTGTGTGCACGTTTTTGCCTCGAATCACCTGGATGCTATACTGGTGAGGGCATTAGTGTACGTGCTGTGAATGCCTACTGGAAGCCTGCAGAACAAGCAGACTATAATGTCAATCAACATCCAACTTTGGAGTTCAGTGTTCCAGCTAACATCTCTTCTTAATCCCACATAGCTAGTTCAACAGTGGAAAGATCATCAACTACTTTCAGGTTAGTTGCTTCATCTGGCTGTTGCTACAACTCTGGAAGTGTCTGGTGCTTTCAATAGTTGATTCAAGTTGCAGAAGTCCTCAAGGTGCCGTGTCACAGGTGCTGAAATATTTTCAGCATATTTCAAGGCTGTTGCGTTACTCTCATTCCTAACTGACCCTTGTGAAGGTGGTGGTGAACAGACTACTTGAACCACTGCAGTCCATGTGGTGTAGGTAAAGCCACAGCGCTGATAGGTGGTTTCAGAATTTGATCCAGTGATGATGAATGAAAGATTTGGTCAAAGGGGTAGGTATTTTGAGGAACATCTTAAAGGAGGGGTGAAAGATAGAGTGTCAAAGATTTAGGGAATAGATGCCAGAGTTTAGGGATGGATGGATTTGTTGATTGCCATGTGTACCGAGGTACAGTGAAAAGTATTTTTCTGCGAGCAGCTCAAACAAATCATTTAGTATGTGAAAAGAAAAGAAAATACATAATAGGGTAATACAAGGTACACAATGTAAATACATAGACACAGGTAACGGGCGAAGCATACAGAGTGTACTATTAATCAGGTCAGTCCATAAGAGGATCGTTTAGGAGTCTGGTAACAGCGGGGAAGAAGCTGTTTTTGACTCTGTTAGTGCTTGTTCTCAGGCTTTTGTATCTCATTGCCGATGGCAGATGTGGGAAGAGTGAGGAAGCCAGGTGGGAGGGGTCTTTGATTATGCTGCCCGCTTTCCCCAGGCAGCGGGAGGTGTAGATGGAATCAATGGATAGGAGGCAGGTTTGTGTGATGGACTGGGCAGTGTTCACGACTCCCTCAAGTTTCTTGCAGTGTTGGGCCGAGCAGTTGCCATACCAGGCTGTGATGCAACCAGATAGGATGCAGTCTTTGATGACCGGTAAACGTTGGTAAGAGTCAGTGTGGACATGCCGAATTTCTTTAGTTTCCTGAGGAAGTATAGGTGCTGTTGTGCTTTTGTGGTGGTAGCGTCGCTGTGGGTCGACCAGGACAGATTTTTGGAGATGTGCACCCCGAGGAATTTGAAACTGCTAACCATCTCCACCTCGGCCCTATTGATGCTGACAGGGATGTGTACAGTACTTTGCTTCCTAAAGTTAATGACCAGCTCTTTAGTTTTGCTGGCATTGAGGGATAGATTGTTGTTGTTACACCACTCCACTAGGTTCTCCATCTCCATCCTGTATTCTGACTCTTTGTTATTCGAGATCCGACCAACTATGGTTGTGTCGTCAGCAAACTTGTAGATGGAGTTGGAACCAAATTTTTCCACGCAATCGTCTGTGTATAGGGAGTATAGTAGGGGGCTAAGTACGCAGCCTTGCAGGGCCCCGGTATTGAGTACTATCATGGAGGTACTGTTGTTTATTCTTACTGATTGTGGTCTATGGGCCAGTTGCAGAGTGAGGAGCCAAGTCCTAGGTTTTGGAGCTTTGATATGAGCTTGGCTGGGATTATGGTGTTGAAGGTGAAGCTGTAGTCAATAAATAGGAGTATGATGTAGGAATCCTTGTTGTCGAGATGCTCCAAGGATGAGTATAGGGCCAGGGAGATGGCATCTGCTGTGGATCGGTTGCGGAGATATGCGAATTGCATCCTGGGAGTCTGGAATTGATGTGCTTCATGACCTACCTCTTGAAGCACTTCATTACGATTGACTATTGGACGGTAGTCATTGAGGCACGTTGCCTGGTTTTTCTTTGGCACCAGTATGATGGTGATCTTTTTGAAGCAGGTGGGGACCTCGGAACAGAGTAGGGACAGTTTGAAGATGTCCGCAAACACATTTCCCAGCTGGTTTGCGCAGGCTCTGAGTGCACAACCAGGGACCCCAACCAGTCCCATCACCTTCCGAAGGGTTCACTTTCAGGAAAGCCAATCTGACTTTGGAAGCTGTGACAGTGAGTATGGGGCTGCTGGGGCTGTCAACAGTGGATTGATTGTTTCCTGCTCGACCCAAACATAGAATACATTGAGTTAATTGGAGATACTGCTCAGCTTCGCTTTGCAGCCGGTTATGTTGTTTAGGCCTTGCCATTACCAACGAGATTCTGTAACGCTAGACTGTGACCCTAGCTTGGTCTGATATTGTCTCTTGGCATCCCAGATGGCTTTGCAGAGGCCGTACCTCGATTTCTTGTATAGATCCAGATCGCCTGACTTGAACTCATCAGATCTGTCCTTTGGTAGGGAGATAATCTCCCGATTAAGCCATGGTTTCTGGTAGGGGAACATACGTACTACTTTCTTTGGCATGCAGTTGTCCACACATTTGCTGATGAAGTCTATGTAGTGGTGGCATACTCATTTAGGTTGGTCGCTGAGTTCTTTAATATGGACCAGTCCAGTATCTCCAAGCAGTCGCGTAGGAGCTCTTCTGTTTCCTCGGACCAGCACTGCATGACCTTCTTAGCCGGATACTCCCATTTAAGTTTCTGCTTGTATGCCAGCAGAAGAAGCACCATCTTATGGTCTGATTTTCTAAAGTGCGGTCGGGGGATAGAATGGAAGACGCCCTTGAATTTTGTGTAGCAGTAGCCAAGAGTGTTGTCGCCCCTGGTGGGACAGGAGATGTGTTGGTGGAATTTTAGCAGTACACTCTTGAGGTTGGCTTTGTTGAAGTCCCCGGCCACAATGAACAAGGCCTCCGGGTGTTCTGTTTCATTGTTATTTATAGCTGTGTACAATGCGTCAAGCGCCTTCTTCACTTCCGTCTGGGGTGGGATGTAGGCTGCTGTAATAATGGCTGAAGTGAACTTATGTGGAAGGTAGTAAGGGCAGCACTTCAGTCAGGTATTCCAGGTCCAGGGAGCAATAGGTCGCCAAGGTTACCATATCCAAGCACCAGGAGGAGTTGATGAGGAGGCAATCCCCTCCACCCTTTGCTTTGCCTGATGACGCCGTGCAATCCGCCCGGTGAATTGAGAAGCCTTCAGGTTGTATGGCACAGTCCGGTGAGGCAGGAGTGAGCCATGTCTCTGTGAAACAGAGCACACAGCAGTCTCTTACTTCCCTCTGAGAGGTAAGTCTGACGTTAAGTTAATCCAGATTGTTTTCGATCGCTTGGACATTTGCCAGGAGTATGCTGGGGGGTGTCATGAAAACGCATTGCTTTAGTCTCACCTGCAGACTGCCGTGTTTCCCTTGCTTCCTTGGTCGGTGGCTGCGGCTGGATGGTCCCGGGATCTGATAAGAGAAGTCTGACCTTGTGGAACTAGGTGTTTGCTCCTGGTGGGGGCCAAGGCCCTGGTTACGTTTCCGGGGTCGCGTCAGGCAGGGTCCCAGGCACTGCTTGCAGTAGTGGGGTTGCTGGGGGACATGTTTGCGGTCTGGTCGGGTCCCAGCATTCTGCAAGTACGGGAATACCTTGTGGCAAGTTCAGGTCCTCGCATGGGGTCTCCGCCGTTTCGGGCGTCTTGTGTCACAGCAGTGGCTTCCTGAAGCAGGTTGGGCTGAGTCTGTGCTCTGCTCCCTCCTTGGGTTGGGCCTTGGAGTAGGCCTGGTTGGGTCTCCATGTGGATTCTTTCCTCCATCCTCAGGTGATTAGGATCGCTGGGCGGTCCTCTCTGGGTTGGGTCTAGAATGAGAATTTTACAAGTGAGGTATTGTCAGAGTTGGAGCCAGAACAGCAAGCCCAGGGTTGTAGGCTGAATGGGACTTGATTTGAGTTAAGATGGCCATCAGAGGTTTGGATGAGCTCAGGTTTATTGACGGCAGAAGATGGGAGGTGAACCAGTGGAGCACTGGAAGAGCCAATATTGGCGATAACAAAGGCATTGATGATGGTTTCAGCGATCGAGACCCGAAACGCCAAAACATTCCACAGTGCCCAAAATAACAACGAGGAATGACTGTGAAAACCCAGCAAAAAACATCACTATTCACTGCATAATTCTGCAGTGTGGAAAGAACTAAGAGGCGCTATTCTCCGCAAATGCGGAGAGCCGTGAAGGCTGCCGTGAAACTGGCCGTGTTTCACGGCAGCCTCCGCGTCCCCTCCCCGGGCCCGATTCTGCTCCCCGGTCGGGGCTAGCAGCAGGGCCCCGTGAACCTCGGCATCGCAGGCTTAGCGAACTTCGCTAAGCCCGCGCGCCAAGGGTAACGGCGGCTGAAGCGCACGATGACGTCAGCCGTGCATGCGCGGGTTGGACGGCTCCAACCCGCGCATGCGCGGATGACGTCATCACGCATATGCGTGAAACCCGCGCATGCGTGGGCCGTCATGCCCCTCAGCCGCCCCATGGACTGATCCAGCGGGGCGGCGGAGGAACAAAGAGTGCACGGGGTTCGGACCCGCTGCCCACGATCGCTGGGCACCGATCGCGGGCCCATGCCACCCTTGGCACGGCCGTGGTGCGGCCGTGCCAATCGGTGCCATGGTTCTCGAGAACGGCACTTTGCGGCCGTTTTCACGAACTGTGATAGCAGGTGTGTTGGAGTTCGTGAAAACGGCCGTAAAGGCCTGGGAACTCGGCCCATCGGATAGGGGAGAATCGCTGCTCTCCGTAAAAAAATGGCGATCAGCGATTCGTGTCGTGGGGCGGCCGTGGGGGGGGGGGGAGAATAGCGGGAGGTCGGGAAAAATGTCGGGAAGGCCCTCCTGCTATTCTCCGACCCGTCGTGGGGGGCGGAGAATTGCGCCCTTTTTAGTCTGGACTTGGAAACGGTGGAACTGATAGATCCTGACCTGCATGTGTCTGAGTTCATGGTGCTAGACTTAGATTTTTTAATTGTTAAAAATTCATTTATGGGATGTGGGCGTTGCTGGTTAGGCTAGCATTTATTGCCTAGCCCGAGGTGCCTTTCAGAAGGTGGTAGTGAGATGCCTTCTTGAATTGCTGCAATCCTTCTGGTATCGGTACACCCACTGTGCTGTTAGGGAGGGAGTTCCAGTATTTTGTCCCAGCGACAGTGAAAGAACGGTGATATATTTCCAAGTCAGGATGGTGAGTGACTTGGAGGGAAACCTCCAGGTGATGGAATTCCCAGGTATCTGCTGCTCTTGCCCTTCTAGATGGTAGTGGTCGTGGGTTTGGAAGGTGCTGTCTAAGGAACCTTGGAGAGTTACCACAGTGCATCTTGTTGATGGTACACACGGCTGCCAATGTTCGTCGGTGGTGGAGTGTTTGAATGTTTGTGGAAGGAGGAGCAATCAAGCGGATTGCTTTGTCCTGGATGGTGGCAAGCTTCTTCAGTGTTGTTGGAGCTGCACTCATCCAGGCAAGTGGGGAGTATTCCATTACACTCCTTACTTGTGCCTTGTAGATGGCGGACAGGCTTTGGGGGTCAGGAGGTGAGTTACTCGCTGTCGGACTCCTAGCCTTTGACCTTCTCTGATAGCCACAGTATTAATATGGCTAGTCCAGTTCAGTTTCTGATCAATGGTAACCCTCCAGGAT
The DNA here is from genome assembly GCF_902713615.1 of Scyliorhinus canicula. Classification (NCBI taxonomy): domain Eukaryota; kingdom Metazoa; phylum Chordata; class Chondrichthyes; order Carcharhiniformes; family Scyliorhinidae; genus Scyliorhinus; species Scyliorhinus canicula. The sequence continues at coordinate 63,887,579 of NC_052148.1, forward strand.
GTTGATTGTGTGGGATTCAGCGAAGGTAATGCCAGTGAATGTCAAGGGAAGGTGGTTAGATCCTCTGTGGTAGGAGATGGTCATTGCCATCTGGCAGCCAGAGAGCAGCTGATGGCACAGTTGCTCAGAGATTGATCACCTCTGGTCCTTATGAGTGCTCAGGCCTTACCTACTTAGGATTTGTATTAATGACTTGGTTGAAGACATTGACTGATCTATTAGCATAGATAGAGAACTGGCTAACTACCGTGTAACAGGGTATTGGGGTAAATGGGTGATTTTCACGTTGATTAACTGAAACGTGGAGGGCAGCAGGGATCAGTTCTGGGGCCCCAATTATGAATACAAAGGGCCAAATTTTAATTCCCAGGTCAAGTGTGCAATGATGGAAAAATTCCTGGCTTAGCAAATCCAGCCTTTAAAGATAGTTGTCCCGATGTTGACCTTTCAGTCCAGGGATGTGGGGGCTAGAATAGGAGAGGCAACCCTGGAAGAAGTGAGGAGGCTGCTTGATGTGGAGGCAGGCTGGACAAAAAGACTGGCTTGGGGCTCCAGCCAAAAAAATCCTGAAGATTCAAAGCTCTGCTCCAGCCGTCACCCCTCACTCCACCCCCTCCACTTCCCACACATGAGTCACCCATGCCAAAACATGCCACATCATGCCATGTCCCTAACTTCCACAGTCCTTCATAGCTCCTATATCAACTTATGCCCTTGTACCCACCCCATGGCCCTTTATTGCCCCAATACCAACCCATGTCTCTGTATCCCCCCTGACACTTTATAGCCCCTTTTCCAACCTATGGGCACAATTTAATCACCATTTTGCACTGGCACGGACCCTGGGCACGCCCGGTAATAGTGGGAAAGGTCAAAATCTAGATTCACACTGGGCACAAACCAATTTATAAGTCACCTGGTCCTGCTCCTGGTGGCAAGTTCCGGATCTCACCCAGAAATGGCGAGCATATCATTAACCCTCATTTACGTTCATTTGAATCTCATTTGCGAGATTTAAGCTGAATGTAACATCCTCCTAGGAATTACCTGACCTCCCAGTCATAATTCACGCGGGCATCTTTTAGTACTTCTTTTTAAAAGCGTCAAGCTGGCTCAATGGCTGCAGCGGAGTGTGAAGGGGGGGTTGGGGCGGGGGCAGGACACCCTTCAGGGTGGAATGGTGACATTTCCTTGTTGTTTAGTTGTTAGTGTGATATGTTTGGTGTTGCATGGTTGATGCCCCGCTGACAGTGCTGACACAGGCACATCACCCTCGAGTGGTGTAACACAGACGCTGGGAGGGTGGAACAGGGCAATCGGGGGGGATGGGGGGGGGGGGGAGGATACCCCAGGTCCTGGGGTAATAGAAAGTAGTGGCACAGTCAGTGGGTGATGTGGTGCAGTCCCAGACAGCGATGGTCCACTCTCTGTGCTCCGTTGCTGCGAGCATGCAGATCCCGGCCGATACCAGAACTGGCCTCCAGGACTGGCAGTGCCAGGTGGCAGGAGCGCCTCAGGGGATGGCCCCACTCACACTGCCATTCCGTGGAGTAGCCTGGGGCCTTCGGGCACCCAGATGGAGGAGCAGGTGATGGAGCCCATATTGGTGACTCCTGCAGGGAAGGTGCCTGGACGCCGCAGCACCTCGGACCTCCCCCAACCCCTCCTGTCCCTGGTGTTTTTGGTGGGCAGCAGGCAGAACAGGGCAGCAGCACGCCACCTGGGACACTCGAGCAACAGCAGGGTCCATCCAGGCCCATCGCCTCACAAGACGGCCTCCAACGGGGACCCATGTTGCAGGGCAGGAAACACAGCAGCCCACCTCCACTCCTGCTGGACAGTCTGGGGATCCTTAAGACATAGCTTTAGGGCCTGTAAGGCCAGGAAGTTAGACACCAGTTAAGTTGGCACGGGTGCAGGACACAGTTTAGTTATAGGGGCTAGGGCACGTATCGTTATATATCTTTGCACGTTAAACATCTGTTCATACTTTTACAACTTGTCTCCGTGCACTGTCAGATGGGTGTGAGGGGTGGGCTGGTCTGGGCTGGCCAGAGAGGGTGTGGGGGTAGGGGCGAATGGGCGGATGTTGTAGGTAGCTTGCACTCCCCCCCACCACCGTCACTCCAGGGATGTGATGGGACCATGTGATGGAATGGCCTGCTCGCATGCAGGGATCACCAAGGTGGCCGGTGGAAAGTGCTACTGTGGGCAGGAGTCAGACATTGCCAAACGATGTGGAGCACCAGAGCTCATCGTAGAGCGGGTTGTAATCATCCTCCATCCCATGGACCCGGCCTGGTGTTACTGCCAACCCAGGGCTCGCATCACGTAGTGCAGCAGATATGTATCACGGAGGGGTTTGCAGGTGGGGTTTTGTCCGGGGGATTGGGTGGGATGTGGTGTCCGTGCCCTTGGCCAATCCCGAATGGTCCAGGCACCTGAACCACGTCTCCTGGATACCAAAGCACTGATCGATCATGCCTCTGGTTGCGTCATGGGCGTCATTGTAGCGGGTCTCTGCGTCTGTCCGTAGCCTCCTGATAGGCGTCATCAGCCACGACTGCAGCGGATAACCCAAGTCACCCAGGAGCCAACCCCCCAGCCAGGAGCATCTCGAACATGGCAAGAATCGTCTAGTGTGCCAGGATGAAGGTGTTGTACACTGCCCGGGTACTGGGCACAGACGTGTATGATGCACAGCTGATGGTCACATATCAGCTGCACGTTCTTCAAGTGGAACCCGTTTCGGTTTGTGTCGAGCGGCTTGTCACCTGCAAGTGCTCCTAGGGGGACATGCATCCAGTCCATCACCCCCTGGACCCAGGCGTCCCATCGATGGACCCCCGCTGCTGGCATCCTTTGGGCTTGGTCCACACTGAAGTGGATCTATTGTGCTGCCGACACATTCAAGTCCTCCGCGACGTCGTGGATGCATCTGTGACCTGTACACAAAGCTCTGTGAGATCCTAGATAGGTCCACACTCGGGGTGGGGGGTGGGGTATTGTTTTGGGAGGAGTTGACACATGTATCATGGGGAACCGCAACACAACAGGGACTCACTTCCTCTCCCATGGCCGACATCCATTATGTAGTTTAACACTGATAAGTGCGAGGTGATTCATTTGGGGAGAAAAAAAATTGAATGCCGATTACAGGGTCAAAGGCAGGGTTCTGAGGAATGTGGAGGAACAGAGAGATCTTGGGGTTCATGTCCACAGATCTCTGAAGGTTGCCACTCAAGAGGATAGAGCCGTGCAGAAGGCCTATAGTGTGTCAGTGTTTATTAACAGGGGGCTTGAGTTTAAGAGCCGCGGGGTTATGCTGCAACAATCCATGACCCTGGTGAGACCATATTTGGAGTAATGTGTGCAGTTCTGGTCACCTCACTATAGGAAGAATGTGAAAGCATTGGAAAGGGTGCAAAGGAGATTTACTAGGATGCTGCCTGGTTTTCAGGATAGGTCTGATGAGGAAAGTTTGAGGGAGCTAGGACTTTTCTCTTTGGAGCGGAGGAGGATGAGAGGCGACTTAATAGAGTTTTATAAGATGATGAGGGGGATAGATAGAGTGGACATTCAGAGACTATTTCCTCAGGTGGATGTAGCTGTTACAAGGGGGCATAACTATGAGGTTCAGGGTGAGAGATATAGGAGGGATGTCCGAGGTAGGTTCTTTTCTCAGAGAGTGGTCAGGGTGTGGAATGGACTGCCTGCTGTGATAGTGGAGTCGGACACTTTAGGAACTTTCAAGTGGTTATTGGATAGGCACATGGAGCACACCAGAGTGACAGGTGGGATAGCTTGATCTTGGGCTCGGCACAACATCAAGGGCCGAAGGGCCTGTTCTGTGCTGTACAGTTCTATGTTCTATGTTCCATCCCGGCGACTTCTCTTTCTTCGGGCCTGATGACGATGTCCAGGGCCCAGTGCCCAGTCACGGTGAGGGATTACAGGCCCGAAGGCCCCTATCCTGTTTTCTCCTGCTCCCGGTGATTATGGGCAGCCTTCTCCTGGGGGTGGTGGGGGGAAGGGGTTTGGGGGTGGGGAGGTGGGTGGGGGGGGGGGGGGCAAACAGAAAACAACGGTGTTAGACAGTCCAACACATGCAGCCGAGGGAGTGGGTAGCTGATGAAACCCGCCATGGCAGCCGGTATGGGTCTCGACATGTTGGGCAGGGTTGGGGTTCGGCTGCCCTCCGGGTGGGGGGGTGGTGAGGTCATGGGTGTGTGGGATGGGGTTGATACCAGGGGCACAGTGCTGCCTACTCACTCTGGCCGCCCTGAGGAGTTTGTGCCATTTCTTCCTGCACTGCCAGCTGGTCCAGATGGTGTTGCCCACGATGCTGACTGCCTCTGCCACCTGCGCCCAGGCATGGCGACCAAAACTGGCTGGTCGCCTCCTTCTGGAGCCGGAATGTAGGTCGCCACCCCTCCTTTACGGCATCCAGGACGGTCTCCAGCTTGGCGTCCGTAATTTGTGGAGCTGCTCTCCTTGCTACCATCTTGGTGGGTGGGATGGTGTGTGTGGGGACTGCAATGTGCATACGCGACTAAACATTGTCAGCCTCCTGAGTGTCAATCACAAATCCAGCAAATCCGGCACCGTTTCTCATTGGAATCGATTATATTCCACATGGCACCAGTGCTAGCCCCTGAACAGTAGCAGAATCAGTCCAGGTGCAAAGCCAATTTTGCTGTTGTGATTTCCATGAATCCTGTGCCGGTGCCAACACTTAGTATTAGGAAGGGAGAATCCAGCCCTGGATCTTCAAGCAGTCCTGCAGCAAGAAGCAGGAGAGCACAAAGCACACACAACTCGCAGCGCAGCCACTTCGGAGGTGTGAAGTGCTCACATTACTAGAATACCTATTAGCAATAGCCTTCAGCTGTGCAGCCAGTGGTAGCCATGGTCAGCATGGGTTAAAGTGACCTGCGCCACATGACCACGGACGGGGCTTATGGGGGTGTTTGGTGGGATGGAGAGGCAGCATCTGGAGCTACCCCCGTTATATGTATACACAATCTGGGGGGTGGCATGCTAGAACTGTGGATACACAGCCCCTCACCCCCTCCCCTCACCCCTGACTGGGCCTGACCCCCTGCTCCCTCGGGGGCTCCTGACTGTCATTCTCCAGAGGTGACAACCTGTATGTGGGGATAATTAAAGTCTTTGAGTGAAATATGGCTTTAACTCAGGGTTTGCTCCTGTAGCCTTTCCTCGAAGCACCATATTCATGACCGATGACAGTACGGGATCATTTCTAGTGTGCTTCTTAACTTGTCCTGCGGTTACAGGAGTGTTAGCCACTTGCTCGAAGTAGATAATGTTTCCACGCAAATTGCTTGGTGACAAACTATTTGGTAAGGGTAGTTGGGAGAGTCCCGCTGCGTTTCCATGAAGATTTGACTGACAATACTTGATGGCGTATGTGTGTGCTGACAAGACCAATGCCCACTTCTGCATCCTGCTCAATGTCATTGGCTGGCATGATGGTACAGTGGTTAGCACTGCTGTCTCACAGCTCCAGGGACCCGGGTTCTATTCTGGCCCTGGTTGACTGTGTGGAGTTTGCACATTCTCCCCTTGTCTACGTGGGTTTCATCCGGGTGCTCTAGTTTCCTCCCACAGACCAAAGATGTGCAGGTTAGGTGGATTGGCCATGCTAAATTGCCCCTTAGGGTCTAAAAGGTTAAGTCGAATTATGGGAATAGAGTGGAGGCGTGGGTTTAAGTAGCATGCTCTTTCCAAGGGCTGGTGCAGACTCGATGGGCTGAATGGCCTCTTTCTGCACTGTAGGTTCTATGATTATATGAATCCTGATAGAGGTTCAAGAATGATTGTTAGTGGACAATAGTCCATCAGGTAAGTGAATTTCCTCCCATACAGGAATTGATAGAACCGTTTTATGCCAAGAGTGATTCTTGGGGCTTATTTATCTGCACATATTTGCTTTCGATCTTAATCAAGGTCCTGGACATAAATGTTATCGGCTTCTCTTCAGCTGTGGGCCTTATGTGGGAAACCACCACCACCTCAAACCCATAAGGTGATGTGTCACATGACAATTGCACTGGTAAATGTGGATCAAATTGTGTCAGATCTCTGACTTGAATAGCGCCTCTTTGGTTTGCACAAAGGCTCTCTCACATTGATCCCTCCATTTCCACTTTTTATTGTGACAGCAAATTATGTAAAGGCTTTATAATAGTCACCAGATTAGGGAAAAACTTTCTGTAATAACTTAGTAAATCAAAGAAAGATCAAAGTTGGTTCACAATCTAAGGTGCAGCTGCCTCGGTAATGGCTTTGACATTCGAATTGCAAACACTTTGCAATGATGAAATGTCCCAGATATTCGATAGAAACATGGAAACATTCTCATTTGTCTTTTTGGACTCTGAACCCATAATCTTCTAATCTCTGGAGTGTGCCATCAAGGTTGCAGAGATTTTCTTCCTCATTCTTTCCAGTAACAAAGATGTCATCGAAGTAACACTGGAATCTGTCTAATCTACTTAAAATTTGGTGCATAGATTGTTGGAAAAAAGCTGGTGCAAAATGGTAGTCGTTTATATCAAAATAATCCTTTGTGTGCTTCAATCGTCAAGAAATGTTGTGAATCTTGATCTACATTTATTTGAAGATATGCTTGACTGAGGTCAATTCACTGAAGTGTTGGCCTCAGCATCAATCACGGACTTAGGGTACTGTTCTGCACACATTACAGGATTAATAGTGCAGATCCATCTTTTTTCATCACAGATATGATCGGCGTGGCCCAATCACTCATGTTAATGAGTTCAAAGACTCCCTTTCTGACCAGCCATTTTTATTCTACCTCTACTTTGGGTCTGATTGTGTATGGGACTGACTTAGCCTTTAAGCACCTCGACTGACTCTCTTCCTTGATCTTCAAATTTACTGAGATCTCCTTCATGCTTTCACGGTTGAAGACAATGGTTTGTTTCTTCAAGATGTTGGGTCAACCTGATTCGGAATCTGTCATGAGATTTACCTAAAACCAATCTATTCTCATGTTTTCCAGCCAAGTTCTTCCCATTAGTGCTGGATAATTTCCTTTGACTTTCTGCAAGGACAAATCAGCCATCTGTCCGTTTAATTGCACTATTACATCAATACGGTCCCTCAATGGAACCACTTCTCTCGTAGCGGTTCTTAGCATTATCTTCGAGGGTTTCAGAACAATATGTCAGAGATTTTCTTGATAAACAACTGCCACCTCCATCTTCACCGGCTGGCCGTCTGCTAATGGAGTGGCCCAACATCGGTTTGTTTCACCAGCAATAGCTCGCACATTTCATGACAGTTCAACTCTGGACTGTGAATTGAGTTCCTTTCCACTGTCATTTTATTTTGCAGTATGTTTTCTTGCTGAGTTCCATGCTATATTTCAAACATAATACTACCGAAAACACTGGAAAATGTTCAGATTTAGCAAATAGAATAGAATAGAACAGTACAGCACAGAACAGGCCCTTCGGCCCTCGATGTTGTGCCGAGCAATGATTACCCTACTCAAACCCACGTATCCACCCTATACCCGTAACCCATCAACCCCCCCCCCCCCCCTAACCTTACTTTTTAGGACACTACAGGCAATTTAGCATGGCCAATCCACCTAACCCGCACATCTTTGTGTATGGGTCGCTGAGAGTCGCTGACTCTTAATTTCCCCTTAAATATCCACAATTGTTTGGACTGATTAGGGGCACGATCCTCCCAAAGGGAGACAAAGTCCTGATGCCGGAGTGAAAACCGGAGTGTTTCACTCCGGCTTTGGAGCCCACTCCCATCCCCCTATTCTTCCGCCCTAGGAGCAAGGTCGCGTCATTTACGCGTGCTGGGCCTTGAAGAGATCTAGGGCGGTATTCCCCCCCCCCCCCACGCCGGGTGGGAGAATCGCCGGGGCGCAGTGCAAGTTGCGCCACACCGCCCTGACACCCGCACGCAATTCTCCCAACCCTCCTCCAAACCAGCGCCGTGTAAATGCGCGGCCGACGTCGCGTAAATGACGTCACCCGCACAGCGACCAGGCATGGACGGCACTGGCGGGACTGTCAGGTTTTTAGCCGGCCGCTCAGCCCATCCGGGCCGGAGAATCGCCGCAAACGGCGAGTGGCGATTCTCCGAGCGGCCCAGCGCGATTCTCGCGGCGCTGGTTTGGAGGAGGGTTGGGAGAATTGCGTGCGGGTGTCAGGGCGGTGTGGCGCAACTTGCACTGCGCCCCGGCGATTCTCCCACCCGGCGTGGGGGGAAGAATACCGCCCTAGATCTCTTCACACATCAAGTCTACTGAGTAGTACTACACTCCTGTTTGTTTCACTCAATGCCTGTGTCTATGTACTTATATTGTGTATTTTATGTTTGACCTATGTATTTTCTTTTCATGTATGGAATGATCTGTCTAAGCTGTACACAGAATAATACTTTTCACTGTACCTCGGTGCATGTGACAATAAACAAATCCAAATCCAATATTTTCTTTTATATGGACAATTGCAACCAATTAATCTAGTTTGGTACTTCCGGCCTGCATTTGTTAATCATTCATATTTGATTCATTTGATTTGATTCATAATTAATCATATTACACACAATCAAATCTGAAAATTTATCACCTTTATTTCTATGAGATAAAGATAAAACAAAGCAGGCAATAAGCGTGATACTTCCAGCCCGGAGAAATACCTTTTTATCTGTGCAAAGCAATTAAAGACACTAAAAATCAGACTCAGACCTAGATAATGTTATTGACAGGGCTCTCTGTCTCTTGAGTCATATTGAATAGAAAATCTCTTAGTCCAAAGAATTGTCCGAGGTCATGAAACACAACTTGGAATCTCAAAAACCTCAGAGTTTGATGAGTGGAAAGGACAACACTGGGTGTAATAATAAACCTGAGGCAGATAGAAGGTGTGTCAACACAAAGGGCCACAAAGTCAGCAGGGAGCCTATTGCTATCAAAATGTCATGACATAAATAAGCAGGTGAAACCACTGTTGACAAGGGCAGTGGAATGTTCTGGGGCTATGAATAACCGAAAAACAATTATCCTTAATGGGTTATGAGTGGCCTCTCAGTGTAACCTCAGGTATCTCCTTGATATCCTGGTCAGTCGGAATATTTTCTGAGGTCTATATCAAAATAAATATGTGATTGTCACTCTTCATGATCAAAGTGATTGAAAGTCATTTTTCAAAGTGTGGGCATGCCTGACAGGTCGCTATGATAAATGAGGAATAAGTCATATTCAGTTATTGGACAGCTTTTTTTTAACTTACGTTTTTCTCATTTTGGGCAAATCTTTCTCCTGTGATACTTCTGTATTCAACAGAAAGTAAGGACAGAGTTTTAGGTTAGCAAAATAGAGTAAAAAGTATATAATAAAACAGCCGAATATAAAATATCAATCATTTTCCCAATTATAAGTTACTTTTAACCCAGTGAAATAATACTGTGCATGGATTTTGTCAAATGGTTGCGTAGAGTTGTTCTTTGTAACCTAAGGAAGATTACCAATACATGCTAAAGCTCTTTGAGGAGTTAAGCCCAACATTAATTTCAGAAACTTTACCAATTTCATAGTGAGAGATGGGTAGAAAGCTTCATAGAAGTTCTGGGAAATCATGGGCTGGATTCTCTGCCCCGCCATGCTGCGCCACTTTTCTGCCCAGACCCGCCGGCGGGATTCTCTGTTCCGCCCGCCGGTCAATGGGGTTTCCCATTATGGGGCAGCCCAAGCCGTCAGGAAACCGCCCGGCACCGGCAAAACGGAGAATCCAGCCCCATCAGTTTTGGGGCTGGGAATAAGTGGCCGCCTCAGGCTTGTTTTAATCAGAGATATTTCGAGAATCCTGCTTGTGAAGGAGTTCAAGCAGCCACGAATAAATGCCAAATTCAAGATTCCTGCAGGTCCAGGCTTGTACCTATCCCCTGGAGAATGAGCTCCACGGAAACATTTATATTGATGAGGCTATTACTGCATTCCTCTACATACTAAGGCACACATTGGAAAACAAATTGGACAAACATTTAAGAAACGTCAGCTAGAATGGGCCATTTACAGGAATACTGGACAATCTGGAGCCCGTTCATGGCTCCTCAAGCCCCAAACACCTCCAAAAACTCCAAAAGCTCCAAAACTTAGGACTTGGCTCTCCACTCTGCAACTGGATCCTTGACTTTCTGACCAACAGACCACAGTCAGTAAGAATGAACACCAACACCTCCTCCACAATAGTCCTCAACACCGGTGCCCCGCAAGGCTGCGTACTTAGCCCCCTACTCTACTCCCTGTACACACACGACTGCATGGCAAAACTTGGTTCCAACTCCATCTACAAGTTTGCTGACGATACGACCATAGTGGGCCGGATCTCGAACAACGACGAGTCTGAATACAGGAGGGAGATAGAGAACCTAGTGGAGTGGTGCAATGACAACAATCTCTCCCTTAATGCCAGCAAAACTAAAGAGCTGGTCATCGACTTCAGGAAGCATAGTACTGTACACACCCCTGTCAGCATCAACGGAGCTGAGGTAGAGATGGTGAGCAGCTTCAAATTCCTAGGGGTGCACATCACCAAAAATCTATCCTGGTCCACTCATGTCGACGCTATCACCAAGAAAGCACAACAGCGCCTTTACTTCCTTAGGAAACTAAGGAAATTTGGCATGTCCACATTAACCCTTACCAACTTTTACAGATGCACTATAGAGAGCATCCTCTCGGGCTGCATCACAGCCTGGTATGGCAACTGCTCGGCCCAGGACCGCAAGGAACTTCAGAGAGTCGTGAATACCGCCCAGTCCATCACACGAACCTGCCTCCCATCCATCGATTCCATCTACACCTCCCGCTGCCGGGGGAAAGCAGGCAGCATAATCAAGGATCCCTCCCACCCGGCTTACTCACTTTTCCAACTTCTTCCATCGGGCAGGAGATTCAGAAGTCTGAGAACACGGACGAACAGACTCAAAAACAGCTTCTTCCCCACTGTCACCAGACTCCTAAACGACCCTTTTATGGACTGTCCTCATTAATACTACACCCTGTCTGCTTCATCCGATGCCAATGCTTATGTAGTTACATTGTATATATTGTGTAGCCCTATTATGTATTCTCATATACTTTCTTGAATTCTGTTCAATTCCCTTTCTTCCAATGTACTGAATGATCTGTTGAGCTGCTTGCAGAAAAATACTTTTCACTGTACCTCGGTACACGTGACAATAAACAAATCCAATCCAATCCAATCCAAGATAGTACGCCTTGCTTTAAGTGGCTCTTCTTCATTGTTGACTCCACCAAAATTTGTGCAGGTAGTGGAAGAGCATGTTATTTAAATGGTTCCTACAGGTTTCACATGGATCTCGTATACCATACCTGACAAAGAGGTAGAAAGTGCAGCAAAGACTCCTGGGCCGGACGGAGGAGTGTGAGGAGTTTGAGGGGGGTGGAGCAGGGGGAGGAAGGGTGCAGGAGGATGGGCGATGCTATCAGAAAAATGATTTGGGTTTCCACCCTTCTTCTCCCCAGAACAGAGCCCAATATAAAATCAGTTGTTAAAGAATCAGTTTATGAGATTTTTAAACTTTTGTTGGGTGCACAGATCAGCAAAGTTGATATTGTTCAAAATCATGAGCGATATTAATAGACTAAAATATAAAGAAAATGTTTCCACTGCCAGCGGCACACAGATTAAAGGAAATAAAAACTGGAAATGCTCAACAGGTCTGCCAGCATCTGTGGAGAGAGAGAGAAACAGAATTAATATTTCCATCAGAAATATAACGTGAAATCTTTCATCAAGTCGCCTTGACTTGAGAGCCCTTTAAAAATGGCAGGTGGGTCTCAATTCTGCCCCAACCCCGGGCTGTCTAACTTTTGGGGTCACCTTTAATGGGGGGGAAGATGGTTCCTATAGAATCTCACATCTGCCCTACCTTATCAGCTCCATTGTGGAGATTGCTGTCGCCTACTCCTCTACAATTTTCATGCAGTTGAGCCAGGTTTTTAAAGAGTCGTGGTTCATGGCCCATTGGGGGACTCGTGAAGCTTAGTGTGCATCAGCGGTCCTTCTAAAAGGTAAGTTCAAAAGATCTCTCTCATGCCAAGAATCCCAAGTTATTCAGATGAGAGCCCAGAAAATATTGAAATACGAGAACACTTGCTCGCCAGAGGAAACATTGATTGATTGGCTCAGACTCACTGGGGTTAGCTTCACGATGTTTATTGCCACAAGTTAGATGGTTTCAAGGGCATGTGATTCGTGGTTTTTGAAACATCAAAGGATAATTGACACTTTTATTAGCTTCTCCAACCTTTTTCTTCAAGCAAAGGAGAAAGTTATCCATGGATTAGATTTTTTGAAAGCTTATTTTTTAGATCTGCCATTATACACTATAGTGTTGATTGGATCTAAAAAGTTTACAGTGCGCCTTGGGGCAATGAATTGCCAGAGTTTGGCATGGGGACATGAGAGACCTAAGAGGGCGGGTGGAGTATGAGGTGGCATGGGGAATGTTTGGAGGATGGGGAGGATGTTGTGAGGGATAAGGACTGGAGGATCTTTGTTTTTCCTCACCTGGGACAAAGTCCCATGTCACAGAGGTGGGCCTTTTAAACAGCGCACCTCACAGCCCACCTCAGAACCAAGCAACCCCCTTGGCTGTCCTCACACTCAGTCCCGGGTCAGCTGGCCAGGCTCCATTCTGTACCCGTGCCCTGGCGGGCACTTTCTCCCGAGGCAGGCATGCCGAGCCAAGAATTTTCCCGACTCCCTCACCCGCCACAAGGATGAAAATTCAGGCCATTAGCTCAGTTTCTCTCTCCACAGGCCTACTGAATATTTCCCAAATGTTTCTGCTTTTATTTCAGATTTTCACCAACTGCAGTATTTTGCTTCTGTATTTATTTATTCTGATTTATGGAACTGACAAAAGAAGCAAAAGGAGATGAGAAGACTTCTTTGTTGCAGCATCTGCATCCCCTGAAAACGTGATGGATGCAGATTCATCTTTTAAAGGAACTGGATATACTTGAAAAGCTAAAGAAATGTAGCACTGCAAGATGGTGGGGGTGTGGCTGGGGGTGGGGATGGGAGAGTCAGGCAGAGGGACTATAAAGATCTGGTACATTATGATGGGTCAAAGAGCTTCCTCCTGTGATTTAAGAGTAAATTGTTCTCGGATCAAATCTAAACAACGATTTACGGGTTAAGTAAAGTTGCCATAGTCCCAGATGACCATGGGCTGCTTTCCTCTTTGAGGAGGAGAGCTGACTGGTGGATTTAACCTGAGGATCACCACACCTCAGGTGAGGGGCAAGGTCTGAGAATGCAGACCTTCATGAATAACGTCAGCCAGTACGAGAATTTAACCCTCGTTGTTGAATAGACCAGTTGTTCAGCCAACTGAGCTAAACCGCTCCCCACTTACGGTGTAAGGATTGCTCTGCATTACATTTCTGGAGCATGTTTCCAGACTGCTAAGAATATTGACCCTCTGGTTGCGATTAAGGCCGAGTGCATCAGGTGCTTGGAGGTATGAATATGTCCTGCGGGAACCTTCATTTTAATACTGAAATCCATGCTGTGTGGAAACCACCAGGGATGCCCAATTGCCAGATCAATTTAGCAATAGCCCAGTACTGGTCCAATTCTGGGCTGACTGTCGCACTGCTAAACCTATCCTGTTGAGCCTGTTCTGTGCCTGAATAATATCATGATCATATAAGAATGCTACCCTTTAGTTCTTAAGGCATGTCCATTTTGTTTATTAGCACCTTGAATTGAATATGGTTTCTTTAAATTTTTTGTACTCTCTTCCTCACCGATTTTGTTCTGTTTCAGATTTTTTGCCAGTTCAAGTGGCTTCAAATTGCACTGAGTTCAGGTTGAGTGAGCTTTCTTCACAGCCTGTGAAACAAAACATATTACAATTGAATACATTTGTGGGCAGCTTGGTAGCACAGTGGTTAGCACTGTTGCTTCACAGCTCCAGGGTCCCAGGTTCGATTACTGGCTTGGGCAACTGTCTGTGTGGAGTCTGCATATTCTCCCCGTGTCTGTGTGAGTTTCCTCTGGGTGCTCTGGCTTCCTGCCCCATTCCAAAGATGTGCTGGTTAGGTGGGTTGGCCATGCTAAATTGCCCTTCATTTCCAAAAAGGAAATTTTGGGGGTTACAGGGTTACGGGGATAAGTTGGAAGTGTGGGTTGAAATGGGGTGCTCTTTCCAAGGGCCGGTGCAGACTCGATGGGTTGAATGGCCTCCTTCTGCACTGTACATTCTATGATTTACACAACTGAAATTGGCCTGGATTTTGTGGTCAGTGGAGAAGTTGAGGTGTGCATCACTGACTGGGTTAAAAAAAACTCTGGCCTGGAACTTGTGGCCAGTGGAGAATTGGAAGTTGTTTTTTTAAATTCACTTTACGGGATGTGGGCGTCGCTGGTTAGGCCAGCATTTATTGTGCATCCCGAGTTGCCCTTCAGAAGGTGGTGGTGAATTGCCTTCTTGAGCAGCTGCAATCCCTGAGATGGAAGTGCGCCAACAGTGCTGTTCGGGAGAGGGTTCCAGGAGTTTGAACCAGTGACAGCGAGAAATGGCAATATGGGGCGGGATTCTGCAAAAAGCAGCAGGGCGGGCAACTCCGGCGCGAAGGAGTGGCCTGAACCACTCCGGCGTCGGGCCGCCCCAAAGGTGCGGAATCCTCCACACCTTCAGGGGCTAGGCCGGCCCCCGAGTGGTTTGCGCCTCGCCGGCTGGCGCGGAAGTGGCTTGGCGCCACGTCAAATGGCGCCGAAGGCCGGCACAAGTTGGCACATGCGCAGGAGCGCTAGCATGTGCTGGCATCATCCCAGAGCATGCGCAGGGGGTTCATCTCCGCATCGTTCATCGCGGACTATTACAGCGGACGACGCGGAGGAATAGAGTGCCCCCACAGATCGGTGAGCCCTGATCGCGGGCCAGGCCACCATGGGGGCATCCCCCCTGGGCTAGATCCCCCGAGGACCCCGGAGGCCGTCCGGTGAGCCAGGTCCCGCCGGTAAGTATCTGTTGCAATTTAAGCCGGCGAGACTGGCCGAAAACGGGCGGCCGCTCGGCCCATCGCTGCCAACGGCCCCCAACTGGCGTGGCGCGATTCCCGCCCCCGCCAAATCCCCGCCGGGAGAAAATTCGGCAGCCGGCGGGGGTGGGATTCACACCGCCCCCCCCCCCCGGCGATTCTCCGACCCGGCGGGGGGTCGGAGAATCCCACCCATGTTCCCAAGTCAGGATGCTGAGTGACTTGGAGGGGAACTTGCAGGTGGTGGGTTTCCCAGGTACCTGTTGCTCTTGTCCTTCTAGTTGGTAGTGGTCATGGGTTTGGAAGATGGGCCAGGCTTTAGAAAACTCAAAGGTATATCATGGAGTTCACCTGACCTACAACTGTTTATTGATTTTTGTTACGATGAGCACAAGGGCCTGCCTTTCAGGTGTTATTCAACAGAGGCCTTAAGCACTTTTAATCAAAAACAGTTCATTCAATGAATTTAGTTAACATTTTTATAAACACACACTGTAAGCATTGTTATCAACTACAAACATAAATAACCCACACAGCTACAGTACTCTATGTATAACCCTCAATATATTACTGTTAAGCTGTTCCAACTTATAGCAAGATCCTATAAACCTGAAAACCCTTTTCAAAGATGTGGCCCAGCACACAGCACTCAAGATCTGGTTTGGAAGCTCTTGTGTCCTTTCCAAAATAGCAGGTTTGAATTTCTTCCAGAAAACAATTATTTATTTTCCAAGTTATCAAGCAGTCTGGAAACAGCTTTTAAACTGAAGGTAGAGACATTCCAAGATACTTGTCTCTCTGAATACAGAGGCCAAATGTGAAAACGAAAGCAAAACACTCAGAGCTACCAAAACAAGCCCAAACCAAAATGAAAATAAAACTCAGAGCCACAGCCCAGCTCCACCCACACAATGACATCACTGAAGCCATGTGATAGGACAAAAACATTTCTTAAAGCGACACTCCCATGACAGTGCTGTCTAAGGAACCTTGGTAAGTTCCTGTAGTGCATCGTGTGGATGGTACACACAGCTGTCACTATTTGCCAGTAGTGGAGGGATTGAATGTTTGTGGAAGGGGTAACAAACAAGCGGCTGCTTTGTCCCAGAATGGTGTCGAGCTTCTTCAGTGTTGTTGCAGCTGCACTCATGTAGACAAGTGGGGAGTATTCCATTGCACTCCTGACTTGTGCCTTGTAGATGGTGGACAGACTTGGGGCAGTCAGGAGGTAAGTTTATCGCCATATGATTCCTAGCCGTTGACCTGTCTGATAGCCACAGTATTAATATGGCTAGTCCAATTCAGTTTCTGATCATTGATAAACCCCAGGGTGTTCAGCGATGGTACTGCAATTGAATGTCAAATGGCAATTGTTAGTTCCTCTCTTGTAAGGGGATGGTCATTGCCTGGCACTTATGTAACTTGCCACTTGTCAGCCCAAGCCTAAATATTGTCCAGGCATTGCTGTATTTGGACATGGACTGCTTCATTATCTGAGCAGTCGCGAATGGTGCTCAACATTGTGCAGTCGTCTGAAAACATCCCCATTTCTAACCTTATGATAGAAGGGAAGCTATTAACGAGGCAGCTGAAGGTGGATGGGCCTCGACCCCTGAGGAACTCCTGCAATGATGTCCTGGAGCTGAAACGATCGACCTCCAACCACCACTGATGTGTTAGGCAGGTTGGTTCGACGTGGACTGCGCTTGATGCAGTGTGGCAAAAGACAGACCTCTAACACTGGAGAAGATCCAACACGATTTTATTCAATGTTATAACTAATATACATGCTCTGCTGTGGGTCGACACTATACTGAACTGACTGGAGACCTAATACTAGCCTAACCAGACTTACTAGCTACCGCATGGTGTTTGCACTGGCTAGCTCGTGGACTCTGACTGTCTCAGTGGCTGGGTCCAGAGAGACTGGGAAAACTAGTGCCCTCTGGCTTTATAGTGGTAGTGTCCTGTCTGGTGATTGGCTGCTCTGTGCTGTGTGCTTACTAGTCATCTTGTGTGTCAATCACTGCCTGTCTGCACTTCATTATATACAGGAGTGGATATTATGACAACCACAACCATTTTTCTGTCAGATATGACTGCAACCAGTGGAGAGTTTACGCTCTGATTCCCATTGACGCCAGTTTTGCTGGGGCTGCTTGATGCCATACTCGGTCAAATGCTGCCTTGTTGTCAAGGGCAGTCACTCTCACCTCACCTTTAGCATACAGCTCTTTTGTCTATGTTTGAACCAAGGCTGTAATGAGGTCAGGAGCTGAGTGACCCTGGCAGAACCCAAACTGAGCGTCCGTGAACAGGTTATTGTTGAGCAAGTGCTGCTTGGTAGCACTGTTGATGACTCTGTTGATGAC
This sequence comes from Scyliorhinus canicula, assembly GCF_902713615.1. NCBI lineage: Eukaryota > Metazoa > Chordata > Chondrichthyes > Carcharhiniformes > Scyliorhinidae > Scyliorhinus > Scyliorhinus canicula. Next base: position 63,905,045 of record NC_052148.1, read on the forward strand.
TTTACTGATGATGGAGAGTAGACTGATAGGGAGGTCTTTGGCTGGGTTGGAGGTTCCTGTTTCTTGTGTACAGGACACACCTGGGCAATTTTCCATATTGCCAGGTAGATACCAGCGTTACAGCTGTACTGGAACAGCTTGGCTAGGGGTGTGGCAAGTTCTGGAGCACAAGTCTTCAGTAATATTGCCAGAATATTGTCAGAGCTCATAGCTTTGCAGTATCCAATGCCTTCAACCTTTTCTTGATATCATGTGGAGTGAATTGTATTGGCTGAAGGCTGACATCTGTGATGCTGGAGACCTCCAGAGGAGACTGAGATAGATCACCCACTCGTCACTTCTGGCTGAAGATTTTTGCGAATGCCTCAGCCTTGTCTTTTGCACAGATGTGCTGGGCTCATTTATCATTGAGGATGAGGATATTTGTGGAGCCTTCTCCAGTGAGTTGTTTAATTGTTCACCACCATTCACGGCTGGATGTGGCAGGACTGCAGAGCTTAGATCTGATGAGTTTGTTGTGGAATCGCTTAGCTCTGTTACTTGCTGCTTATGCTGTTTGGCACACAAGTAGTCCTGTGTTGCAGCGGACAGTTACAATTTAAACATATTGACTTAAACAAGTGAGCCGAGTTATAGTACAAGCATCAGGATTGATCCTGCATGGTAAAATGGATTGGGTCAGCTGGATGCATGTCCTGTGCGCCAGCTGGTCCAATCAATTTTATGATTCTTTACTGGTTTATTAAAATAAGCTACTCTTTTTTGAGTTTTCATCATGCAAACAGTGCACAGCCCAGATTGCATTTGCTAGGTCCACAGCAGACTGTTCCGACAACAGATGATTCAATATCTTTTAAGCTTCTGGTTGAATCAATCTCTTGAATTGAATGGCCTCATCCTGAAAGGTAAAAAAAAAATGTATTGAACCAACTGCTGTTAAAATGCGCATCTAGTACAGCAACTGAAGGCCAACTGTGCAGGTCTTTGGTAATGGAACGCAGGAAGCTGCACTTTTAGGATGCTAAATATATCAGCTTACTAAACCCCTGTGTGGAATGTGTTGGTTTCGTGGTCATCACCTGGTTTGATCAACACAACCAGGTGGAGCACCAAACATGAGCTAGTTACCAAAGGGGGAAAACATTTAACCAAAATGTTTAACTTTGTGAACATAGTCAGCTCAATGGGTTCATGAAGTGAGCACACAGTGTTAACATAGAGGCCAGGAAGATCCTCAGAGTGGATCATTTGTTTTAACCAAGTTAGCTGATCATAGCTGGATTGGAATTAGAAGTGCTAAAGTCAGTGTTTTTAAAACTTTTTTGCCCGGAACCAATTTTTACCAACCGGCCAACCTTCGGGACCCACGCCGGCCAGCCAAACTTCAGAGCCCACGCCAGCCGAACTTCGCGACCCATTCCGGCTACCCTTTGTGACCCATGCTGACAGAACTTCATGACTGACATTTTTGCTTACCTTTAATGTGACAGGTGAGCCTGCTTTGTCCTCACGATCTCACTTGCTTTGTTATTAAATGTTACATTTCTGCCAAGGGCTTCAGTTTAAGTTTTTGCTGCACCCTTTGAAAAAAATCAAGAGGTTTGTCATCGAACTCGCCATGCTTAGTCTTGAAATGCTGTTGAAGTTTTGAATGTTTGATCTTTCATTTGCCAGTACTTCCCTGTACATAACGCACATGGGCATTGAAACCTGATTTGCATTGGCACAATTAATCAGGCCATATTCCAAGAAATCAACTTTGTACTCCTTTTTTTCTGATTTCAGCTTCTTCTTAATGGGTTGTTCATCAGAGTCCCTGGAGCTCACACCAGCACTGCTTTTTCCTGCTGTGGAGTCTCTTGAGAAGCTCTCTCCAGCAGATTCATTTGTGAATCTCTGGTCTATTTGTATCTCTGGCTGTCTCTTCCTTATTCCAAACTGATCCATTTTCAGTTCTTCACACAGTCCTGTTGCTTGCTTGCGGTAGCTACAAAATGGAGAAATCCCTCCTTCAGGGTTTTGCGGCCAAGGCAAGGATCGCGTGGCATCAGTGTATGTATCGAACTCGAGACCACATCTGAAGCGAAGATTCTGCTGCTTATAATAGGAAATTTAGTCCTGGGACAGCATGCTGAGGTCAGGACGAGGCGGTATTGGGACAGCGCGCTGAGCTCAGTAGAAGGTGGCACAGGGACAGTGCACTGAGATCAGGAGAGGGCAGTACTGGGACAGCGCGCTGACGTCAGGAGGAGGTGGTACTGGGACAGCACGCTGAGCTCAGGAGGAGGCAGTACTGGGACAGCACGCTGAGTTCAGGAGGAGGCGGTACTGGGACAGCGCGCTGAGCTCATGAGGAGGTGGTTCTGGGACAGCACGCTGAGCTCAGGAGGAGGCAGTACTGGGACAGCACGCTGAGCTCAGGAGGAGGCGGTACTGGGACAGAGTGCTGAGCTCAGGAGGAGGTGGTACTGGGACAGCGTGCTGAGCTCAGGAGGAGGTGGTACTGGGACAGCGTGCTGAGCTCAGGAGGAGGTGGTACTGGGACAGCACGCTGAGCTCAGGAGGAGGTGGTACTGGTACAGAGTGCTGACGTCAGGAGGAGGTGGTACTGGGACAGCGTGCTGAGCTCAGGAGGA